>NW_028318374.1:6790000-7157500 GCF_062004578.1 Staurois parvus | reverse complement strand
AGGTATTGCCATGGTTGTCATTCAAACGGATGACCCTAGTGCTGCTAGGTCGAAGTGCTAACCACTCAGCCACTGTACTTGTAGTCACATTTAAAGAAGGTCCCTCTCCGCATTGTATGGTATTTAAAACATTTTTTTTTTGCATTTGTAAATGTCTCCCCATGCGGTGCCCAGCTCCTCATGCACTTTGTCTCAAAATCTGTTCTCTAATAGTCTTGTAAATGGCATTATTTGATTTTCAGGACTGACCTCCCAGAGAATTCAATAAAGTAAGAGTTTACAGCGCAATTTTCAGACTTTGCAAACTAAACCTAGATATACTGGCTTATCCCTTGATGTCACTGTATGTACAGTTGCAAGAAAAAGTATGTGAACCCCTTGGGATTGCGTGGAGTTTTGCATGAATTGGGCATAAAATGTGCTCTGAACGTCATCTAAGTCACAACATAAGAAGAACACAGTCTGCTGAACATAATACTACACAAACATTAGATGTTGCCATGGTTTAATTGCACATAACATGTAAACATTCACAGTGCAGGGAGGAAAAAGTATGTGAACCTTTGGACTTAATAACTGGTTGACCCTCCTTTGGCAGCAATAACCTCAACCAAACGTTTCCTGTAGTTGCAGATCAGACCTGCACAACGATCTGGAGTCATTTTGGACCACTCCTCTTCACAAAACTGTTTCAGTGTAGCAGTATTCTTGGGATGTCTGGTGTGAATCGCTCTCTTAAGGTCATGCCACAGCATTTCAATCGGGTTGAGGTCAGGACTCTGACTGGGCCACTCCAGAAGGCGTATTCTGTGCTGTTGCAGCCATTGTTTTGTTGAATGACTTGTATGCTTTGGGTCATTGCCCTGTTGCATCACCCATCCTCTGCGGAGCTTCAGTTGGCGGACAGATGGTCGTACGTTTTCCTGCAAAATGCCTTGATAAACTCTGGAATTCATTTTCCCATCAATGACAACAATCTATCCAGGCATTGAGGCAGCAAAGCAGCCCCAAACCATGATGCTCCCTCCGCCATGTTTCACAGTGGGGATGAGGTTTTGATGTTGGTGTGCTGTGCCTTTTTTTCTCCACACATAGTGTTGTGTGTTCTTCCCAAACAACTCAATCTTGGTTTCATCTGCCCACAGTATATTTTGCCAGTAGTGCTGTGGAACATCCAGGTGCTCTTTTGCAAACTTCAAACGTGCTGCAATATTCTTTTTGGACAGCAATGGCTTCCTCCGTAGTGTCCTCCCATGTACTCCATTCTTGTTTAATGTTTTCCTTATTGTAGATGTGTCAACAAAAATGTTAGCATGTGCCAGAGTTTTCTGTAGGTCTTTAGCTGACACTCTGGGATTCTTCTTTACCTCATGCAGCATTCTGCAATGTGCTCTTGCAGTCATTTTTACAGGACGACCACGCATAGGGAGAGTAGCAACAGTGCTAAACATTCTCCATTTGTAGACAGTCTGTCTTACTGTGGACACATGAACATCAAGGCTTTTGGAGAAACTTTTGTAACCCTTTCCAGCTTCATGCAAGTCAACAATTCTTGATCGTAGGTCTTCTGAGAGCTCTTTTCTGTGAGGCATGGTTCACATCAGACAGTGCTTCTTGAAACCAGTAAACCCAAAACAGGTGTGTGTTTTTTAAGGGCAGGACAGCTGTCAGCAACACATCCAATATCATCCCACTGATTGGAGTCAAGGTTGGCTCACTCCTGGCTCCAATTAGCTCTGGGAGAAGTCATTAAGCTAGGGCTTCACATACTTTTTCCTCCCTGCACTGTGAATGTTTACATGTTATGTGCAATTAAACCATGGCAACATCTAATGTTTGTGTAGTATTATGTTCAGCAGACTGTGTTCTTCTATTGTTGTGACTTAGATGACGTTCAGAGCACATTTTATGCCCAATTCATGCAAAACTCCACGTAATCCCAAGGGGTTCACATACTTTTTCTTGCAACTGTATATAGCCAAGAAGGATGGAAGACAGCAAGGATGGTATATGAAAACCTGTTTTAGTACAAACCATGCACATTTCCCAATGTTTTGTCCAGGGGCGGACTGACAACTCATGGGGCCCCCGGGCAATAGGGGATCATGGGGCCCCTGTGTCCTTGTCCAAACTCAAAAAAGCCTATGAAAAAAGGCACCAGGGGCATCTCATGGGGCCCCCTACTGACCCCGGGCCCTCGGGCAGTGCCCGAGTTTCCAAATGGTCAGTCCGCCCCTGGTTTTGTCTGTTGTGTAACAGCAACACCTGTTGAAGACTGAAGTACACAGTTTGCCCACTAACCAAAAAAAACAGCACCAAAAAACGTGAAAAGAGATTCACAAAGAAAAGTGGTTACATCAAGGACAAATGCGATACTCAAATAGTAATCAGAGAAGATGAATAAGATACGCCCATCGACGAAACGCGTTGACGTCACACATCAGTGACGTCACGGCTGGCCGGCACATCGGCGGCATACACCTAGTCCCGGCGGGGACACGTAGCATCACGCTTATGCAAGGCATCTACCGATCATTATGTGTACTCCCTAGGAAAAGGGGCCTGACTACAGGGGCTCCTGGAATTGGCGGCTGCCTCCGATACTTGGAGCATGGAATCCAGCAAATGGAGGAACAACATGTGGTTATCTTTTGACTGCCTACATGATAAACCTGATAGACACGACTATAGAAGCGCACACGGAAGGATCACAATGCTGTTGCTAAGTGGTGGATTAGCGGCATGAGGCTGCAAGGAGCGTGTGCTGTTACTGGCAGGATCTCCAAGTATGAAACTTTGCAACAAATTCACGAAAAATCTATTTACCTAAGAAAATCGTATACAGCAAGGTATAATGCCACACATATTTGGGATTTGGGTTTTCATACACTTGAAAAATGCTGCAAGTACAGAAGATAATCTGTGGATCTGCCAGAAATCCAGTGAGCTCTCTACTTCAAGTTATGAGCTGACAATGCAACATTGAGCTGAAATCTCAAACATTGTTTTGGCCATGCTGTGAGCTACAGAACACCCCCTATGTTATGAAGATGATGGGATGGGGATGTGTTCTGTAGTCCTAGCACACTGTTCTAGGGCAGGGGCGGACTGACCATTTGGAAACTCGGGCACTGCCCGAGGGCCCGGGGTCAGTAGGGGGCCCCATGAGATGCCCCTAGTACCTTTTTCATAGGCTTTTTTGAGTTTGGGCAAGGACACCAGGGCCCCATGATCCCCTATTGCCCGGGAACCCCATGAGTTGTCAGTCCGCCCCTGTTCTAGGGTGACAAATGTGCTTCTCCAATGAGTGAACGTTGTCACCATAGGATAAGAAGTGTGCTGCCAGAAGTATCACCAGGTGAAAACAAACAGAAAAAGTCTGAAAAAAGAATACTAATGCAGTCATCACATCTAATGACTTATATTCTACAATATATTACATTCTTTTTCTAACGTTGTTCTAAAGTCTAAACTTTCTGACCTTAACCACTTGCCCTCCAGAGGATTTACCCCTGTTCCTGACCAGGCCGTTTTTTTTTGTTTGTGGTACGGCGATGTGTTACTTTAACTGACAATTGGGCGGTCATGCAATGCTGCACCCAAATGAAATTTATGTCCTTTTTTTTCCACAGTTTTTTTTTTTTTTCGGTAGTATTTGATCGCCTGTGCATTTTTTATTTTTTGCGCTATAAACAAAAAAATACCAACAATTTTGAAAAAAAAAAACATTTTTGACTTTTTGCTATAAAACATACAGTAAAAAAAATATAAAAATAAAAATTCATCATAAATTTAGGCCAAAATGTATTCTGCTACATGTCTTTGCTAAAAAAAAATCTCAATATGTGTAAATTAATTGGTTTAAGTGAAAGTTATAGTGTCTACAAATGGCGGTATATATAATGGAATTTTTTGTTTTTTATACTAGTAATGGCGGTGATCAGTGACTTATAGCGGCCATTCTGACACTGGGAGGGAACTGACATCCCACTGACATCCCCAGTAACACTAATACAGTGATCAGTGCTAATAAAAAAGACACTGGGCAGGAAGGGGTTAACATCTGGGCAGGGGCGGACTGACAACTCATGGGGCCCCCGGGCAATAGGGGATCATGGGGCCCCTGTGTGCTTGCCCAAACTCAAAAAAGCCTATGAAAAAGGTACCAGGGGCATCTCATGGGGCCCCCTACTTACCCCGGGCCCTCGGGCAGTGCCCGAGTTACCAAGTGGTCAGTCCACTCCTGCATCTGGGGCTATGCTATGCAGAACAATACAAAGCAGCATGCTGGTGCTGACACTGGAGAGCTCTGTATTGCTTACATACAGACCTCTCCCCTGTCAGTGTTCCTTGGCGATCACTGGGTGCCAGCGGGGAATCTCCAGCCGGGACCTGGTGATCAACAGCCGTAGCAGCCTACGTAGGGAGGTGCGCGTGTGCACCCCCTACCCAGAAATGCGAACTCACGTATATTTACAGTGATGTATTTAGGTTTTGTGCTGCCCTAGGAAACAAAAAAATTGGCGTCCCCCCGCAGAGAGAGCCTGACATTGACCAAAAACACTCCTGCCTCCCACCCAAGAGAGCCTTCCACTACCACTGCCCCCCCCCCCATACACCAGCCACCATCCCCCATGGCGAGAGAGAGACACTCACCTTAACAGCTCCAGACATCCCCGGGAACAAGAGTTGGGCTGTGCATACACCGTCATGAAACCCGCAGCCTCTCTCGGAACCCACCAAGTCCCCATGCCACGTGTGTCCCTTCTTTTGTCCCTTCTTCCAAGGGGCAGTGCTGCCCCCCCCCCCCCCCCGAGAAATGCCGCCCTAGGCAAACGCCTTGTTTGCCTTGTGGTAAATACACCCCTGTATATATACATGATTTTGCGCAGCCCTGCCGCCCTGTAACAGTAGTTCTGCTATAGGGCGGTTGGGAAGTGGTTAATGGATTCTTTGCAACATGAAAAAAAAATGCCCACTAACTGCTCACCCCCCTCCCCATCCATAAACACTTATCTGACACTTCTCATCGATCTAATACTGTCTCTGCTGCAGCACTGCTCCTCCAATTCCTGGTCTGCTGCTGTCAGTCTAAGTCCTGTGAGAAGGGAATGGCATGTGGAGTGGTGTACTGGTGCTGTGTGTGTCTATGAGTGCACACAGCCTGGCTCAGGAGCGCGCCCACACAGGTGCCCCCCTAGCACAGGATTACTAATGGAGCACTGGAAACAAGGAGGAGCAGACAACACTAGAGGAGACTCCAGAGGAGGAGGATTAGGATTGGTTTGTGCGATTCGACTGCATACAGCAGGTAAGTATAACATCTTTTTTATTTAAAGTAATTCTAAAGGTTTGGATTTTTTTCTATTTAAATAACAAACATGTTATACATACCTGCTCTGTGTAATGGTTTTGCACAGAGCAGCTCCGATCCTCCTCTTCTCAGATCCTCCCCCCACGGTGCTCCTGACTCCTCACCTTTGTACAATGCCCCCAGTAGCTGCCTGCTATGGGGGCACTGGTGCGTGCTCACTCCTGAGCTCCACTCTATATGTCCATAAGACACATTGAGCCAGGGCTCAGCCCCGTCCTCTGCACTCTCCTCATTGGCTCACTCACTGTGATTGACAGTCAATGGTTCCCACTACTGTGTCTCAGCCAATGAGGAGGGAGAGACCCACGACAGCCAAGGTTCCCATGCTCAACGCTGGATCGAGAGGGGGCTTAGGTGAGTAATAGGGGGGGGCTGTGCATAGAATGCATGAAGGTAAAAACCCTTCAGCCTTTACAACAACTTTACATTATGAAAAAATATCCTTTACAATTACTTCAAGTGTAAATGTACCTTAACCTTCAGGTATGCGTCATGCTAAATACTCTACGGATAAGCTACCTTTCTTGGCTATAATACTAAAGTTACATTTTTATTGGCTTCCAGATAGGAATGCAGGTGTGGTGAAGGAAACTTTTCAAGAGAAACTACGTAGGTTTCCTGGGTCACATGCTGATCCTCAATGCTGAGTCACACTTGTAACGAGATCAGGAGGTCTTACTGCATGCATTCCTATTCTGGATCTGTGACTCCATAGCACTGAAGAAGCCAAAGACAGTCAGGCACAGGGGGCGGACTGACAACTCATGGGGCCCCCGGGCAATAGGAGATCATGGGGCCCCTGTGTCCTTGCCCAAACTCAAAAAAGCCTATGAAAAAGGTACCAGGGGAATCTCATGGGGCCCCTTACTGACCCCCCAGGCCCTCGGGCAGTGCCCGAGTTTCCAATTAGTCAGTCCGCCCCTGGTCAGGCAATAGCATTACTTTTTTTTGTATAATTGATTTTTATTGAAGTTTTACGTGGTATTAAACAACAGAAGCTGTAAACCAGACACAATTAGAAAATCGAAATCACCATAGGTGTAGGCGACCTCAGAACCAACAGAAACATGTGATCTAAATGGAAATCATAATGCAGAAGCAGAGATAACAATAATAGAAGTGCATTATCCAATCACATGTGACCCTGTGGGGTATATCCATCAAAGTCTAGTACAGGAGGAGTATGGGTCCTGTCAAAGAGACTCGACCCTGTTAAGGATGCTGAGACACCAGGAGCTGTTGCCTGTATCGCGTAGGTGGAGCCTCGCCCCTTGGGCAAGGAAGCCCTCTGGGCAAGAAGGAGTGACCAAGGTCAGATTAGTGAGTGCCACCTATGGACCCAAAGAAGAAAATAAGACCAAAAGAAAAAATAGAAAAGAGAGAAAAAAAATGGGGGGGGGGGACAAGAACAACAAACGAACCCTATTGGTTCGTAATAATGGGTCTATGTAAAAATAACTATGTATTTATCTCTCTACATTTGCAACAAAACGTTGTTGCTGAGCACCTGAAGGTCTCATAAATCTCAAGATCAAATAGCATAAGGGGGGATAAGGTAGCAAGTATAAATCCAGTGGGGGAATGGCCCTATTAATTCTGAACTCTACAAAGAACCACCATAGGGGAAGAAACCCCACTTCAGGATGGGTCAAGTGTCCAACCAGACCAGACCAGACCAACCAGACCAGAAGTCAAGAAATTGCTGTTCTATTTGCTAAGAAATATCCATCTCTCAGCCTCCATGATCTTTTCTAATTCCGCCTGCCACTCACAGAGAGTGGGGCAACGACTTTGTTTCCAGTATCTAGGAATCAATTGTAGGTGTGGGGTGGCACACATTAGGAGGAGGCTGCGTGGAATAAGTAGTGGAGAGGGGTAAACCCAATAGGCCTTAGCGTCGTCTTCTGAATCCAGGGGAGATGTCCTGCCAAATGGTGGCCATATGGTAGAGCAGTTCCACCATATATGTAGGTAAGTACCGACTTGGGAGCAACCTCTACAGCAACAGGCGTCTGCATGTGGAAAAACTCTAGCTAGCCTTTGGGGTGTCTGGCACCATCTAGAAATAAGCTTGTAGCAGATTTCCTGGGCTTTAGTGCTAATAGAGGGGACATGTGAGAATTGGATTATCTTTTTGCAGTTGGGGAGTGGTAAAGTCAAATCCCAGTTCTGCCTCCCATTCTCTGATGTAATAAGGGATGGATTGCAATTGCATCCCCAGTATCAGCTTATACATGCAGGACAGCAAATGAGTTGAGTCAGCCTGGGAAATACATCATTTTTCAAACTTGGTAAGCGAAGTCAACGCACGCAGTTTGGGACATAGAATACTAAAAAAAATCCTGCATGTGCCTATGGCCCGGCAATAGCATACTAAGGGGGAGGCAGTGGGAAATGGCAGCTCCCTTGTCATGAAAGGTTTTATTTTAGGAAAATTCATTTAAATTCTTTAAATCAACCCCATCACATATATATAGGGGCTACATGTGTAAACACGTATCAGTGTTAGGCGCGGTTAGCGTTTATTTAGTATTCATTTGAATTAATTTTACGCTTCTTTTCCTCTGCCAAAAAAAAGTGTTCAGGAGAGCTGGGCAAACACCCAGGGTGCATGAGACCTTGTAAACCTGGGTGACATAGAGATTAAACATGATCTGGCCTTTACTGGGATGGGTTTATTCCTGGGATTATTCCAATCAGTATTCCATCCACTGACCTCAATGATGGGGCACTATTTCTCTCACTGACACCATTGATGGGGTACTATTCCTCCAACTGATGCAAATGATGGGGCAATATTCCTCCCACTGATATCAATGATGGGGCACTATTCCTCCCACTGATACCAATGATGGGGCAATATTCCTCCCACTGATATCAATGATGGGGCACTATTCCTCCCACTGATACCAATGATGGGGCAATATTCCTCCCACTGATATCAATGATGGGGCACTATTCCTCCCCCTGATACCAATGATGGGGCAATATTCCTCCCACTGACATCATTGATGGGGCACTATTCCTCCCACTGACACCAACAATGGGGCACTACTCCTCCCACTGACATCAATGATGGGGCACTATTCCTCCCACTGACACCAACGATGTAAGCACTATTCCTCCCACTGACACCAATGATGGAGTATTGTTTGCTCCTACATCAGGACATTTTCTACTCTCACTGGCCACAATCCAGTCCTCCTAAAGCCTGAAGGACGGTAAACTGGCCGTTTGTTTAGACAGTTTGAAGATCCCTGGACTAGACAAAGTCTTACTTGCAGTCTGCCTTTTCTGTGTTGTCTATTTAAACCACTAGATGGCATGGACACACCTAAATTGTAGAGGAAAAGCAGAGGATCTCTGTTGAGTGGTAGCTAGAGGATCTTTGCAGAGCTTGCATCCCAAGATCTCACCACCCAGGAAATCTAAGAAGCTGATGAGTTATTCAGCCTGCAGACATTTGACCCTCCTGAAAATGACATTCTTCAGGGAGCTTTGTCTTTGATGAGTCTGACCAACCCACTGTTTGTTTCAGAAATAATTTTCTACCCATACAAAGTCAACATTAAAGTGTTACTAAACCCAGGACCCTACATCCACTATATCTGGTCTCCCTGGACCCTGCATCCACTATATCTGGTCTCCCAGGACCCTACATTCACTATATCTGGTCTCCACAGACCCTGCATTCACTATATCTGGTCTCCCAGGACCCCGCATTCACTATATCTGGTCTCCAAGGACCCCGCATTCACTATATCTGGTCTCCCAGGACCCTACATTCACTATATCTGGTCTCCCCGGACCCCGCATTCACTATATCTGGTCTCCCAGGACCCCGCATTCACTATATCTGGTCTCCAAGGACCCCGCATTCACTATATCTGGTCTCCCAGGACCCCACATTCACTATATCTGGTCTCCCCGGACCCCGCATTCACTATATCTGGTCTCCCAGGACCCCGCATTCACTATATCTGGTCTCCCAGGACCCTGCACTCACTATATCTGGTCTCCCTGGACCCTGCATTCACTATATCTGCTCTCCCCGGACCCCGCATTCACTATATCTGGTCTCCCCGGACCCTGCATTCACTATATCTGGTCTCCCCGGACCCTGCATTCACTATATCTGGTCTCCCAGGACCCTGCATTCACTATATCTGGTCTCCCCAGACCCTGCATTCACTATATCTGGTCTCCCAGGACCCTGCATTCACTATATCTGGTCTCCCCGGACCCTGCATTCACTATATCTGGTCTCCCCGGACCCTGCACTAACAATATCTGGTCTCCCCGGACCCTACATTCACTATATCTGCTCTCTCCGGACCCTGCATTCACTATATCTGGTCTCCCAGGACCCTGCATTCACTATATCTGGTCTCCCCGGACCCAGCATTCACTATATCTGGTCTCCCAGGACCCTGCATTTACTATAACTGGTCTCCCCGGACCCTGCATTCACTATATGTGGTCTCCCCGGACCCTGCATTCACTATATCTGGTCTCCCCGGACCCTGCATTCACTATATCTGGTCTCCCCGGACCCTGCACTCACTATATCTGGTCTCCCCGGACCCTGCATTCACTATATTTGGTCTCCCCGAACCCTGCATTCACTATATCTGGTCTCCCAGGACCCTGTATTCACTATATCTGCTCTCCCAGGACCCTGTATTCACTATATCTGCTCTCCCAGGACCCTGTATTCACTATATCTGGTCTCCCACAGTACACAGAACATGGAAATGCAATTATTTTACTAAATATAAACTGCTAAATACCTTTTCTCATCAGCAGTTATTGCAGTCTTGTGACTTCTATCAGTGTCCAGCTGAGCACTGGTTAAAGCTTGTAGGAGGAGTTTTCATTCTGCTCTAGGAGGATGCAGAACCCCTTACCTCTGTCTGGACTGATTGGCCCTGTGCTGATCACATGCACTCTCCCAAGAAAAAAACAACAAAACCTCTCTAGCAATACACACCAAACTGAGCATGTGCAGAGTGACTTCACATGATATGTCTTATCAGGAGATAAGAGGGGGATATTGGAAGAAGGGGAGGATCAGAGAAGGCAAAACAGTTCAACAAACAGTATGTTTACTCAATGCTGAGGATTAACCTCTTAGGTTCCACAGTGAGTATAACAAGCATGCTTTACTGCATATACAGACTGATTTTACTGTTGTGGGTTTAGTTGCACTTTAAGTTTTACTTTGCAAAGAATACCCAATCACATGCAAGGAAATAAAAACAGCATTATTGCTTGCACATGATTGCATGATGGAAGTCAGCAGAGCTTCCCCTCATTTACTAAGCTCTAGAGCAACTGCACTTGAAAAGTACACAGTCTAATTTCCTTTAGTACATCAATCCCATAGTGTTTGTCTCAGTCCAGAGCACTAAGATGTTGATTTACTAATGGAAAATAGACTGTGCACTTTGCAAAGTGCAGTTGCTCCCGAGCTTTGTAATAGTAAATGAGGTAAAGCTTCACTTTGAAAAAAGAACACCCAACCACATGCAAGGAAATTAATTTTTAACCACTTCAAGTCCGGACACTTTAACCCCCTTTCCTGTCCAGGCCAATTTTCAGCTTTCAGTGCTATCACACTTTGAATGATAATTGCGCAGTCATGCAACACTGTACCCATATGAATTTTTGAGCATTTTTTGAGACAGATAAAACTTTATTTTGGTGGTATTTATTCACCACTGGGATTTTTATTTTTTTTTTGTTATATAAATGAAAAAGTCCAAAAATTTTGAAAAAAGTGTTTTTATTATATAATTTTGCAAATAAATAATCTCTCTTCATAAATCTTGGCCAAAATATATTCAGTTATCTTTTTAGTAAAAATAAAAAAAAAACCAAAATTAGTTTATAACCAAAAATTATAATTTTTCAAAAACAATTTTACATTTTTATTTTATTTTGTCATATTATTATTTTTTTTTATATATACTGTCACCCTAGCAGTACAGTGTCACCATAGTGACACTGTCCTACTTGTGGGGGGTGATGAAGATTTTTTTTTTTTTACTCTGATGTGCCAATAATGACCAAAATAGTCCAAAATGTGATGTGAACCAGTAGTGACCAGTAATGACCGACTTCTGTGACTTCTGTGATACTCCTCCACCACTATGCATCTCCTGAAGCAAAAGGCAAGCCAGCATTAAATGGAAATAACTCCTTGGAACGTATCTGTCCACTTGCTTCCACCAGTCACTGATCCATCCAAGATGAAGTACCTCCATTATCGCCATAATATACAACAACGATCCCAGGAAAAGTGTATAATATTTTATCTGAATTAGCAACCAGAGCTTTCCTTTAGTTTATCCAGATGAAGGGATTGGGGATGGGGCCCGATGCATCAAATTTTTTCTGAGACAGCAGTCTTGAAACATATAAAAATATATAATATATAAAAAAGCTTGTCGGGCCCCATCCCCAATCCCTTCATCTGGATAAGAACCAAACTCTGCTTCTTCCTCATCCGGACCTTCCTGGACCAGGACTTCAGCCTGCAGGAGTTCAGTGACGGGGCCCAAAAAGATTATTTTATATGTTTCAAGGCTGCTGTCTCAGAAAAAATTTGATGCATTAGAAAATCTTGTGGCCAAGGTGGTCCTGAAGGACTTAAAAGAAAAATGCTCTGGACTATCTGAAAACTACAGGAAAGCTTGAAAGCTATAGCAAGTCAGACAGAGCCCGCCTCAGTTCCTGATTGGAAGACGTCCAGCTTCAACTAGTCTTTTTCTCCCCTGGCCCACCCCTTCCATTCATTAGATTTCAGTTTTTTCATTCACAGAGGCTCGGCATGACATGTGAGCATTCAATTTCAACTACAATAAAACCGGCTACTTGTTAACATCCATTGCAACAATTTTTTATTGTCTACATAGCAGGATGGTATCATTTGGAGGAATTGTGCCTCATCATTGGTATCATTGGGAGGAATTGTGCCTCATCATTGGTATCATTTGGAAGAATTGTGCCGCATCATCAGTGTCATTGGGAGGAATTGTGCCTCATCATTGGTATCATTGGGAGGAATTGTGCCTCATCATTGGTATCATTTGGAAGAATTGTGCCTCATCATCAGTGTCATTGGGAGGAATTGTGCCTCATCATTGGTATCATTGGGATGAATTGTGCCTCATTATTGGTATCATTGGGAGGAATTGTGCCTCATCATTGGTATCATTGGGAGGAATTGTGCCTCGTCATTGGTATCATTTGGAAGAATTGTGCCTCATCATTGGTATCATTGGGAGGAATTGTACCCCTTCAGTGGTGTCATTGGGAATAATTGTACCCCTTCATTGGTGTCATTGGGAATAATTGTGCTCCTTCATTGGTGTCTTTGGGAAGAATTGTACCCCTTCATTGGTGTCAGTTTGGGGGAATTATGTCCCATTGTTGGTATTAATAGATTAAATAGTGCCCCAAGGGCCTGATAAAAGCAATCAAAGGGCCACATCTGGCCCCGGGCCACAGTTTGGAGACCACTGTATTAGAGGATTATTGTTCCACTTCAACGGTATCTTGGCCAGAGCATGGGTTTCCAGTCTCCCACGTAATTTGCGCAGGAGCATGTTCTCTTTGTTTGTCTGTAGATGTCTGCATGCCTAGGAACACCTACCCCACCAGACTGGCATCCACTCAACATTTTGATATTTACATAACTCCTACAAGGAGCCAGCCCACTACTTGCATCACGGCTGAGACTTCTTTAGAAGGGCCCTTCTGGCCCCTCCCACCAGCCCTAATCTGCCTGCATTGCATAGAAAAGCACAGAGACCCATCGATGACAACATTGGGTCTAAAATCAAGTATGTAATAAAAACAGAAATGTTTAATTTAAAAATGTCACTAACATGATGATGAGGGAGAGAGGAAAGAATCAGGGAAGGCAAAACATAATCAGATTAAGCTTTAGCTTCAAATATGAGAACAGCTTTGTTTTTAACAGTCGCTTGACTAATACACAGTTGGGATGAAGTGACAGGACGTTCTCCTCGGGCTGTTTTTGTGAACTTTGATCTTTGTGTTCTCCTTCCCCCACCATGGAGAACCTGACTCCATCTCCACTTATCAGGCCTACACTCGGCGGTATCTTTTCTATCCATTCCCCGTCTCATCTTTCTGCCTGTATCGTTTTACCAGTCACTCTACTCACTAAATGTATGCCGCTTTTCTCGCACACTCGCCGGAGGCCAGAGAGATGACAATAGGCAGGTCACTGGGTGAGCAATGGACTACAACAGGTGAGGTCAGGCTGCTGCTCATCATCTGGTGTGGAACTACAAGTCTCAGCATTACAACCACTGGGTAGAGTGTTTGGGGCTTGTTCCTGCTGCTGCTGACAGTCCAAAAACAACTGGAACATAGGCTGCTCAGCTCACTGAAACTTAAATAAAACCTTTTTTGTGTGTGTTCTGGAGCACAAATATAAGTCAAAAAGTGCTAGTTACCTGGCTCTCTTTGGCTTCAATAGTTTTCATCACTGACCTGGAAAAGCAAGGTGGGTTGGAGTGCAACTGAAACTTCTAATCTGCGTCTTTATTGGGAGTCAATATCCTAGAAAGTACCAGCATGACAACCAGGCAACTAGCATTTTCAAAAGGAAAGGTCAACAATGGCATCCTCCATATTGCTCAAAGTATAGATTTCCTTGAAGGCCTTGTTCACATGGATGCTGAGTCCTATACACTGTGAATGGGCGATTCATGAACTGTAAGACGGCAGGTGCTGCCCATTCGACTGTAAACCCGGGTTCACACTGATGCCATGCCACCGAATTCACATCGCCCATTGAAGCCCTTGTTCACATGGATGCTGAGTCCTATACACTGTGAATGGGTGATTTATGCATTCTAAGACGGCAGGTGTTGCACATTCGAGTGTAAGCCCGGGTTCACACTGATGCCATGCCGAATTCGCATCGCTCATTGAAGCCCTTGTTCACATGGATGCTGAGTCCTATACACTTTGAATGGGCGATTTATTTGTTCTAAGATGGCAGGTGCTGCCCATTCGAGTGTAAGCCCGGGTTGACACTGATGCCTTGCGAAATTCGCATCGCCCATTGAAGCCCTTGTTCACATGGGCACTGAGTCCTATACACTGTGAATGGGCGATTTATGAATTCTGAGACGGCGGGTGCTGCCCATTCGAGTGTAAGCCCGGATTCACACTGATGCCATGCCGAATTCGCATCACGCATTGAAGGCTTGTTCACATGGGGGCTGAGTCCTATACACTGTGAATGGGCGATTTATTTGTTCTAAGCCGGCAGGTGCTGCCCATTCAAGTGTAAGCCCAGGTTCATGCTGATGACGTGCCGAAATCGCATCGCTCATTGAAGGCTTTCTTCACATGGGCGCTGAGTCCTATACACTGTGAATGAGCGATTTATGCATTCTAAGATGGCAGGTGCTGCCCATTCGAGTGTAAGCTCAGGTTCACACTAATGCGGTTCGGAATTCGCTTCAGTTTCTGTGAGATTTCCGCACTGCATCATAATCACACCCCGTTCATACAAAACCGCTGCGGGTGTGTATTTTAAGTTAACGACACCCCAAAATCAATTTGCAAACCACGGTGCGATGTGCAGAATTGGATTGCATGGAAGTGAACACCCATGCAATCCGATTCTGGTGTGGACAAAAAAAGGGACCTGCACATTTTTGGTGAGGATGCGGTGCGATTTGAGCCATACAAAATGTATGGCCTAAATTAAACCGCACAAAAATCGCATGTGATTTGCACAGAAATGAGGTGCGGTTCCTGTGCAAATCACATGCGATGTGCCGCACCGCATCAGTGTAAACGCGGGCTCAGAGGATACAGAAGCTAAATGGACACAGCCACTCATCCTAATGTAACTGGTGTGTGGGTGAGTGGTAACTGTAAGTCCCTTGTGCTGATTTTTCGGTTTTTATTTTTAGATAAACCTAGAATGTAACAGTTTAGAAAAGTGGTGCAAGTGTTCTGCTACACCGCTCGTCGCAAATTCTACCCATTGATTTAAAGCTGGAAAAGTTTAATCCGCTACCCTTATGCTACTTTCACACTGAGGAGTATTTGAAGCGTTTTTGCATTAAAAAAAGCATCTGAAAAGCTCAAGAAAAACGCTTCCCTATGTATGTGAACGTACATCTATGTATGTTTTCACACTGAGGTGTTGCGCTTGCAGTGTGGTGTAAAAACTCCTGCTTGCAGCATCTTTGGGTCATGTTTGGTGAGTTAAAAAAAGCCCCAAAAACTCCTCTTCCCATTGAAATCAGTGGAAAATGCCTGAAAAAAAGTGCCTCAAAAACGCTCCTCAGAAGTATTTTTGGTGCAAGTCACGCATCCTTTAAAAACGCTCGGAAAGCATAGCAAAAGCGCAGTTAAAACGCCTATGCGTTTTTACTGTGTTTTTGTGGCGGATCATTGTGAAAATAGCCTTACTATCTTAACGCACACAAAAAACTTCAATGTGGTCTTCCACTTTAAACTGTTTTAATGAAAGTGTTTGTCATAGGGATCATCAAGAGGTTTTAACTGTGTGTAAACATTACCCTGAAAGATGTACCTTTTGTCTGAAATTCCTCCTGAAAAGATGGTAGTCTGAAACCTAGTAGACACGATCAGAAAATCGTATGTAAAATACCGTTTTCACAGCAATTGTGCGATTGTTAGTGCACATCTTTCTCTTGAAATTCATTGAAGGAACAAGCATGAAAATTGTTTTTGTACCATACAAGATTTTCTTTTAATTAGCACAGTTTCGTCCGAAAATACAATACAAATACATTACATCACTTCTGAATTTTTATGCTGTCGTACGAGAATTTTCGTAACTTTAGCAACTCTCAATATGAGACTAGCATGCAAAAAAAACGATCATTCGTCCATTATTCTCATTGTGTGTACCGGGCTTTAGCACATTGAGTTTTTATGATATCACTATTGTGCTGCTTACTGTTCTCCTTGCTGGAGGCTCTGACACAAGGAAGCAAAGCCTGCTCTACCAAAGTGGTGGCCTCCGCATAAAGACACAGTGTGAAACAATGCAATGTGTTAAGTCATTATTGGAGAAAGATCAACTGCAGGGAGACCACAGCCAATACCAGTGACTAGTCCTGTGTCTTCTGCCTATTATTTTTTTTGGCCACAGCTTCCAGAGTTCAGTTATTTAAGTGGGCCAGTTTATAAATGGCTGAATGATTATTTGGCCATTTTCACCAAATATTCATCATGTATCCAATACAATGATGTATAAAGCCTATTTGAGCTTATTGTTTGACCTGTGGCTTCTTCTTATCCAGTATTCAATTCCACTTTTTTTTTGTAGTGTGAGATTTTCCACCATTATAAAAAGGGAAATTGTTCTTTTATCAGTCATTTGCCAAAGCCATTTGCTGAATTGATTCTGGGTGATGTTAAGTATCAGTTGCTAAGAAGGTACAGAGATGACATTCTTTTAGGCCCCCTTCAACATAGGGGTTGGTTTAATAAAGGCAAATAGACTGTGTACTTTGCAAGTGCAGTTGCTCCAGAGCTTAGTAAATGAGGTAAAGCTTTCCTTTGCCAAGAATACCTAATCACTTGCAAGGAAACCACCATTTTTGCTTGCACATGACTGGATGATGGAAGTCAGCAGAGCTTCTGCTCATTTACTAAGTGCACAGTCTAAACGCCTTTAGTAAATCAACCCCATAGTGTTACATTTTAAATGAGCAATGCAGCAAAAACTGGAACCAAAGCAAATTTTTAATACAATGCACCACAATGCGTAGTATGAGCATTGCGGAGTACAGGTCTCTCAGCCAGTACTGTATGAAGTATGTGCACTGCGGAGCACTGAAGCACAGGTCTCTCACCCATTACTGTACCAAGTATGAGCACTGCGGAGCACTGTAGCACAGGTCTCTCACCCATTACTGTACCAAGTATAAGCACTGCAGAGCAATGTAGCACAGGTCTCTCAGCCATTACTGTACCAAGTATGAGCACTGCGGAGCACTGTAGCACAGGTCTCTCACCCATTACTGTACCAAGTATGAGCACTGTGGAGCACTGTAGCACAGGTCCCTCAGCCATTAATGAACCAAGTATGAGCACTGTAGCACAGGTCTCTCAGCCATTAAATGTACCAAGTATGAGCACTGTGGAGCACTGTAGCACAGGTCTCTCACCCATTACTGTACCAAGTATGAGCACTGTGGAGCACTGTAGCACAGGTCCCTCAGCCATTAATGAACCAAGTATGAGCACTGCGGAGCACTGTAGCACAGGTCTCTCAGCCATTAAATGTACCAAGTATGAGCACTGCGGAGCACTGTAGCACAGGTCCCTCAGCCATTAATGTACAAAGTATGAGCACTGAGGAGCACTGTAGCACAGGTCTTTCAGCCATTAATGTACCAAGTATGAGCACTGCGGAGCACTGTAGCACAGGTCCCTCAGCCATTAATGTACCGAGTATGAGCACTGCGGAGCACTGTAGCACAGGTCCCTCAGCCATTAATGTACAAAGTATGAGCACTGAGGAGCACTGTAGCACAGGTCTCTCAGCCATTACTGTACCAAGTATGAGCATTGTAGCACAGGTCTCTCAGCCATTACTGTACCAAGTATGAGCACCGCGGAGCACTGTAGCACAGGTCTCTCAGCCATTAATGTACCAAGTATGAGCACTGCGGAGCACTGTAGCACAGGTCTCTCAGCCATTAATGTATCAAGTATGAGCACTGCGGAGCACTGTAGCACAGGTCTCTCAGCCATTAATGTACCAAGTATGAGCACTGAGGAGCACTGTAGCACAGGTCTCTCAGCCATTAATGTACCAAGTAGGAGCACTGAGGAGCACTGTAGCACAGGTCTCTCAGCCATTAATGTACCAAGTATGAGCACTGCAGAGCACTGTACCACAGGTCTCTCAGCCATTAATGTATCAAGTATGAGCACTGCGGAGCACTGTAGCACAGGTCTCTCAGCCATTAATGTACCAAGTATGAGCACTGCGGAGCACTGTAGCACAGGTCTCTCAGCCATTAATGTACCAAGTATGAGCACTGAGGAGCACTGTAGAACAGGTCCCTCAGCCATTAATGTACCAAGTATGAGCACTGAGGAGCACTGTAGCACAGGTCTCTCAGCCATTAATGTACCAAGTATGAGCACTGCGGAGCACTGTAGCACAGGTCTCTCAGCCATTAATGTACCAAGTATGAGCTCTGCGGAGCACTGTAGCACAGGTCTCTCAGCCATTAATGTACCAAGTATGAGCACTGTGGAGCACTGTAGCACAGGTCTCTCAGCCATTACTATACATAGAGAACCTTACATTACAATACTTTGTAGACTATCAACGGTTGGTATAACTACAATATTGATGCATAAATTCAACTTACCAAAAGCTTTTAAGGGTTCTATGAGCTTTAAGGTAAACATCTTTCCCTGTTCCAGCTCCTTCAGCATCTTGGCAACTTCGTAATGGCGTGATCCCACAATTTTATTCCCGTTTATACATTCTATGTGGTCCCCAACGCTGATAATTTTCACTTTGTCAATGACACTGTCTTCTTTAATTCGCTAAAGGAAGAAAAATACAATAAATAAGTCATGATTTGGAGGGACATTCCTTATTAGCTGACAATGAGTGGGATATCTACAATCTTGGTGTAGTTTGCCATGTTTTTAAATGTAGCTTGGTCATTTAGATCTGGATTTGATTGCACATTGAATATTTGTCTTTTCCTGCAGGTCACTACATTTGTGGCTTTGCTGACTTTAAAGTTGCAGGTTTCGGCGCTGTAATCCCGATGTAGGACAGCCTGCACCAAACACATCACAGATTGTTAAGGCCAAGCCACCCTCCTAGTGACTGGGACACACCAGAATGTCTACCACCTCTTCCAGCAGGTTCATCTAAGCTTTGGAATCCTGCAAGGGCCTTCCAGAAAGTTTAGATATAGGAGGATCGGTTACCTAGGCCATATCTACGGCTCACAATTGCACAGTTCAACATCAAGGGAAACTCCTTGCCTCGAGAGTAGCCCCAGACACTGTACAATGGGTCAATATTCTACTAGGCTAGTGGGAGCCCTGAGAAATTATCATCAACTAATGGGAGACCCAAGAACGCTATTCCTTCTCAGTGCTCTCGCTTGTACAGGTCAACTACTACTCCTCCACAGAGTCCATAAGCCTCACTCACTCTTTATCCCAGTACATTACAAACACACGATGTTCAGTCAGATCTGGAATGCATGTTAACAGTTTTATTTCAATATAACTGGTTAGCAAACAATATTAACATCACAAGGAGGCATTTCCAACATGGTGGCTTAAGTCAAGTCTCAGTAGAGTATCTTCCATAACTTCTAGTGCTCAGGTGCTCACAGGGACATAGTTAGTCTCTTAAAGGAGGGAACTTCTGTCCTGTCTGTACCCAAAAGATTCTGTGACAACAAGAGTAAAGTCATTTCTCACATTTGTACTCACAGTGCTTTGCAGCACCTATACAATTCAAAGAGGATTTCCACTTTCACAAAGGGGAAAGGCCACACGATGGTGTTTTCAGTGCTCAACAGTGTCCAGTGTCCTGCACACTTCTCCACCAACGACACCAATGCTCAAGAATGGGCACCCATGTGGAACAATCTCCCCACTCACATCGTGCTGCTGTCCTCTGTGCTCTGGACATCAAGGACTCCTTTTGACTCAGTACATGGAATGTATATACTATGTCTGGGCAAAAATGGTCAGCAAATCTCACGTGAATCCTGGGGGGTTTATTTACTAAAGTTGGTTCACTCAGAATCTCGTGCCCTTCTGCATAGAGACCAATTCGCTTACAGGATTTATTGCTAAGTCTATAAAACCAAAAACACAACTTTTTGCGTTCAAAATAGTCCCTGACCCTTTCCAAAAAACGCACAGGGTGAAAACACGTAGATATGAACCTGTCCCATAGGAAATCATATTAAAAGATCTGTACTGCGTTTCTGCAAAACGCTGAAGAGAACGCTTAGGTGTGAACCTGGGGTCAGTAAATAAACCCCTGTGTCTTCAGCAGGCATAAGGCTTCCCCAAAAGGGCCCCTGGAGCCCACTGCAGAGAAGAACTCAGTCCTCTGTAGGATTCTCTCTAGCACCCAGAGAACAGGTGGTCATGCGACTGCTCTGTTCTCTTGACACTGAGTAATCGCATGGACACCATCCCGCCTGGCATCCTAGATTGTAAGCTCTGACGAGCCTGGCCCTCTGATTCCTATTGTACTAAATTATATGGTAACTGTAATGTCTGCCTTCATTTTGTAAAGCGCTTCACAAACTGTTGGTGCTATATAAATCCTGTATTATAATAATCACTTGGTGGTGCATTTTGTGGAGGCTCTGCGTCTAATCTCTCCTCCTTCAAAACCATGATACCCAGATAATGTCTTTTCACCTAGAGAGTCAGTTTTGTGGAACAAGTATTACCAGTGAGAATTGAGAATTTTTCACTGGCAGCATGCTTATTCCAGGTCATTAACTGCATCCAAAACTGCAATGCCAACCCTGGGGCTTTCAAGCAAACCTGTAGTGAGTGCTGCAGGCTGTAATTGCTGTAATCTTATTCTGGAACTACTGGTTTTCTTCTTTCTGATCCAATTCAGGGGTGGACTGACAACTCATGGGGCCCCCCGGGCAATAGGGGATTATGGGGCCCCTGTGTCCTTGCCCAAATTCAAAAAAGCCTATGAAAAAGGTACCAGGGGCATCTCATGGGGCCCCCTACTGACCCCAGGCCCTCGGGCAGTGCCCGAGTTTCCAAATGGTCAGTCCGCCCCTGATCCAATTCCTTTAGAACTTAAATTAATGACTCAGAGCAAGCATGTAGATTACAAGTACTGCCTTCACTCTGACCGTTCTGATGTGTATGCTTCTTCCAAATCAAAGTATTAAAGCCATATACAGCCAGCCAACTATGCTGACTATGGACAGGTCAGGAAAGATAGGGTTGATTTACTAAAGGCACATAGACTGTGCACTTTGCTAATGCAGTTCCTCTAGAGTTGAGGGAGCTCTGCTGACCTCCACCATCCAACCATGTACAAGCAAAAATGCTGTTTTTGGTTTTTTTTTCTTACATGTGATTGGGTATTCTTTGCAAAATGAAGCTTCACATCATTTACTAAGATCTGGAGCAACTGCACTTGCACAGTGCACAGTCTATTTGCCATTAGTAAATCCACCCGAATGCTACGTGAAACATCCCAATATATCCGAAAAGCATCCTTCAAATCTATAGCCTTATCTCGGTCCATCGCCATGTGTTTTACCACCCTCCATCTAAAACTGAAAACTCACCAATTGTTTTACCTATCTATTACAGAAAGACAAAAATCACTTTGTATATCCCTGTGGCGAAATCCTTCATCAAGGTGCCAAGCTGACCACAGAGATTGAAATTCAGTTGGTTGAGCAAGGGACCAGGAGAATTTCAATCATTGTGTGGGCCCAACCCCAGGGCCGGTACTGGACCACTTTGTGCCCTAGGCAAGACCAGTTACCCCCCCCCCCAAAAAAAAAACTCACCTGTAGGTTTACTTCACCCCTCCTAACACACACCCTCTGTCCCCTCAAATTTTCCACCCTAGCACAAATTCTCTCCCTTAAATCCCCCCTCCTAGCATAAATCCCCACCTCCCAGCACAACTCCTCCCAATCCCTCTTCTTAGCACAATCCCCCCACAATCCCCCTCTCCTAGCACCACTACCCCTCCTTCCCCCCTCCAAGCACAATTCTCCCTCATAGAACAAACCCTCCCCCCAATCCCCTCTCCTAGCACAAACCTTCCCTCCAATCCCCTGCCTAGCACAAATCCCCCCCCCCCCCCCCCACTCCACCCTCCTAGCACAAACCCTCCCCACATTTCCCTCTCCTAGCACAAATTCCCCCCAATCCCCCTTCCTAGAAAAAATCTCCCCCAAATCCCCTATCCTAACACAAATCCCCCAACCCCCCTCCTAGCACAAATCCCCCCTCCCAGCAAAAATCCTCTTCCTTCAATCCCCCCACCTAGGACAAATTCCCCTAAAATCCCTTCTCTAGCT
The DNA here is from genome assembly GCF_062004578.1 of Staurois parvus. NCBI lineage: Eukaryota > Metazoa > Chordata > Amphibia > Anura > Ranidae > Staurois > Staurois parvus. The sequence continues at coordinate 7,135,018 of NW_028318374.1, read as the reverse complement.
AAAACCCCTCCAAATTACCCTTCCCATCCTACAATCCTCCCATTTTACCCAAATCTCACCCCCCCCCCCTTTTAGCACAATCCCCCCCTTGCACAGGAGAGGGGGGCACAGCCTGCACTTTCCAGCTCTCTCCTTGTCCCAGTCATGAGTGTGGGATGAAGGAATGCACTCAGTGGCCAGGCAAAGCATCCATGGAAAGACTGTCCGGGTGGGGGGCACAACTTAAATCTGAGGGGGGAGAAGCACCCCCCTAGATCCAGCCATGGCAGAGAGTAGGGAAACCAGTGGTAGTGGTTGCTCCCTAGGAGGCAGTGTGCCCTAGCCGGCTGCCTAGTTCACCTAGTGGTAGCACTGGCCCTGGCCAACCCTGCTCAACAGACATGAATCATTTAAATATGCAATTCCTTGCTGTTGGGGGGCCTCCCCATGTAAACTGCTGGCCCCTCGATTCCCCTCTGTCCTGCTAATGTTTGCAAGGCCATTACAAATGTGCGCCCCCCTAGCAGCTTCATTAGGCCGTTCAAACTCGCTAAATGTGCAGTGAGCTCTCTCCTTCTCTAGCTGAGCTCAGAGCGCACTGCGCAGGCACTCAGATTGCACAGTCCAAGGCGGTCGTTGTGCATGATCCCTTATATCACTACATGTGGTGTTATTTACACCGATCAGCCATAACATTATGACCACCCACCATAAAATTATGACAACCCACCTAATACTGAGTAGGTCCCCCTTTTTGCCACCAAAACAGCCCTGATCCATTGAGGCATAGACCCCACTAGACAAAGCATCACACTGCCTCCACCGGCTTGCCTTCTTCCCATAGTGCATCCCGATGCCATCTCTTCCCCAGGCAAGCAATGCACACACATAAATAAAAATGGCCAAGTCTATAACTGGCTTATATAGCAATTGTAGAGTTAGGACCACAGATTATCAGGGTGCCGTGACGTGGCTCTGTGGCTTGCGTATGTATTTGCAAATATGTGCCAACTAAACCCCTGTTATAAACGCATACTGTTAGGTTGATTCGGTTGTTGGCAAGCTGGTTGGCAAGCTGTCCACGAACATTGTTCTCTCCCCTTCATTCGTTAAGCAATGCACACACACCTGGCCATCCACATGATGTAGAAGAAAACGTGATCCATCAGGCACAGGCCACCTTCTTCCATTCCTCCGTGGTCCAGTTCTGATGCTCATGTGTCCATTGTAGACACGTTTGGCTGTGGACATGGGTCAGCATGGACACCCTGACCAGTCTGGGGTTACACAGCCCCATACACAACAAACTGCAATGCTCTCTATCAGAACCAGCATTTACATTTTCAGCAATTTGCGCTCCAGTAGCTCTTTTATTGGATCATATTACATGGGCAAACCTTCCCTTTTGTGCATCAATAAGCCTTGGCAGCCCATGACCCTGTCTCTAGTTTTCTTTGGACCACTTTTGGTCAGTCTTGACCTCTGCAGACCAGGAACATCCTACAAAAGCTGCAGTTTTGGAGTTGCTCTGACCCAGTTGTCCAGCCATTACAATTTGGTCATTGTCGAAGTCACTCAAATCCTTAAACCTGCCCATTTTTTCTTTCATCACATCACCTTTAGGGACATGTTCACTCTCTGCCTAATATATCCCACCCACTTTCAGGTACCAATGTAACAAAATAATCAATGCTATTCACTTTACCTGTGTATTGCCCTCCTAGTTAGCTAGGGCTTCTAGCTAATTATTTTTTTCAGTTAGAAAGCTGAGGTGCAGCCTGGGTGATAGCCAGAGGGTCAAATTTGGGTCAGGGCTGAGAGGCTCTGCAGATCAGTTCCTTGATACCTCCCCCTGTTCTAGAATCTTGGAGAAGATTCTAGAAACAGTGGACGGCGGTGAGGAGGAGCTGGTCTGCACTCTTGAGGGATCTTGGCCAATCCCCAGGCAGGAGGCTTGGCATGGGGTCAGGACAGCCCTTAAAAGTGACTGAGCCTGCTCAGAAGCAGGAGAGTTCTGGTAGAAGATGGAGTGAGAGGAAGAGATGAAGGAGCCTGGGAGGGGGCCCAGTGGGAAGGAGCCTACCTACAGGCTTGGGACCTTGACAGGAGGATTGCTCAGCCTCAACAGTGCAAGGAGAGAAGACTACTTGTGGAGCCAGTGAAGGAGGCAGACCAGCAGAAGTCTTTAAGGCAGCCACCTACGGAAACCAGCTTACATGAAAGAGACTGAGTGAGTAATCCTGCACCCCCTGGGCCAGCTAAAGGGGAAAAGAGCACTCTGGTGGGAATCCTGATTTGCTCCTTACCCGGGACTGTTCATCTGAAAGTGGCAGGCACTGGATCCCCTTGCCCAAGGATTTCCTCCAGACAGCTGGGTAAAGAAGAGGATTTATCTGGGGTCTGGGGTAGTTCACCAGGAGATGCTGGAGAGCTCTCCCAGAAGATCTTTGCTGTGTACAGACTTGTATATAGTTGCCAGGACATTGTCCTCAGTTTACATTTCCTTGGGCATCCCATGCATCCCTAAACCCCATCCAAGTTTATTACCCCTAATAAAAATCCACAAAAAACAAGTTCATGGACTGTTTACTGTGTCTGGAATGCAAGTCTGTGGAAAATGTGTGTTGCCTGGCTGTGCAGGATTACAGGGGGACCCAAATCTTTAGCGACTCCTAAGGGGGCAGTGCTACACTATGTTTGTTCGGTGTATATGTATATGAGCACTGCATTGTTTTTGTTCATTCATATTGTACATCACATAATGACTGGATTGGACACTTGCTTAGACTGTCATACAGGAACCTTTATGTTGACTGAAAAGAACTTTCATCATCATTGATTGATGATCATAAAATGTTGCTGTGGTTGAAAGGGCACTTGGAGGAAGTGATACGGGGAAATTGTGATTAGTCTGTTAGCACCCACCTAACCGACAATGACAGACGTGTCATAAGACCTGAATAGCAAAGCCGGGCACGAACTCGCCTGTGGACAGACAGGCTCTGGCTTCCTTTGTTAATGGCGATTTATTATCCCTGAGATCCTGTTAATGTTTCTATAATTTATTAATGATGTTGTAGTACAACAATCTTTCACAGCTGCAAACATATGTAACTACAATGTATGGCACGCCCATGTTGACAGTGTGAATATACATGAAGTATGTTGTGTCATACACCTGGCTTAAAGCTGAACTCCAGGAAACCTGGAGACTGTATTGCAAGGGTTCACTGATGGTTTATGTCTAGGAGACTTGGTAAAGCACTTCTACTTACCTGATCCTCTGCTTCTGCAAGCTCTTCTGTGCCGCTAGACCAATCCATGTAGCCTCCCCCCCACCCCCATCCCAAGCTTTGGTGGGCTAAAGTCCTCTGACATCATGAAGACTGATGCAGGGCCAATAGCCCTGCACTGGCATGAGGATGCTGAGGAGGCTCCAGTCCACCAGCAGAGACCATAGGAGCCCCTACACAGAAACAAGCCCCTACATATAAATGGACAGCCCCACTGCAAGGAAGGGATTTTAGGTTTCCTGTTGAAACAGTGACAAAGAATGACAGCGCTGCCACCCTGCAATCCTCTTTCAAATGTAGCACCCTCCTAGTTAGCTAAGAGGAGTTCTAGTTCAATTAGTTAGGAGGGCAGAGTAGCAGCCTGTGTATGATAGCTAGCAGGTTCAAATGTGGGTCAGAACTGAGAGGCTCTGCAGACCAGCTCTCTGAGACTTCCCCCTGTTCTAGAATTTTGGAGAAAGATCTAGAAATAGTGGGCGGAGGTGAGGAGTGGCTAGGATCCTGGCCAATCACCAACAGGAGGCTTGGCAAGGGGCCAGGACAGCCTTTAAGAGTAACCAAGCCTGCTCAGTAACAGGAGAGGGGAGAGAGAGTTTGGTTGGAAGATGGACTGGAAGTGGAGCTGGAGAACAGGAGCCTGGGAGGGGACCTAGATGGGAGAGGGGCTCACCTCCAGGCAGGAAGCTTGAAAGGAAGAAAGCTTGGCACTGCACCGGGCCCCTGAGAAAGGACCACCTGTGTGGCAGGGAAGGAGCGACCCAGCTAGAACATCTGGTAGCAGCCACCAACCCACCAGCAATACAAGAAAAGGAATGCATGTGTAGCCCTACACCCCCTGGGCCAGATAGGGGAAGAAGCACTCTGGTGGGAAACCAGATCAGTAACTACCCAGGACTGTCTTACTTTAAAATGACAAGAACTGGATTCCCTGCTCAGGAATTCACCCAGAAAAGCTGGATAAGGGGTGTCTGGGGTCTGGGCTGGTAAAACCGGAGATGCTGGCTAGTTCTCCAAGAAGAGGATTTTTGCTGTAAGAACTATATAGTTGCAGGAAGTTGTCCTCGGTTTCTCAGTTCTATTGGGCATCCCATACACCCCTAATCCTATCCCAGTTCAAATCTCCTAATAAAACATTAAAACAAAGCTCAAGGACTGGCTACTGTCTCCTGGATGCAAGTCTGACTGAGGAAATGCATGTTGCCTGGCCGTGCAGGACTAGAGGGGGACCCAAAAACATTAGCAACACCTAAGGGGGTAGTGCTACACAAATGAGGTTAGATATCTTATCTGTGTCCTGCTCAAAGTCTCCGCAAGACATAGGTATACAAGAGTCAAAAGAGCCAGCAACTCGAAAGGTTAACATCCAGTCTTCTTTATAGAAAATTATGTTGGGGTAAAAATCCAGGAACAATACAGTTGATGCGTTTCAGCCTATGCAAGCTTTAGTCGTAAGACTAAAGAGACAAAAAGGACATTGCGCAGGACTGTGACCCGGAATAAGTGAACAACTGTGCAAAAGTGACTGTAGAGCTCAATCTTAGTCGTCACAGGACTCCGTCATCACAGGACTGAGATTGAGCTCTGCAGTCACGTTTGCAGCAGCTGTTTTCTTATTCTGGATTACAGTCCTGCGCAATGTCTTTTTTGGTCAGCTGACCATGGCGACCGATTTTATGCTTATCAGACAATATTTTCCCGGAAACTGTATATGTCGTCATAACCTTTCATCCTGTATCTTGTGACGCGGCAAATAAATTGGCAACCTCAGTCACAGAGGCACCAGCTAAGCGGCACCAACAATTTGCCCTCTTTGGAGCTCAGTGAGAAAGAATCCAGGACTTTTTTTGAAGCAATCCACTGAGCTGGCCAGAACCAACTCTTGAGGGAGTCTATTCCACATTTTCACAGCTCTCACTGTGAAGAAACCTTTCCGTGTTTGGAGATTACATTTCTTTTCCTCCAGACGTAAAGAGCGTCCCCTTGTCCTCTGTGATGACCTCAGGGTGAATAACTCTACACCGAGTTCACTATATGAACCACTGATGTATTTATACATGGAGATCATATCCCCCCCTTATGTATTATATATGGAGATCATATCCCCCCTTATGTATTATACATGGAGATCATATCCCCCCTTATGTATTATACATGGAGATCATATCCCCCCCTTATGTATTATACATGGTGATCATATCCCCCTTATGAATTATACATGGAGATCATATACCCCCCTTATGTATTATATATGGAGATCATATCCCCCCTTATGTATTATACATGGTGATCATATCCCCCCTTATGTATTATACATGGAGATCATATCCCCCTTATGTATTATACATGGTGATCATATCCCCCCTTATGTATTATACATGGTGATCATACCCCCCTTATGTATTATACATGGAGATCATATACCCCTTATGTATTATACATGGAGATCATATCCCCCCTTATGTATTATACATGGAGATCATATCCCCCCTTATGTATTATACATGGGGATCATATCCCCCTTATGTATTATACATGGTGATCATATCCCCCCCCCCCCATGTATTATACATGGAGATAATATCCCCCCTTATGTATTATACATGGAGATCATATCCCCCCTATGTATTATACATGGAGATCATATCCCCCCTTATGTATTATACATGAAGATCATATCCCCCTTATGTATTATACATGGAGATCATATCCCCCCTTATGTATTATACATGGAGATCACATCCCCCCTTATGTATTATACATGGAGATCACATCCCCCCTTATGTATTATACATGGAGATCACATCCCCCCTTATGTATTATACATGGAGATCATATCCCCCTTATGTATTGTACATGGAGATCACATCCCCCCTTATGTATTATACATGGAGTTCACATCCCCCCTTATGTATTATACATGGAGATCATATCCCCCCTTATGTATTATACATGGAGATCATATCCCCCCTTATGTATTATACATGGAGATCATATCCCCCTTATGTATTGTACATGGAGATCACATCCCCCCTTATATATTATACATGGTGATCACATCCCCCCTTATGTATTATACATGGAGATCATATCCCCCCTTATGTATTATACATGGTGATCATACCCCCCCTTATGTATTATACATGGAGATCATATCCCCCCTTATGTATTATACATGGAGATCATATCCCCCCTTATGTATTATACATGGAGATCATATCCCCCCTTATGTATTATACATGGAGATCATATCTCCCCTTATGTATTATACATGGAGATCATACCCCCCCTTATGTATTATACATGGAGATCATATCCCCCTTATGTATTATACATGTTGATCATATCCCCCTTATGTATTATACATGGAGATCACATCCCCCCTTATGTATTATACATGGTGATCACATCCCCCCTTATGTATTATACATGGAGATCATATCCCCCCTTATGTATTATACATGGAGATCATATCCCCCCTTATGTATTATACATGGAGATCATATCTCCCCTTATGTATTATACATGGAGATCATACCCCCCTATGTATTATACATGGAGATCATATCCCCCCTTATGTATTATACATGGAGATTATATCCCCCCTTATGTATTATACATGGTGATCATATCCCCCCTTAATCTCCTCTTCTCAAGAGAGAATAAATTCAGTTCCTCTAATCTTTCCTCATAGCTGATCTCCTCCATGCCTCCTATCAGTTTGGTTGCCCTTCTCTGTACTTTCTCCAGTTCCCCAATGTTCTTTTTGTGAAAGTGAACTGCATATTCCAGATGAGGTGTTACAAATGATTTGTACCGGGGGAAATGATATCTCTCTCTCTGGAGTCTATACCTCTTTTAATACAGGAGAGGATTTTGCTCGCTTTAGAAACCGCAGCTTGGCATCGCATGCCATTATTAAGCTTGTGATCTACCAGAACCCCCAGATCCTTCTCCACCATTGATTCCCCCAGTTGTACCCCCCCTAGTATGTATGATGCATGCATATTATTAGCCCCCAAGTGCAGAACCTTACATTTATCAACATTAAACCTTGTTTACCACATAGTTGCCCGATTACACAGAGCATTGAGGTCGGCTTGTATCAGCTCTAAATTATTTCTTTGTTTATTTTGAAAAAAAGTGACCAAGGATATTTGTGTATAAAGTCTTCACAGGCGTTGTCGCAGATGCCTCCATTATTTGTGCTGTAATATGTCCTTTGATCCCATCTCAGAGAGATGGGAGGTATGAGTGTTAGTACACATTGACATTTGAGATGAGCATTTGCATGGCTTTGCATAGCTGTGCTTTAATTTGGATTTTGTAAGCAATGCTTGGCCGGATATAAAGGCTGAGTACACTGTTGCCTGTATCGGGGGTTAAGGGGAACACTCGGCTATACTGGCATAGAGAAGGGTTTCAGCAGTGTCTGATTGTTACCGATTCTGGAGAAATGGTTAACATACCTAGCTGTTGACAGACCTAAAAAAAAGGAATGTCAAGTGTTTGCCGGAGGCATCACAAATGCATGCAATGCACAGCAGATTTGTTACACTCTGGTGACAGTGAACCAGAGTAAACCATGCCGAAAATGATGAAAACAAGGGAGTAGACATAATGCTTTACCTACACATTTCCTTTGAAGCGTATTGTTCTTTTCACTGCTACTTAAAGCGGTATTAAACCCAAACCCACAAATGTAATATATTGCAGCTTGACGATCATTAGATGTGGTGGCTGCATTAGTTTTCTTTCTTTAGGCTTTTTACCCTCTGTTTTCACCTGGTGATCTGAGCAGTAACAGACTTCCTGTATTAGAGTGCCCCCACTCTGGATGAAGGAGCACAGGGGACACCTTGAGACAGCAGTACTGTCAGTCTGGGGTGAGGGGAGTGTTGGATGTACTAGCAGAATTAAACCAGTATTTAGAAACCAGTTATTATATTGCAGCTTACCAATTCTTACATGTGATAGCTGCATTATTTTTCTTTTTTAAGCTTTCTTTCTTCTATTGTTTTTCAAAAAGAACAAGCTGTCCTGCAGATATATCAGTTACAGGGATGAGACAAACCATTTATCACTGACGGGGGTGCTTGCAATGATCTGCTTCATTATTTATGTAAAAGCTTTATCCCAAAAGAAAAAAAACTGTCACTGTTACTGCTAATAAAGTATTAGCTTGAGTTTGGCTTCAATTTGGCAGTCTATCTAAATCTGCTCATCCATTTCATCCACTCCTCCCCCCCAGACAGACAATGCTACTGTCCAAAAGTGTTGCCTGTGCTCATTCATCCAGAGTGGGGGCGCTCTGATACAGGTGTGTTATTGTCCAGATCACCAGATGAAAGGTGTGAGCTAAGAGAAGCTGCGAAAATATAAGAGGCAGCAGAAAAAATGTGTTGCTTGGCCAAACTTTCCTTTGATCACAATTCATTAAAAAGTTACTAAACCCAGGACCCTGCATTCACTATATCTGGTCTCCCTGGACCCTGCATTCACTATATCTGGTCTCCCCGGACCCTGCATTCGTTATATCTGGTCTCCCTGGACCCTGCATTCACTATATCTGGTCTCCCCAGACCCTGCATTCACTATATCTGGTCTCCCCGGACCCTGCATTCACTATATCTGGTCTCCCCGGACCCTGTATTCACTTTATCTGGTCTCCCAGGACCCTGCATTCACTATATCCGGTCTCCCTGGACCCCGCATTCACTATATCTGGTCTCCCCGAACCCTGCATTCACTATATCCGGTCTCCCCGGACCCTGCATTCACTATATCTGGTCTCCCAGTACCCTGCATTCACTATATCTGGTCTCCCCGGACCCTGCATTCACTATATCTGGTCTCCCCGGACCCTGCATTCACTATATCTGGTCTCCCCGGACCCTGTATTCACTTTATCTGGTCTCCCAGGACCCTGCATTCATTATATCCGGTCTCCCTGGACCCCGCATTCACTATATCTGGTCTCCCCGAACCCTGCATTCACTATATCCGGTCTCCCCGGACCCTGCATTCACTATATCTGGTCTCCCAGTACCCTGCATTCACTATATCTGGTCTCCCCGGACCCTGCATTCACTATATCTGGTCTCCCAGGAACCTGCATTCACTATATCTGGTCTCCCCGGACCCTGCATTCACAATATCTGGTCTCCCCAGACCCTGCATTCACTATATCTGGTCTCCCAGGAACCTGCATTCACTATATCTGGTCTCCCATAGTACACAGAACATGGAAATGCAATTATTTAGTAAATATAAACTGCTAAATACCTTTTCTTATCAGCAGTTATAGCAGTCTTGTGACTTGGACTTGCACTGGTTAAAGCTTGTAGGAGGAGTTTTCATTCTCCCCTGATTGTCCTATGAGGCTTCAGGACCCCTGACCCTCTGTCTGGAGAGCACTGATTGGCCCTGTGCTGATCACATGCACCATCCCAAAGAAAAAAAAAACCTCCCTAGCCAAACACACTAAACTGAGCATGTGCAGAGTGACTCATAGAGCTCTGTACTATCAGCAGAGGGATAGGGTCAAGTAGAAGAAGGGGAGGATCATAGAAAACAGAATCAAACAGTCTTTTTACACAATGTGGAGGATTAACCCCTTACATTCCACAGTGAGTATAACAAGCATGCTTTACTGGATAGACTGATTTTACTCTTGTGGGTTTAGTAACACATTAAGGCCCCTTTTACACTGATCAGTTTTTCTTCCGTTATAAGAGGAGTTTTCATTCTGCTCTAAGAGGATGCAGAACCCCTGGACTCTGTCTAGACAGTGCTGATTGGCCCTGTGATGATCACATGCACTCTCCCAAGGAAAAAAAAAAACCTCTCTAGCAATACACACCAAACTGAGCATGTGCAGAGCGTCTCCACACAATATGTCTTATCAGGAGATAAGAGGGGGGCACTGGAAGAAGGGGAGGATCAGAGAAGTCAGGATCAAACAGCATTTTTACACAATGCACAGGATTAACCCTTTAGGTTCCACAGTGAGTATAACAAGCATGCTTTACTGCATATACAGACTGATTGTACTGTTGTGGGTTTAGTAACACTTTAATCTTGATGATCACATGATCTAGTGGTTACAGATCTGATCAGGCATGGTCTCCAACCAAATTGTACAGAGGTGTCGGAGGTCTATGGGAGATCAAAGTGATCTCTGAACCCTACTGCAGCTGAAACTGGCAGGATTTTATTTAACGGCATCTAAGCACGGGGAACTTAAATGGAGGAATAAAAAAATACCTTAAATCGGAACTTCACTCAAAAGGGGAAGTTTCACTCTTCCTCCTCCTCCCCCTCTCCTCCTGCAGATTTGGCTCATAATTTTTTTGAGGGAGAGGAGCGGGTACCTGTTTTTGATAGGTACCCGCTCCCCCACTTCCGGACAGATCGCCGAGGTGATTTCACAGTTCTCAGAAAGCTGCGGCACCAATCAGATAGTACAGCACGGCTCGCACATGCGCACATGTTGAAGCCGCAACCTGTAACAGCAGGCTGGTAACAGTAAGGTGGCGCCAGGGACCGAAGAGCAGAGACCCGCTGGGGTGAAGACTGCGTTGGATTCCTGGGCAGGTGAGTGGCTGTTTTTTAAAAGACAGCAGGTACAGTTTTAAATTTTTTAATGCAGGAGTGAAGAACCGCTTTAATTTCACCTTCCCCATTAACTCCCATACATTTTACCAAAATTGTGAAATTTTACCAAAATCTTGGGTAAAAGAAAATTCCCAACTTTGCTCAGCCCTATAAACATGTACATATTTACCCATGAATTGTTACTGAAAGCTATTTTGTATAAACCAGTAATGCTGGGCATGCTTTTACAGTCCGTTTCACTGTGTCAGCAGGCAAGCATGGTCATTGACCCAACAAAATCTATCTCAGTTTGGGATACCAACCTGAACTGGATAAGGCAGACTCATATCAAGTCTTTATCTACTGCACATTTCTGGAGGAAATGTGGAAAATCAAAACTGACTTACCACACACGCACAAACTGCACGTGTGTTAACACACCCACCACTACCCACATACCAAGGAAAGAGTACAAGATGGGGAACCTGTGATAGAATACATTTTATCTGGTAGTAAAGGCAGATACCGTAAATTTTTACAACCTGTTTCCATTACAACTTGGCTCTGAAGCAATGCTGTTATGTAAGACATAATGCTCCACAATGACACATGATGCAAGTAGGGTTGCCACATTTTCTCAGAAAAAAAATTCCAGTCTTGATTGTGTTTTTCCCGTAGTGCCCCTCTAGTTAGTTAGGGGGCTCTAGATAGGTTTTTAGTTAGAAGCTGGATAGCTGCCTGGTATGAGCCAGCCAGTTAACTTTAGGTGAGGGCCTAGAGCTCTGCAGGTCAATTCTCTGATAACTTTCCCTGATCTAGAAGCTTGAGAAGTTTCTAGAAGGCAGTGGGTGAGGGTGAAGAGGGGCTGATCTGCATACTCAGGGGACTCCCCAAGCAGGAGACTTGGCATGGGGTCACGGCAGCCCTTAAGTATGGAAGAGGCTGATCAGGAGTAGTCAAAATCGGGTGGAAGATTATGTGTGGAGTGTGGAGCCCGGGAGGAGGCCCAGGAAGGGGCCCTCCTGCAGGTAAGAACTGGGAAGCCTCGACCATCTTCTGAGAGAGAACAGCCTGGGAAGCAAGAAAGGAGCAAGCCCAGCATAAGGCCTGAAGGAAGCCACCAACCCACCAGCTTACTAGAGAGGACTGAGTCAGTAATCCTACACCCCCATGGCCAGATAAGGGGAGTGGGCATTCAGGTGGGAAACCCAAATGGCTTCTTATCTGGGACTGCTTTACTAAAGTGGCAGCTTCTGAGTCCCCTTGCCCAGGGATTCCCTTAGGCAGCTGGGTGAAGAGGAGGATTCATCTGGTGTCTGAGGAGGTACACCAGAAGGGCTGTAGAGCTGGTGTAGAGCTGGTGTCAAGGAGAGATTCTTTGTCAATGGACTTGTACATAGTTGATAAGGAGATATGTCTTCATGTTCATAGTTGCTTGGGCATCCCATACATATCTCAACTCCACAGGGGGGTAGTGCTACACTCCTAATAATAACACTGACGATTAATCCTGGTGTTATGAGGCAGGTTGGTAAAATACTAGCCAGGTGGCAACGTTGGATACAAGGGTCGAGTTTGATACCCTATTTACCTTTATAAAGGCAATGCCAGCTCCATTGTCGGTGATGGTCAGCCCCAAAGCATCATCCGACTTTAGAATTTTCACTTCTTTCTTTGAGCCCTTTACGTGAGCGAAGATGAAGTCTTCCAGGCCAATCTGACCTCCTAGGAGTTTGTCCATGTCGATTTTGTGTGTATTCAAGGTGCAAAATAGGATCTGTGGAAAGAAATGGGCAATGGTTAAAATAGTGGCATCTATCTGGATGTGGAACGTGATAAACAAATTGTATCTGGTTGCTGCTATGGACAACAAAGACGCTTACAGGTTTATTCAGTAATAATGATCAAAATGCTGAGATTATATGCAACCCATGTCAACCAATCAGAAATCGCCTCAACTGACAATCACGTCTTTATACTGCATTGCTTAAAGGAGGAACGTCACCTCGTTTTCATGGAATAAAAGACAAATACTTATCAGTCCATAAAGAAAGCTGTCTTCCTAGCACCCTAAAGCTGGCTATACATGGATCAGAATTTGTCAGGAACCGTCTAAATTTAAATCCATGTATGGGCTCCCTGGTTGTGCAGAAGTCAATCTGTCGATCGACTTCTGTGCAATCACCCTTTCGGTTTTTTTTCCAATCAATCAGTGCCGCTGGCTATAGCCAGCAACACTGATCATTGTATTCTGATGGCAGGGAAGGCTCCTTCCATTCCGATCACCTTTACACATAAAAATATCTTGTTTTTATGATACAAATAAAGGTTGCCTCCTTTTCTGGACTCATATAATATATTTTTCAGTAATAAAATTGGCATGTTTCATTTTTGCTGGCCAAAAGGATTCCAACATTCACTGGGAAAAACATCATCGTAGTTGTGCTCAAAAGTTTAGATACCTGGGCAGAAATCATGAAGTTTCGGCATTTATATTGAAAATATGACTGATCATGCCAAAAAAAACTGTCTTTTATTTAAGGATGGTGATCCTATGAAGCCATTTATTATCACATAGTTATTTGGCTCCTTTTTAAATCATAATGATGTAACGCCCTCTAGCTTGGCCAGAGAGAGTTGTTTGTTTTATTTTTTAGGCAGAGGTTGAGTAGCAGCCTGGGATGAGTCAGCCTGGGAGTTAGGTAGAGAGGTCACCCTAGGACAGACTAGGGAGCTTCTGAAGGTCGGGGCTTCTGGAGCCTTCCCACCTCTCCAGAAACCTAAGAGATGGAGGAGAGGAGAAAGCTCGGCTCTGCATACTTGAGAGACCTTGGCCAATCCCCTGGCAGGAGGCTGCGCATGGTGACCAAGGCAACCCTTAAGTATCGCAGAGCCTGGGAGGAAGGGGCAGTGTCAGGTGGCAGGGGTGCAAACAAGGAGGTTGCCTAGGGCGGCGCTTTTCAGGGGTGTGGTGCCTCGTCGCCCCCCCCCCCCTTCCCACAGGAGTGACACTTAGGACAGGGGCTGCTATGTAGCTTACCTGTGTCCCACCTCGATCCGATCCACAAAGGCACTGCTGGAGGAGGGGTAGAGAGGGTATCTCGTGTCCTACTCACTTCCCGAGTGGATGATTGATCACAGATGCTGCGATGTGGGTGGGAACTTTCCTTTTCCTGAGTGACATGCCAACCCACCCCTGTCTTATCTGGCCACACCCCCTGGATCACTGGGCGGCCTATGGCAGCCTTTCCCTACCTCTACAAGCTCCGCCTCCTCACCGGTGATTAGGGGCGGACTGACATCTCATGGGGCCCCTGGGCAATAAGGGATCATGGGGCCCCTGTGTCCTTGCCCACACTCAAAAAAGCCTATGAAAAAGGTACCAGGGTCATCTCATGGGGTCCCCTACTGACCCCGGGCCTTCGGGCAGTGCTTGAGTTTCCAAATGGTCAGTCCGCCCCTGACGGTGATTGACCGCCTGATCTGTAAGCCAGGGAAAGCACACAGGCGGAGAGGAGGAACCGAGCGGCAGCACGAGGAAGCTGATCAGTGTGAGGGCGCGACCGAAGCCGGTGAGTAGGATTATCAGTGCAGTCCCAAAAGTGCCCAGCAGTGGCGCCCATCAGTCACCAGCAGTGCCACCCATCAGTGCCCAGCAGTGCCACCCAGCAGTGCCCATCAGTAGCACCCAGCAGTGCCCATCAATGCCGCCAGCCAGTGCCCATCATTGCCGCCTATCAGTGCCCATCAGTGCTGCATATCAGTGCCTCCTTATCAATTCCCGCCAGTGTTGCCTCATCAATGCAGCCTATCTGCGCCCATCAGTGCTGCCTATCAGCGCCCATCAGTGCTGCCTATCAGCGCCCATCAGTGCTGCCTATCAGCGCCCATCAGTGCTGCATATCAGTGCCTCCTTATCAATTCCCGCCAGTGCTGCCTCATCAATGCAGCCTATCAGCGCCCATCAGTGCTGCCTATCAGTACAGCCTCATCAGTGAACATCAGTGAAGGAGAAAATTTACCTGTTTGCAAAATTATACAATAGAAACAAGGAAAAACATTTTTTTTCCAATTTTTTGCAATTTTCATTTATAGAGCAAAAAATAAAAAACCCAGAGGTGATTATATACCACCAAAAGAAAGCTCAATTTGTGTGGAAAAAATGATAAAAATTTCATATGGTTGCAGTGTCATATGACCGCGCAATTGTCATTCAAAGTGCAACAGCGATGAAAGCTGAAAACTGGCCTGGGCAGGAAGGGGGTAAAATTGCCCGGTAGGCAAGTGGTTAATGCCGACCTCACCAGCTGCACATACTTATTCATATTTGAGAGGTTAAAATTACAAGATACCATCTTGTTTAGATTGGAACTGTTTCTGTTTTTAACACGGAGCGACTGAAATAAATCTGTGAAATGACACAGTTGGTGACGTGTCTAGTTAGCGTACAATGTCAACACCAGGCAAAGGGCTCTGTATAAATAGTGTAGAGCCAAGCCTTGTATGGAATTCATTATCACAAAACTAACTGAGAACATCTAGAGGAAAACAATGAAATCACGGTAACAAGATCTATTTTAGCAACTTAAAGCTGGACTGATGGCTACATGTACCTGTGCTAATCTGAGCCCGTCATTTCTTTGGAGCCCTCTTGCATCCAAGGGCCCAGGCTGTACATGTGGCTTCAACGTCTACTCAATTCAAGGAAATCAAAGAAGCTTTTCTTTTACCAATGTTTACAGAATCTGCTGCCAAATCTGAACCACTTAGGCATGGACAACATAATCGGTGAACAAAAAAACTCTACAGCCGGCATCTTGTGAAATAGAATACATGGCCAACCCCACCTTTTGTTCTTCAAGCAGTGCTTCCCACAGGGTACTAGGCTTCATAGTGGGGGGGGGGGGGGGCTGGTTTATCTCCATTGGGTCTGTACAGTCAATGGGAAATTAAATGAGGAGGGCGAGTGGATGCAAAATACATGCAGTGGGCCCACACTAAGCCGACCTTGCCTGGAATACAAAGTCCTCTTTAACCCCTTGGCGCCAGCTGCCTCCCGGCCTGTTAAGGGTTCTAAAAGCCGGAAGATGGCCCTTTGGGTCATGTGACCATTGTGCCAGCCAATCACAATGGTCACATGATCCGAAGGTCCGCCTCCACGTTTTTAGAACCCTTAAGGAGCCAAGGGGTTAAAGAGGACCTTGCATTCCAGGCAAGGTCGGCTTAGTGTGGGCCCAATGGGAATGTGTGGGCCTGCATTGGAAATGGGAAATTAAATGATTAGGGCGAGTGGATGCAAAATACATGCAGTGGGCCCACACTAAGCCGACCTTGCCTGGAATGCAAGGTCCTCTTTAACCTCTTGGCTCCTTAAGGGTTCTAAAAGCCGGAAGATGGCCCTTCGGGTCATGTGACCATTGTGGCAGCCAATCACAATGGTCACATGATCCGAAGGTCCGCCTCCCAGTTTTTTAGAACCCTTAAGGAGCCAAGGGGTTAAAGAGGACCTTGCATTTCAGGCAAGGTCGGCTTAGTGTGGGCCCACTGCATGTATTTTGCATCCACTCGCCCTCATTTAATTTCCCATTTCCAACACAGGAGCACTATTGGGAGACAGGGATGGAGCGTTGTCCCCCCTCACAGGAAGGATCTTCAGGAAAGGTTTATTTCATGAAAGCTGTAGATTTGAAAAAAGAAAATGCCTCCTGAATGTATATGTTAACCATTATGTGAGATGTTAGAGATTGGAATTACAATTACTTTAAAGAATTTGTACACCCAACATTTCCTGTTCCTGATATGTGCCTGCTGTACCATGAACTTGTATGAAAAAGTCTCCTGTTCTCTTTGTATTGCTTTCTTTGCATGAAGTCCGTGGTGTCCCTTCCAGTCTTTCTGCTTTTCTATTAAAAACTCACCACACTAGGCATGAGAGCACAGCGTGGTCAGTTCTCTGTCTGTGCTGGGAACTCAGCCTGCTCTCCTCCAATGAAGGTTCCCCCATCTCTATGCAAAATCCCAAGGGTCATGGTCAGCCAACTGCCAAACACCAGGTCAGTCGCAAGCGGAGCGAAGCACATTTACCAGATATATTTCTTCCTTCCGGCTAACCAAGCAAACCACTAGGGGAGCGAAGAGAAGCCGACTGATATGGCCATCATGAACCTATCCCTTGCAAGGCCCAGGTACACTGTATGGTAGATATTAAACAGCCAGTGAGTCTAAAAATTACAGGTACGCCTTATGCCAAAATTACACCAAATGACCTTTTAACCACTTGCCCTCCAGAGGATTTACCCCCCTTCCAGACCAGGCCATTTTTGTGTTACGGCGCTGTATTAGTTAACTGACAATTGCACGGTCATGCAACGCTGCACCCAAATGAAATGTATGTACTTTTTTCCCACGAATTGAGCTTTCTTTCAGTGGTATTTGATCGCCTATGCGTTTTTTATTTTTTGCGCTATAAAAAAAAAACTATTTTGAGAAAAAAACAATATTTTTTACTTCTTGCTATTAAACATGTCCAGTAAAAAAAAATGTAAAAAATCAAATTTCATCAAAAATTTAGGCCAAAATGTATTCTGCTACATGTCTTTGCTAAAAAAAAATCCAAATACGTGTAAATGAATTGGTTTACGTGAAAGTTATAGCGTTTACAAATGGCGGTATATATACTGCGATTCTTATTTTTTATTATTATTTTTACTAGTAATGGTGGTGATCAGCGACTTAAAATGGGACTGCGGGACTGCAGAGGGCATTTTGACACTGAGGGGGAACTGACTTGGTGTTACTGACATCCCCAGTGACACCAATATAGTGATCAGTGCTAATAAAAAGCACTGACACTATACTAATGGCACTGGGCAGGAAGGGGTTAACATGTGGGGCGATCAGAGGGTTAACTGTGTGGTGTGTGTCGTTTTACTAAGTGTGCTGTGTTACTGTAATCACACTGCTTTGCATGGCTGTGTGCAGGAGCTAGCAGTCGGGAGATGCTCGGCAATCACCAGGCGCCAGTGAGTAATCACCGTCTGGGACCCGGTGATTAACAGCTGTGGCCGGAAATGCAAAATCACGTATATATATATGAGTGATTTTGCACACCCGTGCCATCTGTGCCACCCTGTAGCAGTACTTCTGTTTTAGGGTGGATGGTAAGTGGTTAACGGAAGAAAAATAGGGTTTTCTTCCATTCAAAAAAACGGATGTGGGCATTAATGGATGCAAACAGATAATCATCCGTTTACATCCACAAGTCCATAGAAATACATGGGGGTCCGTTTTTCATCCGTAAAGGGACAGATGAAAACCGGACATACGGAACACCCGTGTGAAAGGGCCTAACAGATAAGCTAAGTTGACAATTTGTTTTCTTTACAAAGCAGCCACAAGCTGAGCAGAGAAGCCAGTCCCCTCACAGCCTGCTGCAGAGAACGTCACTTCTTTCATAGTTAGTCTGGCTGAAAAAAGACAAAAGTCCATCCAGTTCATTAATAAAAAATAAAAAAAAAAGTTATAATCCTACACCCACAGTTGATCCAGAGGAGAGCAAAAAAAACCAGCAAAGCATGATCCAATTTGCTCCTGCAGGGAAAAATTCCTTCCTGATCCCCCGGGAGGCAATCGGATATTCCCTGGATCAACTTTACCTATAAATGTTAGTATCCAGTTATATTCTGTGTATCCAAGAAAGAATCCAGGACTTTTTTAAAGCAATCCACTGAGCTGGCCAGAACCAACTCTTGAGGGAGTCTATTCCACATTTTCACAGCTCTCACTGTGAAGAAACCTTTCCGTGTTTGGAGATTAAATTTCTTTTCCTCCAGACGTAAAGAGTGCCCCCTTGTCCTCTGTGATGACCTCAGGGTGAATAGCTCTACACCGAGTTCACTGTATGAACCACTGATGTATTTATACATGGAGATCATATCCCCCCTTATGTATTATACATGGAGATCATATCCCCCTTATGTATTATACATGGAGATCATATCCCCCTTATGTATTATACATGGAGATCATATCCCCCCTTATGTATTATACATGGAGATCATATCCCCCCTTATGTATTATACATGGAGATCATATCCCCCCCTTATGTATTATACATGGAGATCATATCCCCCCTTATATATTATACATGGAGATCATATCCCCCCTTATGTATTATACATGGAGATCATATCCCCCCTTATGTATTATACATGGAGATCATATCCCCCCCTTATGTATTATACATGGAGATCATATCCCCCCCCTTATGTATTATACATGGAGATCATATCCCCCCCCCCTTATGTATTATACATGGAGATCATATCCCCCCTTATGTATTATACATGGAGATCATATCCCCCCCTTATGTATTATACATGGAGATCATATCCCCATTATGTATTATACATGGAGATCATATCCCCCTTATGTATTATACATGGAGATCATATCCCCCCCTTATGTATTATACATGGAGATCATATCCCCCCCTTATGTATTATACATGGAGATCATATCCCCCCTTATGTATTATACATGGTGATCATATCCCCCCTTATGTATTATACATGGTGATCATATCCCCCCTTATGTATTATACATGGAGATCATACCCCCCCTTATGTATTATACATGGTGATCATATCCCCCCCTTATGTTAATACATGGAGATCATATCCCCCCTTATGTATTACACATAGAGATCATATCCCCCTTATGTATTATACATGGAGATCATACCCCCCCCTTATGTATTATACATGGTGATCATATCCCCCCTTATGTATTATACATGGAGATCATATCCCCCCTTATGTATTATACATGGAGATCATATCCCCCCTTATGTATTATACATGGAGATCATATCCCCCCTTATGTATTACACATAGAGATCATATCCCCCTTATGTATTATACATGGAGATCATATCCCCCCCTTATGTATTATACATGGTGATCATATCCCCCCTTATGTATTATACATGGTGATCATATCCCCCTTATGTATTATACATGGAGATCATATCCCCCTTATGTATTATACATGGAGATCATATCCCCCCTTATGTATTATACATGGAGATCATATCCCTCCTTATGTATTATACATGGAGATCATATCCCCCCTTATGTATTATACATGGTGATCATATCCCCCCTTATGTATTATACATGGTGATCATATCCCCCTTATGTATTACACATAGAGATCATATCCCCCTTATGTATTATACATGGTGATCATATCCCCCTTATGTATTATACATGGAGATCATATCCCCCCTTATGTATTATACATGGAGATCATATCCCCCTTATGTATTATACATGGAGATCATATCCCCCTTATGTATTATACATGGAGATCATATCCCCCCCTTATGTATTATACATGGAGATCATATCCCCCCTTATGTATTATACATGGTGATCATATCCCCCCTTATGTATTATACATGGTGATCATATCCCCCCTTATGTATTATACATGGTGATCATATCCCCCCCTTATGTTAATACATGGAGATCATATCCCCCCTTATGTATTACACATAGAGATCATATCCCCCTTATGTATTATACATGGAGATCATACCCCCCCTTATGTATTATACATGGTGATCATATCCCCCCTTATGTATTATACATGGAGATCATAAACCCCCTTATGTATTATACATGGAGATCATATCCCCCCTTATGTATTATACATGGAGATCATATCCCCCCTTATGTATTATACATGGAGATCATATCCCCCTTATGTATTATACATGGAGATCATATCCCCCTTATGTATTATACATGGAGATCATATCCCCCCTTATGTATTATACATGGAGATCATATCCCCCTTATGTATTATACATGGAGATCATATCCCCCCTTATGTATTACACATAGAGATCATATCCCCCTTATGTATTATACATGGAGATCATATCCCCCCTTATGTATTATACATGGTGATCATATCCCCCTTATGTATTATACATGGTGATCATATCCCCCTTATGTATTATACATGGAGATCATATCCCCCTTATGTATTATACATGGAGATCATATCCCCCCTTATGTATTATACATGGAGATCATATCCCCCTTATGTATTATAAATGGAGATCATATCCCTCCTTATGTATTATACATGGTGATCATATCCCCCCCTTATTTTAATACATGGAGATCATATCCCCCCTTATGTATTATACATGGAGATCATATCCCCCCTTATGTATTATACATGGAGATCATATCCCCCCTTATGTATTATACATGGAGATCATATCCCCCCCTATGTATTTATACATGGAGATCATATCCCCCCTTATGTATTATACATGGCGATCATATCCCCCTTATGTTTTATACATGGAGATCATATCCCTCCTTATGTATTATACATGGTGATCATATCCCCCCCTTATTTTAATACATGGAGATCATATCCCCCTTTTGTATTACACATAGAGATCATATCCCCCTTATGTATTATACATGGAGATCATACCCCCCTTATGTATTATACATGGAGATCATATCCCCCCTTATGTATTATACATGGTGATCATATCCCCCCTTATGTATTATACATGGAGATCATATCCCCCTTATGTAGTATACAAGGAGATCATATCACCCTTATGTATTATACATGTTGATCATATCCCCCCTTATGTATTATACATGGAGATCATATCCCCCCTTATGTATTATACATGGAGATCATATCCCCCTTATGTATTATACATGGAGATCATATCCCCCCCTTATGTATTATACATGGAGATCATATCCCCCTTATGTATTATACATGGAGATCATATCCCCCTTATGTATTATACATGGAGATCATATCCCCCCCTTATGTATTATACATGGTGATCATATCCCTCTTTATGTATTATACATGGAGATCATATCCCCCCTTATGTATTACACATAGAGATCATATCCCCCTTATGTATTATACATGGAGATCATATCCCCCCTTATGTATTACACATAGAGATCATATCCCCCTTATGTATTATACATGGTGATCATATCCCCCCTTATGTATTATACATGGAGATCATATCCCCCTTATGTAGTATACAAGGAGATCATATCACCCTTATGTATTATACATGTTGATCATATCCCCCCTTATGTATTATACATGGAGATCATATCCCCCCCTTATGTATTATACATGGTGATCATACCCCCCCTTATGTATTATACATGGAGATCATATCCCCCTTATGTATTATACATGGAGATCATATCCCCCCTTATGTATTATACATGGAGATCATATCCCTCCTTATGTATTATACATGGAGATCATATCCCCCCTTATGTATTATACATGGTGATCATATCCCCCCTTATGTATTATACATGGTGATCATATCCCCCTTATGTATTACACATAGAGATCATATCCCCCTTATGTATTATACATGGTGATCATATCCCCCTTATGTATTATACATGGAGATCATATCCCCCCTTATGTATTATACATGGAGATCATATCCCCCTTATGTATTATACATGGAGATCATATCCCCCTTATGTATTATACATGGAGATCATATCCCCCCCTTATGTATTATACATGGAGATCATATCCCCCCTTATGTATTATACATGGTGATCATATCCCCCCTTATGTATTATACATGGTAATCATATCCCCCCTTATGTATTATACATGGTGATCATATCCCCCCCTTATGTTAATACATGGAGATCATATCCCCCCTTATGTATTACACATAGAGATCATATCCCCCTTATGTATTATACATGGAGATCATATCCCCCCCTTATGTATTATACATGGTGATCATATCCCCCCTTATGTATTATACATGGAGATCATATCCCCCCTTATGTATTATACATGGAGATCATATCCCCCCTTATGTATTATACATGGAGATCATATCCCCCCTTATGTATTATACATGGAGATCATATCCCCCTTATGTATTATACATGGAGATCATATCCCCCCTTATGTATTACACATAGAGATCATATCCCCCTTATGTATTATACATGGAGATCATATCCCCCCGTATGTATTATACATGGTGATCATATCCCCCTTATGTATTATACATGGTGATCATATCCCCCTTATGTATTATACATGGAGATCATATCCCCCTTATGTATTATACATGGAGATCATATCCCCCCTTATGTATTATACATGGAGATCATATTCCCCTTATGTATTATACATGGAGATCATATCCCTCCTTATGTATTATACATGGTGATCATATCCCCCCTTATTTTAATACATGGAGATCATATCCCCCCTTATGTATTATACATGGAGATCATATCCCCCCTTATGTATTATACATGGAGATCATATCCCCCCCTATGTATTTATACATGGAGATCATATCCCCCCTTATGTATTATACATGGCGATCATATCCCCCTTATGTATTATACATGGAGATCATATCCCTCCTTATGTATTATACATGGTGATCATATCCCCCCCTTATTTTAATACATGGAGATCATATCCCCCTTTTGTATTACACATAGAGATCATATCCCCCTTATGTATTATACATGGAGATCATACCCCCCCTTATGTATTATACATGGAGATCATATCCCCCCTTATGTATTATACATGGTGATCATATCCCCCCTTATGTATTATACATGGAGATCATATCCCCCTTATGTATTATACATGGAGATCATATCCCCCCCTTATGTATTATACATGGAGATCATATCCCCCCTTATGTATTATACATGGTGATCATATCCCCCCTTATGTATTATACATGGTAATCATATCCCCCCTTATGTATTATACATGGTGATCATATCCCCCCCTTATGTTAATACATGGAGATCATATCCCCCCTTATGTATTACACATAGAGATCATATCCCCCTTATGTATTATACATGGAGATCATATCCCCCCCTTATGTATTATACATGGTGATCATATCCCCCCTTATGTATTATACATGGAGATCATATCCCCCCTTATGTATTATACATGGAGATCATATCCCCCCTTATGTATTATACATGGAGATCATATCCCCCCTTATGTATTATACATGGAGATCATATCCCCCTTATGTATTATACATGGAGATCATATCCCCCCTTATGTATTACACATAGAGATCATATCCCCCTTATGTATTATACATGGAGATCATATCCCCCCTTATGTATTATACATGGTGATCATATCCCCCTTATGTATTATACATGGTGATCATATCCCCCTTATGTATTATACATGGAGATCATATCCCCCCTTATGTATTATACATGGAGATCATATCCCCCCTTATGTATTATACATGGAGATCATATCCCCCTTATGTATTATACATGGAGATCATATCCCCCCTTATGTATTATACATGGAGATCATATCCCCCTTATGTATTATACATGGAGATCATATCCCTCCTTATGTATTATACATGGTGATCATATCCCCCCCTTATTTTAATACATGGAGATCATATCCCCCCTTATGTATTATACATGGAGATCATATCCCCCCTTATGTATTATACATGGAGATCATATCCCCCCCTATGTATTTATACATGGAGATCATATCCCCCCTTATGTATTATACATGGCGATCATATCCCCCTTATGTATTATACATGGAGATCATATCCCCCCCTTATTTTAATACATGGAGATCATATCCCCCTTTTGTATTACACATAGAGATCATATCCCCCTTATGTATTATACATGGAGATCATACCCCCCCTTATGTATTATACATGGAGATCATATCCCCCCTTATGTATTATACATGGTGATCATATCCCCCCTTATGTATTATACATGGAGATCATATCCCCCTTATGTAGTATACAAGGAGATCATATCACCCTTATGTATTATACATGTTGATCATATCCCCCCCATATGTATTATACATGGAGATCATATCCCCCCTTATGTATTATACATGGAGATCATATCCCCCCTTATGTATTATACATGGTGATCATATCCCCCCTTATGTATTATACATGGAGATCATATCCCCCCCTTATGTATTATACATGTTGATCATATCCCCCCTTATGTATTATACATGGAGATCATATCCCCCCCCTTATGTATTATACATGGAGATCATATCCCCCTTATGTATTATACATGGTGATCATATCCCCCCCTTATGTATTATACATGGAGATCATATCCCCCCCTTATGTATTATACATGGAGATCATATCCCCCCTTATGTATTATACATGGAGATCGTATCCCTCCTTAATCTCCTCTGGAAGCAATACTTGAGTGCCAGAGAGTGTAAAGTCGCATTAACATTGCATCAAAGTTGCACTACATGAACAGAATTCTCATACTTTCCTATTAGCCACAAAAATGCAACTTTGAACACAGCGTTTCCTGCACTACTTTGGCGCGGGTTTGATGCTACTTGAATGCCAGAGAGTGTAAAGATGCATCAAAGTCGCACTACATGAACAGAACTCTCATACTTTCCTGTTAGCCAAAAAAATGCTACTTTGGACATATAAAGGTTCCTGCACTACTTTGATGTGACGTTGATGTTACTTAAAGCGGAGCTCCAGTCAAAGATAAAAAAATAAAAGTCAACAGCTACAAAAGCTGTATCTGCTGATTGCTAAAAAACAGCCACTTGACTGTCCCATGATTCAGTGGTGTACTCACCGCAGCTGGTTTCACTGGCCGTCCTTGCTCCCCGATGCCAGCATTCTAAGTGTGGGCACCCAGCTGTCACAGCTTGTAGCTTCACTGCCGGGTGCCCACTGCGCATGTGCGAGTAGCGCTGCGCTTTCTGAATGATCCTATAGTTGTCTGGGACCTGTCATGTGTCCCTGAAGACTATGGGGAGGTAGGGGGGAGGACAACGTATGCTTCCGATCGCCTAGATCAGTGCTCTCCAAACTATGGTCCGGGGGCCAAATGTGGCCCTTTGCTTGGTTTTATCCGGCCCTTGGAGTACTATGTTCCTGACAGTGGGGGGTACTGTAGTTCCTGACACTGACAATGGGGCAATATTCCTTCCACTGACACCAATGATTGGGACACTATTCCTCCCTCTGACACCAATGATGGGGCACTATTCCTCCCACTGATACCAATGATGGGGCACTATTCCTCCCCACTGATACCAATGATGGGGCACTATTCCTCCCACTGATACCAATGATGGGGCACTATTCCTCCCACTGACACCAATGATGGGGCACTATTCCTCCCACTGACACCAATGATGGGGCACTATTCCTCCCACTGATACCAATGATGGGGCACTATTCCTCCCCACTGATACCAATGATGGGGCACTATTCCTCCCACTGATACCAATGATAGGACACTATTCCTCCCCTCAATACCAATGATAGGACACTATTCCTCCCCCAATACTAATGACAGGGCACCATTCTCCCACTAATACCAATGATGGGGCACTATTCCTTCCACTGATACCAATGATGGGGCACCATTCCTCCCACTGATACCAATGATGGGGCACTATTCCTCCCACTGATACCAATGATAGGACACTATTCCTCCCCTCAATACCAATGATAGGACACTATTCCTCCCCCAATACTAATGACAGGGCACCATTCTCCCACTAATACCAATGATGGGGCACTATTCCTTCCACTGACACCAATGATGGGGCACCATTCCTCCCACTGATACCAATGATGGGGCATTATTCCTCCCACTGATACCAATGATGGGGCACTTTTCCTCCCACTGATACCAATGACGGGGCACTATTCCTCCCACTGATACCAATGATGGGACACTATTCCTCCCACTGACACCAATGATGGGACACTATTCCTCCCACTGATACCAATGATGGGGCACTATTCCTCCCACTGACACCAATGATGGGGCACCATTCCTCCCACTGATACCAATGATGGGGCACTATTCCTCTTACTGATACCAATGATGTGGGACTATTGCTTCAACTGACACCAATGAAGGGCCACTTTTACTCCCCCAATACTAATAGTGGGTCGTTTATTCCACTGACACCAGGACACTTGCTCCTCCTACTGGCTACAGTCCGGCCCCCCTAAAGTCTGAAGGACAGTAAGCTGGCCCTTTATTTAGAAAGTTTGGAGACCTCTGGCCTAGGTGATCACAGTGGAAGTGGGAGAGGATACCTATCAAATTCTCGAAATCGGGTACCCACTCCCTAATGGTGCCATGGAGCGTGGGACAACTACTTAAAGCGGAACTTTGCTTTATGTGCCAGAGAGTGTAAAGTCGCATCAAAGTTGCAAAACTCACATTCCTTCCTAATAGCCAAAAAAAAGCAAAACATATCAATAAAGCGTGTTTAAAAGCGCAAAATGCACCGGAAAAATGCATCAACTGCGACCTGCATAGATGTGAACCTAGCCTTAAGGAGCCCTGATACTGCCATGTGTCTGGTCATCTTAGCCCGCATATCTCTCCACTGGGTCCTCTAGACATGTAAAAATCCAGCATCGGATCCACCGAGTCAGCAAACATGCAGAACTGAAATACCAGGTCTGGGTGGAGTTGGCCTTTAGCCTCATTTTGCATTGTGTCCGGCTGATTTCCTTTGTGGAACTACATGCCCTGCCATGCCCAGACAGGTAGAATTTAGAAACAGCAGGCTATTTAAGACAATCAAGACATAACTTCCAGTAAACTGGGATAAAGCTCCTCCAGTTTGTATTCTTAGTCGTCATTGTCAGGTTATGTATTCAGAGAGAGCGAGAAGAGCGAGCTGGACCCAGTTCTTCCAGTTCACACACTGCTAGGATGACTGCGCTCTGACTCCCGGCTCTATTTAAAGACACATTGCCACATAGCTAGATATTTTCATATCCGACCTGCCAAGAGAACAGCTTCTACACTCACCAGAAAAACATTCAGACGCAACAGAAACCCGAGAGAGAGTAAATACATCCAACTGGCACTCAACTAATAATTCAAGCTTTAAAAAAAAAAATGTGTAGAATGCCAAACTATGGGCTTGCTCATACATCTGGCAGCCCTTGTCGCACCTCTGAAAAGCAATACACTGTGGATTGCTTTTCAGAGGCATTTGACAGGAGGTGAGGAAGGGATAGGTTACCTCCTCTCTCTTAACCTTGAGCCCGGGTTCACATCAGTGCGGTGCGGTATATCGCATGTGATTCGCACCGGGACCGCACCGCATTCCTGTGCAAATCACATGGGATCAGGGGCGGACTGACAACTCATGGGGCCCCCGGGCAATAGGGGATCATGGGGCCCCTGTGTCTTTGCCCACACTCAAAGCACACCCAAAAAAGCCTATAAAAAAAAAAGGTACCAGGGGCATTTCATGGGGCCCCCTACTGACCCTGGGCCCTCGGGCAGTGCCCGAGTGTTTGAATGGTCAGTCCGCCCCTGCATGGGATTTGTGTGCGGTGTGATTGGAGCCATACATTTTGTATGGTTCTAAGCGCACCGCACCCATGCCAAAACCCTTTTTTGGTCCGCACTAGAATCGGATCTCATGGGTATTCACACCTATGCGATCCGATTCTGCACATCACACCGGGTTTTGCGGACCGCTTTCGGGGATTGTTAACTTATCATACGAGCCCGCATTGGTTCGCACGAATGGGGTGCGATTATGATGCGGTGCAGAATTCGCACAGAAAATGCTGCGAATTACGCGCCGCAGCAGTGTGAACTAGGGCTCAAAATGCTAACCGGGGTCTAGTTTACCTGAATGGGTTACACTCAGAAGCAGGACAGCTTGCCGAATGCAGCATGCCATTTAAATTTTACTGCAGCGTGTGTATTATTATTACAGGTACTTATATAGCGCCATCAATTTACGCAGCACTTTACATATATATTGTACATTCACATCACTCCCTAACCCTCAAGGGGCGTACAATCTAAGGTCCCTAACTCACATTCATACATACACATACTAGGGACAATTTAGACAGGATCCAATTACTCTACCAGCATGTCTTTGGAGTGTGGGAGAAAACTGGAGTAAACCCACACAGGCACAGGGAGAACATGCAAACTCCAGGCAGGTAGGGGTCATGGCTGGAAAACCAACAACCCTGGTACTACCAGGCAGAAGTGCTAACCATTTAGCCTCAATGTACAGTCCTAAGCAGGTGGGCGAAAAAACTGCAGCTCAGCCATTCAGGTAAAATTAGGAACTGCTGCAATGTTTTATTACAGCGGGCTGAGAATAGGTAAGTATATACACCTCTTATACATTGGTTAGTCAGCATAGGTGTTAGTAGGGGAAAGGGGATATTTTTAAAAAATATGCAAATCTAACATTTCATATTCCTGATATGTGCCTGCTGTGCCATGTACCTGTATGAAAAAGTATCCAGTTCTCTTTGTATTGCTTCCTTTGTGTGAAACCCCTGGTGCTCCTGCCAGTCCCTCTGCTTTCCTATTAAAAACTGACCCCACTAGGCATGAGACCACAGCGTGGTCAGTTTTCTAGCTGTGCTGGGGACTCCGCCTGTTCTCCTCCAATGATCAGATTTGTCCTGACTCGCCTCCACTCTGCACAGCCTATCGCTGGGAAGATTAGTAAGCTGCTGTTTCTCCTCCCCCAGATCTTTATGCATCTGAGAACAGAGAGAATGTGATCACTTATAAAAAAAGGGAAAAAAGGTATTTATAATTTTTTTTACATCTATACACAAATGTTTTGCCCTTTATTTTAAACTGAATGGGTTGTTTTACAAGGTGAGGGTTTACAGATACTTCCAGGCTAGTTAGGTGAATGCTGGAATTCTACTTTAATATCTATAGTATAAGGTATATGCTAAGGTGGGCCTATACCTTTTTGTGAAAATGATCTCCTGTGTACATGAGTGGTTCTAAAGCCAAGGCATGCATTCCCTGCATTAAAAATGTCCCAGTATATGTATCACCCCCTCACCCCCCCTGTATACTTACCTGAGCCCAATCTCAATCCAGGGCTGTGCCCTTCTGTAGCTGATCTGTCCTCTCTTCCTGCATTCACAGGACAGAGGCAATAGCAGGAGCCATTGGCTCCTTCTCCTGTCAATCAAATCCTATGGGAGTGGGGCCTGACTGCATTGTGTGTGTCTATATGTCAGGGATCCCGGGCGCTCGGCGGTGCGCGCATGCGCAGATTGCCGATCCGTCCGAGCCGGCGAGCACAGAGTCCTCGGCGATCGTGGCATGCGGCCGCGCATGCGCACTAGCGATCGCGGCCGCACCAATGGGAGAACAGGGCGCTCTATTTAAACCTGCCCTGTGCATCTCCAAGTTGCCACAAGGAACTTGTTCCTGTTCCCGTGTTCCTGTAGTACGTTTCCTTGTTGCCAAACTCTGCCTGTTCTGATTTATGCTGACCCTCTCCTGCTCTGACCCCGGATCGTCCCTGACCATTCTTCTGCCTGTAGTTTCTTTTATTTTGGACCCTCTGTTACTGAACCCGGCGTGTGACCTGACTACTCTTTGCCTGCTGCTTGGTACCGCACCTGTCCCCACTGTTACCGACCCGGCTAGTCTGACCTCGCTCACTCCTAGCAGTCATCCATCCATCCCGCTCGGATCGGGACCTGTCATCCCCTTCACAGCAGGCTCATCCCGGGCACACACCCTCAGCGGGACCCCTCTACCACCGCCGGG
This sequence comes from Staurois parvus, assembly GCF_062004578.1. Classification (NCBI taxonomy): domain Eukaryota; kingdom Metazoa; phylum Chordata; class Amphibia; order Anura; family Ranidae; genus Staurois; species Staurois parvus. The sequence continues at coordinate 7,104,459 of NW_028318374.1, read as the reverse complement.
GGTGCCCAGGTGCGCGACCTGGTTCCAGTCTTGCACCAAGTCCATCCCCACCATCAGGGGCTCTGGTGAAAAGGCAGACTGGGACTTAGACTCCGCGTCCTGGGAAACCCCGTGCTGTGGACCACTAGAGATCCCGTTGGGCGGAGCCTGACACTATAGATGCACACAGACTGGCAAGGGAGCGCTCCCTCATGTCTGCCCCATAGCTTGTTATGGTGACAAACACTGAAGAGAAGGAGCCAAAAGCACTGGCGGGGGACCACAGAAGAGGAGGTTTGTGGCCTCTCTATGCAATACCATTGCACAGAGCAAGTAAGTACAACATGTTTATTTTTTTAAGAAGCAAAAACCTTTATAATCTCTTTAATTGCTTTTGAGTTATTCAGATTTTCATTAAAACCTTTAAATATTTTATATGAAAATGTAGATCTCCTCTGTGACAGACCCAAGCGGGACAGGGTCTTTTGGAGGAGACTGCAGGCTAGCCTCATGCCTGCGGACTATGGGCCCTGGCATTTGAAGGGGCTCCATTCTTTGGGAGGTCTGTGCCTGGGGGACCTTTAGGAGTAGTTTTACTTCGGGTTCAAGTCATGTCTCCTAAAAACACACAGACTCTGAGAACTGGAGGACCAGGATACAGATTTGGGGTCTCTGTTCCCAAACTAGCGTTGACTACTTCAACCCCCCTCCTAGACTCAGAGACTCAGAGCAGATGTTAATATAATAAGATCAAAACAACCCGATGCTGAAGTCTCTGGCTGTAATCTGTTTATTGAGGTGTGATGTGTTGCCATTGTGTCTTTGTCCCATTGTTAATTGAGGTAATTTAATCACCTATTGTTTCTGCCTGTTGGCTAGTTCTCCTGGAGGCTCCAACATGATGGGGATTAGTCTTGTGTCAACTTGACCCCATTACTTAATCAGTGTGGGATGTTTATCCCAATGTGTAATATTTGTTATTATTGTTCATGTGGGGACTGCCCCTATTTCTGTATTTCTGTTCAATAAACAGTTCCAGTTGCACCTAAGCTAGTGTCGTCTAGTCCTTGAGTGCAATGCCCAGCTATAATACCTTGGCCCTGTGCAAGGAAGCAGGGATGGAAGCACTCAAGCAGAGTGCCAGGTGATCTGTCACTTGCTTTATCCTGTATATAAAGTCTTTCTTTCCTATATTGTTTCTCACTTTAAATTTACTGAGACATGCAGTCAGAGGCAGCATTGCCTTAGATTTCACATTTCAGATATAAAGCAATGAGGGTACAGGTTCAGGGGTTCCTAGGCACACTCACATACAAAGAAGTGCACTGCATTTTTTTTAAATTCTGTTTATTGTACGTTTTATAAGTACAAAGATATAAAAAAAAAACAAAGTGTAAAAAAGGTCACAACTGGCCCAACTGCAGGACAAAAAAGAAAAAAAAAGTTGATTTCTCTGGATACTGCGTAGGCACAATTGCCATCTCTAGATGTTCCCTACGACATAACAAATCCTCACCTTTTGAGTTCAGTTCACTTTAATAAGGCAGTATGCACAGAAGATGTAAAGTTTTCTATAGCAACCAATTAGATTTAATAACGCAGCTTTTCGCCCATTGCTCTTTGTCTTAGTTCCTATGTGAATTGCTTTGTAGATGAATTGTCTTCAGCCTCCATGGTGATCTATGCAAAGTAAATCTTATCACTGAACACTGAACAAAAACTCTGAGTCACAGCACTCAGACAGGTGCAGCTTCTAAATCTGAAATAAGGATCTGTGGAATGGACTGCATTGTCAGAAAACAAAGAAGAACATTTGCGATTACCTCTTCACCGCCTCCCGCTAAGCTGCTGTGGCAGGCAGCCATGCTTCTTTTGAAGCTAGTATGCTAGGATATCTGACGAGTCAGCCAACCCCTTCAGTGAAAAGTGAGATGGGGGACAGCAAAAGTGTTAAAAAGTTCCAGAACTTAATGCATATGTTTTTCAGTGAAGCTGTCAATATTAAGTTATAGAAAATCTATCATATTTTTTTGTTTTACAGTTCTGCCCCCTATGGGATAAAGTACTGTGATCTGTCTCATGGTCCTAAGTTCTTTCTAACTCTAGTTATGAGATACTGTGTCTGACCTCATCCCCTCCCTTCCTGCTGTGGCAGATCTGACAACAACTTTGAAGGAGACAGTTGATTTATATTTGCAACTTGTTTTGGCACTGAACACCATCCTGAGACAAGCAACAGGAAGAGGAATGCAGAGCCTGACATGTCCTCCCTCCCCCTGCATTCTTCTTGCCAGTGCTTGTTGAGCCGAGACAAGCTGCAGCTATGAATTAGCCGTCTCTTTCAAAGTTGTTGTCAGATCTGCCACAGCAGGAGGGGAGGGGGAACTGGTCACATATCATAACTAGGGTTAAGCTGGTTATAGACAATTTGAATCTCAGCCGGTTCAGAAGGGACTGGCCAAAATTCGAACCATGTATGGGCAAGCTGAATGTACCCAAGTTGATTGATCGATCAACTTGGGTACAACCAGCCTGTTGGATTTTACACCTCGGCCATTTCAGAAGGAACTGTCTTGAAATTCAACCCAAGTATGGGCATGCTGAATTTACACAAGTTGATCAATCGATCAACTTGGGTGCAACCAGCCTGTTGGGTTTTACATGTGATTATTGCTAGCAGCTATTATAGTCACTAGCAGTAATCACTGTATTCTCCATGCAGGGAGAACACAATGGCTCAGCGGAAGGGATTCCCCCTTCAACACTGATTGTTGATCGATCAGCTTGGGTACAACCAGCCTGTTGGGTTTTACATGTGATTATTGCTAACAGCTATTATAGTCGCTAGCAGTAATCACTGTGTTCTCCATGCAGGGAGAACACAATGGCTCCGCGGGAGGAATTTCCCCATCAACACTGACTGCTGATCAATCAACTTGGGTACAACCAGCCTGTTGGATTTTACAACTCGGCCATTTCAGAAGGAACCGTCTTGAAATTCAACCCATGTATGGGCATGCTGAATTTACCCAAGTTGATCGATCAATCAACTTGGGTACAACCAGCCTGTTGGGTTTTACATGTGATTATTGCTAGCAGCTATTATAGTCGCTAGCAGTAATCACTGTGTTCTCCGCGCAGGTAAAACACAATGGCTCCGCGCAAGGTATTCCCCCATCAACACTGACTGTTGATCGATCAACTTGGGTACAACCAACCTGTTGGGTTTTACATGTGATTATTGCTAGCAACTATTATAGTCGCTAGCAGCAATCACTGTGTTCTCCATGCAGGGAGAACACAATGGTTACACGGGAGGAATTCCCCCATCAACACTGATTGTGGATCAATCAACTTGGGTACAACCAGCCTGTTGGATTTTACACCTCAGACATTTCAGAAAGAACCGGCTTGAATTTCAACCCAAGCATGCGCATACTGAATTTACCAAAGTTGATCGATCAATCAACTTGGGTGCAACCATCCTGTTGGGTTTGACATGTGATTATTGCTAGCAGCTATTATAGTCGCGAGCAGTAATCACTGTGTTCTCCATGCAGGGAGAACACAATGGCTCCATGGGAGGAATTCCCCCATCAACACTGACTGTGTTGATACGGAAATCAATGGTTGCAGGAAAGAAAATTGCTCTGTCTATGGTCGTCTTTAGAAAGAACTTAGAGCCATGAGAAATTACCACATTTACTTTATCCCTCCTTCAAAGCTTTTGTAGGATTAGCCACAGCAGGAGGGGAGGTGGGGTTAGGTGTGCTTTAAAGTGGAACTAAACCCTCCTATTCTTTTCATCCAAGGAAGCTGCCATCTTATCCTTTGTTTGATCTGCAACTGTCATTGTGCATGTGGTCAGTTATGACACCAGCCATTTGACAGTTTGAAAGTTTGGCTGACTGCACAAGCAAATATGACAGTTAGCAATCCGGGCATGCTAGGAATGTAAGTGTTTTTTGAACCCGTTAAATCGATGGGTCTAGTTCCGCTTTAAGAGAGCCACCTATCATCAGAAGAACGCCAGGCAGTTTCCTTGAGAAGATGGCTGTATCCTAACAACAGAAGGATGTTTGGTGCCTAGATTGAGAAACCACCTAGCAACCGGGACATGTATGCTGGAACACTGTACACATGTGTTACTCAAATGTTACATGCGTACAAAGCACTTTTTTCATAGAATCTTGTGGCCAACTTATGGCAGTAATTTCCTGCATACTATTTGCCATAATTTTGTATGGCTGTATACATGAGCTTTGAAGCTTCTCCATTTCTAAGGACTACATATCCCATGGTACCTTGCTGCCGGCAAACTGTAAGTCCTGTACTGCCTTCTGAAACTCTTCCTCTCAGCTCCTGTGTTGCTCAGAAGGCAGGCTCTGTGAAATGTGTGACACAGCAGTGCCTACTTACAGGGCATAGTGACTACGTGTCACAAAACTTAACCAAGTAAATGTGTGGGGATCTCCACAAAGTATACAAACATCAATATCAATCAGATTAATAGGAACAGGCTAGAAATAATTGAAATACGTGAAAATTAATATTGATCTTAATTTTGACTATAGATACGCTTTAAAGTATAACTAATAACGACAAAAAAATTTTTTAGGATAGAGTGTAAAAGGATTAGAACCCCCGTCAGGTTTTTATTGCTGTGTGTCCTTGTTAGGGAGAGCCACCCTCTCTATTTGTCCTGTTTACTGTTATCACCGAAAGTGGAAGAAAATTCCAAATTTTGAGTGGTCACCCCAACAGGAATAAAGGGGAAATCTTCCAGTGGGGACACTAATTCCAGTGACTACCTTACTTTGGAAGGATATCTTCTCACTTCCTGTTTTGGCTATGGGACAGAAAGTGAAGGGGAAATCTCCCCAATGGGACATAGATGGCCAAAAATCCTGATGGGGGTTATAACCCTTCGTTACTCCATCCAAGATAAAAAAAGGTTTTGGCTTCAGTTCTACTTTAACCTCTTCACGCCTACCGAACGCAAATGTGCGGCCTCCTGGTGTCTGGGCCTAGACGCCGAGCGGCTGCACATTTGCGTTCTATTAAAAAAAACATATGTGATGAGAGCGCTCCCAGCACACATGTCCGATACTCACGGAAAGGTCCCGATCTCCGCTTTTGATTGGGACCTTTCCCAATCATGTGACCGCCATGACGGCGTGTCACGGCGGTCACATGACCCTAAACCCCGCCTCCCGGCTTCTGAAACCCTTAAAGGGCTGGGAGGCGCCGGCGCCAAGGGGTTAACATGCCTGCATAGCAGAGTTGGTTAAATGTTTCTTGGATGAGGGCAATATAATTTTATAGCTTTAGTTTCTTGGCTTCTCCTGTTGATACAGAAGCTGTGTGAAAATGGACTGACACCAAGGTCTGGCAGTCAGTTGACAAGCCTGGGTTCACACAGGAGTGGTCGGGAAATTGCATGTGATTTGGACAGGAATTGCATTCCTGTTCAAATTGCATGCTATTCTTTGCTGTGAAATTAGCATCCATACATTTTGTATTTCCGCAATTCCCACTCGGTATCGGCGAGTACTTGACCGAAAGTATCTGTACTCATACTTGCCGACCATCCCTACTCGGAACTATACTGCCACAAAAGCAGTGGCAAAAACACAAAAACAATACTCTCAGAAAAAACAAAAACTGCCTTGTTAATGCCAGTGAAAGACTGCATCGTGTATGTCGTTTTTGATTTTGCCTTTAGTACCACCATTGTAGCCTTTATCAACCTTTTTACACCAGGTGAACCCTTAAAGTGTTACTAAACCCACAACAGCAAAATCAGTCTGTATATGCAGTAAAGCATGCTTGTTATACTCACTGTGGAACCTAGAGGATTAATCCTCCGTATTGTATAAAAAGACTGTCCCCAATCCATCTGCTGATAGAACAGAGCCTTGGGGGCAAGTGCATGGGATCAGCACAGGGCCAATCAGCACTGTTCAGAAAGAGGGTCAGGGGTCCTGCAGCCTCATAGTACAATTAGGGGAGAATGCAAACTCCTCCTACAAGCATTAATCAGTGCTCTGCTGGACACTGATAGAAGTCACAAGACTGCTCTAACTGCTGATGAGAAAAGGTATTTGGCAGTTTATATTATTAAAATAATTGCATTTCCATGTAGTGTGTACTGTGGGAGACCAGATATAGAGAATGCAGGGTCCTGGGAGACCAGATATAGTGAATGCAGGGTCCGGGGAGACCAGATATAGTGAATGCAGGGTCCTGGGAGACCAGATATAGTGAATGCAGGGTCTGGGATTTAGTAACACTTTAAGATAATTTTCAGGACTCAGGGAACCCTTATTAAAACCTATCCGTAAGAGGTCAATGGCAACATTGCCTCCTACGTTGGTGGTCAATAGATGGAATGCAATCCTTGCAGACAGCTAAAAAGATAATTGGTTCATGCTGTTGGCTTTGCAAAGTAGCATTGGCCTTAGAACTATGCAGGCACCATCAGGCAAATCTGCTATCGCTCAAGGAGCCCCAAGAAACAGCTAGAGCAGGGGTCTTCAAACTTTTCAAACAAAGGGCCGGTTTACTGTTCTTTAGACTTTAGAGGGGCCGGATTGTGGCCAGTGGGGATAGAAAATGTCCTAGACCCAGTGAGAATAAACAATGCCTCAGGGTTGGTGGTCAGTAGTCAAAGGAGTAGTTCTCTATTATTGGTATCAGCGGAAGGTATAGTACCCCATCGTTGATATCAGTGGGAGGTATGGTACTCCATCACTTGTATCAGTTAAGGAAATAGTGCCCCATTGTTGGTGTCAGTGAGGGGAATAGTGCCTCATATCATTGGGAGGAATAGTGCCCCAAGGCCAGATAAAGGCTAGGAAAGGGCCGCATCTGGCCCTCGGGCCACAGTTTGGACACCACTGCGGTAGAGGAACCCTAGGGGTTCCACAGGACCGTACTTGAGATTGACTGCACTATTGACTCCAGGTCAATTTTTAAATGTGTAGCCAAAACTATTTTCTTTAGTTTTTCATATAGTAGGAAAGCATTAAAACTCATATTGGGTTCATTTTGCTCTCGGTGGCCTACTGTGCGGACTTCCCTTTTTTTTTTTTGGAAATTAGAGAAGAAGGAAGAGAGAGGAATTTTCCCCAAAATTAATTTTATTCTCATCTTAGACAGTTATCACCAGAACATTTTTCTCTATTGAAAGATTTCGCCCCACCTCTTGCTTGCATGACAGTGCTAAAATTTAGATTTCCTCTGACATTCTGTCTCGGTGACAATGGTAACCAGGACAAATATAGAGGGTGAATCTCCCCAGTGAGGATACAAACAGCAATAAAAACCTGGCAGGATTCTATCATCTTATTACTGCATAAAAAAAAAAAAGGTTTTCCCTTGACATACTCCATAACTCTACGGATTCTGCCATGAGCTAAAATTTCATGAGCAGATTGACTCTTCAACATTAATAAAAATGGGCTAAAGTGTGGCTAAACATTATAATGCAGTGGTCTCCAAACTGCAGCCCACAGGCCATATGTGGCCCTTTGGTTGTCTTTTTACCGGCCCTTGGGACACTGTTCCTTTTGCTGATACAGTTAAATCCATATAAATTTGGACACAGGCACAAATTTAGTTTTTTTCAGGTATTTACCAAAACATATTCAGGCTCTAGTTATATAATGGATATGGGCTGAAAGTGCACACTCTCAGGTTTAATTTGAGGGTATGTACATCCAAATTGGAGGAAGGGTTTAGGAATTACAAAGTAGCCATCCCCTCTTTTTCAAGGGACCAAAAGTAATTGAATAATTGAATCAAAAGCTGGTTCATGGCCAGTTGTGGGCTATTCCTTTGTTATTCCTTCATCACTTAAGCAGGTAAAAGGTCTGGAGTTGATTCTAAGTGTGGTATTTGCATTTGGAATCTATTGCTGTGAACCTACATCATTCGTTCCAATGAGCTGCCTATGCAAGTGAAGAAGAGAGGAGAAAGTGAAGAGAGGAGAAGAAATAGGGAAGAGGAGAGGTGAGGAGAGGAAAAGGGGAAGAGGAGAGAAAAAGGGGAAAAGGAGAGGACAGGAAAAAGTGAAGAGGAGAAGAAAAAGAGAAGAGGAGAGGACAGGAAAAAGGGAAGAGGAGAGGAAAAAGGGAAGAGGAGAGGAAAAGGGGAAGAGGAGAGGACAGGAAAAAGGGAAGAGGAGAAGAAAAAGAGAAGAGAGGACAGGAAAAAGGGAAGAGGAGAGGAAAAGGGGAAGAGGAGAGGAAAAGGGGAAGAGGAGAGGAGAGGAGAGGAAAAAGGGAAGGAGAGAGGAAAAAGGGAAGAGGAGAGGAAAAAGGGAAGAGGAAAGGAGAAGAAAAAGGGAAGAGGAGGGGAAAAAGGAAGAGGAGAGGAAAAAGGGAAAAGGAGAAGAGAGGAGAGGAAAAAGGGAAGATGAGAGGAAAAAGGGGAGAGGGGAGAAGAGGAGAGGAGAAGAATAAATAGAAAGAGAAAAGTGGAAGGGGAGAGAAGGGAAAGGAAGAGGAAAAGAGAAAGGAAAGAGGAAGAGGAGAGGACAGGAAAAAGGGAAGAGGAGAGGGGTAGAAAAAGGGAAGAGGAGAGGGGAAGAAAAAGGGAAGAGGAGAGGAAAAAGGTAAAAGTAGAAGAAAAAGGGAAGAGGAGAGGTGAAGAGAGGAAAAAGGAAAGAGGAGAGAAAAAAGGGGAAGAGGAGAGGACAGGAAAAAGGGAAGAGGAGAGGAAAAGGAGAAAAGGAAAAGAGAAGAGAGGAAAAAGGGAAGATGAGAGGAAAAAGGGGAGAGGGGAGAAGAGGAGAGGAGAAGAATAAATAGAAAGAGAAAAGTGGAAGGGGAGAGTAGGGAAAGGGAGAGGAAAAGGGGACACGAGGAGAACAGAAAGGAATGGAGAGAGGAAAAACTAAGGTAAAAGGGAAAGGAGAAGAAAAAGGGAAGGGGAGAAGAAAGGGGAAAGGTGAGAGCAGAATAGAAAGGAAAGAGGAGAGGAGAGGCAAAGGGAAAGAAGAAAGGATATAAAGAGAAGGTAGAGGAACGGATTGCGAGGTTTATAAAAGCAGAGTTTGTTCTTTGATGTAAACCGTTATTTAGCTGACACAGATAATAGAAATTCACACAGATAATAGAAATTCACATTTCCTATTTCCTGTGCTACTGAGATTGTTAAGATTGTTCTTTAAATACCTTGTAATGTTTCTTTTCAAACATTCAGCAATGAAAGTTCTTTGCTTGTGGTTTGTTTGACTACATAATTAGCCTTTGGGCTAGAATTACACTGACAAATATGCTGTAGTAGAGCTCACGCTGCAATTTGCTGGGGAGTGTCCCCACCAGATGACCAATTTATTGTAATCCTCTGCTTCACATAACGAGGAACTGTGCCCAAAATCATCCCGTGTAACGCTATTGTCTGCTCATGTGAATACCCTGGGATAACCTCTATTCTATCGCTGTATTATCAGCCACCCTTCCCAACAGCCTTTGTGATCCATATCCATGTCAACAAGTTATAATAAAGAACGGTATGAGCGTTGCCAAGATAGTCTGCTTGTCTTCACATGTTTATATCAGACTTTGGGCTCTCCATTTTTGACTGCTTCACTGCCTTAGAACAATCCATATTTGCTACTGTAATTAAAGTATAATTACCTTAGATTGTACGCTCCTTGAGGGCAGGAACTGATGAAAGTGTAAAATATATATGTAAAGCACTACGTAAATTGACAGCTCTATATACTGTAAGTACCTCTGAGGCCCCATGTACACGGGACACTTCTGAATGATGGAAATTGACTGCTAGAAAACGTAGGTTAAAAAACATCTGTTTAGTCACGTTTGCATAGCATGTTTAGGTGCATTTGGGGTTATGTGCGTTTTTTTAAAGATAAGCACAGGAGAACCTCCCAAATGCCCAGAATGCACTGAAAAGTGGTAAATTATTAACTATTTCAGACTGTTTCAGAGAAATACAGAGAGTAGAAGCAGAGACAGTAGTATGTGGTGACATTAGCTTAGGTGTGAGTTGCTCATTAACATTTCTTTTGTTTCCAAGGGTGGAAAGGTGTCTGGTGGAGGGAGTCATTAAGGTCACCTGGCAGGGGGTCTTCATGAGGTAATTGAGGTGTGAATGGTCATTAACATATCTTTTGTTTCCAAGGTTGAGAGAGGCCTGAGGTGTGAATTGGTAATTACAATGTTTGACAAGCTTGGTAGGAACATCCTGTGTTCAGTGTTTTGTCCATCTGAGTACCTTGAAAACACTTTGCATGTATTTTGCATGATGAAAAAAGACTCTGGGCAATATTGGGAACTGGAAGAGTTAAAAAAAAATTTCAAACACAACTGCTTATAAACGCGATTTGCCGCGATTTGCCGCGATTACAAGTATCTTGCGTTTGAAACGCTGATATATTCGACTGCTGAACGCAAGTTTTCTGCGTTCAAAAAAACGACTGTAAACTCAATTGCCTGTAAATGACTGGAAACGAAGATGTGTACATGGACACATAGGAAAACATTAGGGAGAGTTCAGGGGCTGTTGAAAAAAATCGCTGAACATCTCCTAAACGTGAGTTTATCAGCTGCAGTGTACATGAACCCTAATAAATAAATAACTAAAGGCAAAACTTTTTTTTTTTAGTTTTGCATAGAGAGGAGAAGGGTTAGAACCCGTCAGGTTTTTATTGCTGTCTGTGCCCCTGTTAAGGAGATTCCTCTCTATTTGTCCTGATTACTATTATCATTGAGAGTGAAAGAAAATCCCACATTTCGTGTTGTCACCAGAACAGTAACAGAGGGGAAGTCTTCTAATTTCAGTATATGTCCTGCCGATGCAAGAGCGTGGGGAAATATTGCAATGGGGACAATGGTGACTGGGGAGCTCTGGTGACCCTATTGGCAACCAGAAACTCACTTTTGGGGGGATTTCTTCTTACTTCCTATTCATCAGAACATGAGGGGAAATCTCCCCAATGGGACAATGACGGCAAAAAAACTAACAGGGGGTATAACCTTTCCTTACTTTCTCCAAAATGAGAAAAAAGTTTTGTCTTTAGTTCTACTTTAAAAACTCCTGCTTGCTGTATATGGGATACCTATCTTAACTGGGAAGGGGGTGTAAAGTCATAAAAGTTGCTTTCCAAGGATTTATTACAGGTCTGTGGAAAATAAAAGAAACAATGTAAGAGCAGCTTTTATGGACCATTCTGCCCACTATGCAGTGCAAACATAAATATTACACTATATGTAAACCCTAACAATGGACTTTTTGGTTTTGGTCTGTTAAATATTCCATTTAAAGTGGTTCTAAAGCCTTAAGGTTTTTCACCTTAATGCAATCTATGTATTGGGGTGAAAAACCTTCTGTCCTGCAGAATCCAACCCCCCCCCCCCATTCTTACCTGAGCCTGATTATTACAGGTATGTATATAGTGCTGTCAATTTACACAGCGCTTTACATAGATATTATACATTCACATCAGTCCCTAACCCTCAAGGGGTGTACAATCTAAGGTCCCTAACTTACATTCATACATACACATACTAGGGACAATTTAGACAGGAGCCAATTAACCTACCAGCATGTCTTTGGAGTGTGGGAGGAAACCAGAGTACCCGGAGGAAACCCACACAGTCACAGGGAGAACATGCAAACTCCAGGCAGGTGGTGCCGAGGTTGGGATTCGAACCAACAACTCTAGTACTGCCAAGCGGAAGTGCTAACTATTTAGCCACTGTGCTGCCCATCTGATCTAGCGGCTTTCACAGCTGTCTCCCTCCTCCCTAGACAGATCGATTGACTTGGGTACATTCAGCCTGCCCATACATGGTTCGAATCTCAGCCGGTTTCTGATGAACTGGCTGAGATTCGAACCATCTATGGCTGGTTTTGGGGATGGGAAAGTAGGTGGGTTTAAGTAGATTAGCAAAAGATAACTGGACAGGGCTGACACTGCTCAGCCTTTAAACATACTGTGTTGTTAGCTCAGAAGAGGACTGTAGTCAATGAATGCATTTATGTTCGATCGACAGGTATTCTTGTGTACTTGTAGAGTCTTTAAAGTAATAACACCTTTTTTTTTAATTTTGATTGACATATACTTTAAATGTGCAGAGATGTAAAAACTGGGAGCTCTTAGCACACACAAGTCAGTGAGCATCGACCGGAAATCCTGCCATAAAGGGCCTCAATGTGACGTGAGCACTGCAGAGAGTACCTACTTTTCAGCCACAACTGTTTTGACTGGGGCAATATTTGTTGCACTGTAATCTGCCAGCATACGGTCAGACACGTCTTAATAATTCTGGGCAATTTTTGCCCTTACTTTCACAGTATCTGACAAAGACATGTAGTACCCTCCTAGAAAGGGATGTTTGGTAAATTATTTATTTATATAAACCAGACTGCAAAAGTACCTCCTCCCTCATATATCATACAAAGAACCCCAAAAACCAAATGGGACTTTACTGGTACAGAAACCGGACAACCTCATATTGTTGTATAAAAACATGTTTATTGAAACATATCTTCCAAATATTACTATAAAAACAGTATTTTAGCTAGTCAACCCAATAGTTTACAGCATTATATATCATGACATTAAAGTCCTCCAGAGGTTGATGCGTTTCGCTTACTAGTTTCCTTTGGGGTCCTGAGGAAGCTAATAAGCGAAACGCGTCAACCTCTGGAGGACTTTCATGTCATGATATATAATGCTGTAAACTATTGGGTTGACTAGCTAAAATACTGTTTTTATAGTAAATTTTTGGAAGATATGTTTCAATAAACATGTTTTTATACAGTAATATGAGGTTGTCTGTTTTATGTACCAGTAAAGTCCCATTTGGTTTTTGTGGTTATTTGTATGGTAAATTATTTAGTTTTTTGCTCCTTCTGCAATCAAGGGAGCAACAATCATTTATCCTTGTCTTTTCGGGGTTGCACAGGCTGGAAGTTTGATTGCTCCCCCCTGCCTATGGAAGAAGCTTCCAGAACATAGGGAGGGCGAATAAAATTACAAGCCTGAATATTTATCATGGCCTGGCCAATCACTGTAGATGAGTGTCCAGAAGGTGTGTGCTGAGGTTGACCAATCATGTGAAGCACTGGAGAGATTGCTCTCTCGCCCCAGGAGGGTTCTAAATCTTATGGGGGGCTGCTGCCCTTTTGAGATAGCCTGTGGACTGTGAACCTGTTCTTGAGGCTTCAGCAGTGTCAGGGCTGAGGGCCTGGAGTGAACTGTCTGAGATGTTGGCTGTGGGACTTCGCCATAGGGATTGGGTCTGGAGAAGGATTGTTCAAGTCCACAGAAAGTTGGAAGGTGTGCTGCTGTCCTAGGGACTTGTGAATAGAGACCATGAATTGATTCCTGGTGACTGTGTGCTTTTGGGATATAAGAGCCAGAGGTAGCTATGGACTGAGACAACTCACACGGGGTCTCAGAGTACTATTCATTCCTCTGTCCTCAACAGAATCCTGGAGTGCAATCCCAAGAAAAAAGAAAGTCCTCCTGTTTACTGAGCAGCATTTTGGAGTATCCCATGACCTAATGACTCTACTATTGAAAGTTCTCCTAGAAATAAATATCAAAATGATATCCCCTAGTCCGAGTTATTTGAACCAGATTGTATGGACTAGTGCTATGGAAGCAGCGCTAAAGATAAAAGTAATTATTTTTGTGTTTCATGAAGACTTTATAGCTTTGTTTTTTTCAACTAGCCATTACTCTAAACTTGACATGAGATGCTATTATTTTATAATCAGCAGGTCAGTTCTCTGATACCTCCCCCTGCTCTAGAAACTTGGAAAATGTTTCTAGAAGCCAGTAAGGAGGAGCTGATCTGCATATTTAGGGGAATCTGGTCAGTCCCCAGGAAAGAAGCCTTTCATGGTGACTAGGTCAGCCCTTAAATATGAGAGAACCTGGTCAGCAAGAGAGGTGAGTGGATAATGGAGTGAGGAAATGCTGCTGGTGTGGAGCCTGGGAGGGGGCCCCAGAGAATTGGGTCTGCCTACAGGCTGTAAGCTGGAAAGAAGGACCTCCACTGTCCCACAGTCTACCGGGGAAAGACAGCCTGTCAGCAGGGAAGGAACCAGCCCAGCATAAGACCTGAAAGCAGCTTCAACCTTTAAAGCTACAGGAACAGGACAGTGTGAGTACTTCTACACCCCCTGGGCCAAAAAAGAGAGAGGACCCAACTAGTTCTCCCTGGGACTACATTACTTGTGTGTCTTGGAATTCCTTGCTGCGAGATACTCTCAAGACAGCCAGGTGGATGAGAAGATTTTCAACTGGGGTCTGAGGAGGTTCATTTAAGGCAGGGGTGTCCAAACTTTTTTCAAAGAGGGCCAGATTTGATGAAGTGAACATTCATGATGGCAGATCATTTTGCGGCAAAAAAAAATGAATGGATAAAGGAGCAACTGATACTGGTCATGACATATTTGAAGTCTTTACTTGTTTCTCCCCCTAAAAAAAAAGCTAAATTACTCTCACTGATTTCCTTCAATGCTTGAGAAGGGAGCGCATCTTTGCCATTCATCGGCCTCGCGCATGCTCCGAAACGCGTTGCATTGCATGCTGGACATCCCTATGTCATCACGCTGTCGACGTTGCGCTCCAGGGTGGACTCTGGACACCATCTTTGGATCTCACACATGCTGGCCGGTTCCCTGTGAACATCCTGAGTCTCCTCCAGTGCTTACTACGGCGTATACATCGAGGAAGCCACCATGTCCTTCGTTTCACCACATATACCTAAGCCTTTCACTTTCTTTCATCATGTGTTTCTCATTATGTTCCCTAATAAATGTACCACATATTGCATTTAGAGGCGCTTTTCTCTTTTTTAGATATTGCCAAATTACCTGTAGGGCTGTATTAGACCGGAACACAGGCCACAAATGGCCCGTGGGCCGGACTTTGGATATGCTGTATGCTGATCCTTCAGAAGATAAGAGCCACTCCTGAAGGAGTAGATAGCCTAGGATCTGGTCGTTATGTGCTTTTTTTGTTGGATTTTTGTCCTTTATGTGCCTACGAATATGTCCTGCAAGTTGTTTCAGTTCCATTGGGCATTCCATATACCCCTAGACCGTACCAAAGTTGTTAACGTTTAATCAAACAACAAAAACCAAGCTTGCAGACTGTTTACTGACTGTGGATGCAATTGTGAAAAATGTGTGTTGTCTGGCTGTGCAGAGCTTAGATGGACCCCAAAACTCAGCATCCCTCCCTGAAGAGGGATTTATTTATTTCAGGTACTTATATAGTGCTGTCAATTTACGCAGTACTTTACATATATATTGTACATTCACATCAGTCCCTAACCCTCAAGGGGCGTACAATGTAAAGTCCCTAACTCACATTCATACATACACATACTAGGGCCAATTTAGACGGGAGCCAATTAACCTACCAGCATGTCTTTGGAGTGTGGGAGGAAACCCATGCAGGCACAGTGAGAACATGCAAATCCAGGCAGGTGGTGTCGTGGCTGGGATTTGAACCAATGACCCTAGTACTGCCAGGCGGAAGTGCTAACCATTTAGCCACTGTGCTGCCCACATGCATTGTTGGCAATATTTGTATAACACTTCCTATGACAGTCACGTGTCACTGTTAGTGAACTGGTTAGCTGACTTCCATTATTCATCTGAGGAAAGTGAGCATGCAGAACAGTTGATTGGATTATGAAGGTACCACTATGTTTTCATGCTGGGGGAAATAGAGCAGAAACAGTAGACTAGAGGATAACCATTAACTAAGATAACAGGACTGGAACTGTGCGGTTTGCCTTCATTCAATTCCTTTTATTCCTGTCCGAATCACATACGGTTTCTTTGCGGGTGCGGTGCGATTTGAGCCATACACAATGAATGACTCAAATCCAGGGGCGGACTGACAACTCATGGGGCCCCCGGGCAATAGGGGATCATGGGGCCCCTGTGTCTTTGCCCAAACTCAAAAAGGTCTATGAAAAAGGTACCAGGGGCATTTCATGGGGCCCCCTACTGACCCCAGGCCCTCGGGCAGTGTCCGAGTTTCCAAATGGTCAGTCCGCCCCTGCTCAAATCACACTGCAAATCGCACCGCACCTGCAAGGACACAGCATATGATTCGGACAGGAATCTGTGATTCGGATAGGAATTGCACAGCATTCCTGTTCAAATCACATGCGATTCTTTGCAGTGCGATTTAAGCTCGCTCATTTTGTATGAGCTCAAATCGCACCGCAACTGGTACTGGTACTGGTACCAGGTACTGGTAATTGGTATCGGCAAGTACTTAAGTACAAGTATAGGTACTCTTTCTCACCAATACAAAACCGGTATTGGTGCAACCCTAAGATTGCCTGATGTTAACAGCGCCTAAAAGAAATGATTCTAGCTGCAATATAATCATTTTATTTTACATGCTACAGCACCCAGTCTCAATTTGTTTACCCCAGAGGAACCCTTGAAATATGGTGGTTAGAATGCCACATCTAGGGCTTGTTCACACAGGTGGCTGAGGCGCACTTGGTATTTGACCCACAGTCTTACCACCCCTTGACTGCCCCCCTTAAGATGCAACAGCCTGGACAGGGTATTACACATGCTGCAGCAAAAATTATCCCCCATTTGTGCTCGGTGGGCAGTACCACCACCAAACATGACCCTTCATGGAACATGGAAATGCAATTATTTTAGTAAATATAAACCTCTAAATAGCTTTTCTCATCAGCAGTACATAGCAGTCTTGTGACTTATATCAGTGTCCAGTTGAGCACTGGTTAAAGCTTGTAGGAGGAGTTTTCATTCTCCTCCGACTGTCCTATGAAGCTGCATGATCCCTAACCCTCTGTGTGGACAGTGCTGATTGGCCCTGTGCCGATCACATGTACCCTCCCCCTCCAAAAAAAAACCCACCCACCAAAAACCCTTGGTGTAGCAGTACACACCAAGCTGAGCATGTGCACAGTGTCTCCTAAGGCTCTGTACTATCAACAGATTGATTGGGGGCTGTGGAAGAAGGGGAGGATCAGAGAAGTTGGGATCAAACAGCCTTTTTACACAATGCAGAGGATTAACCCCTTGAGGTTCCACAGTGAGTATAACAAGCATGCTTTACTGCATATACAGACTGATTTAACTGCTGTGGGGTTAGTAACACTGTAAGGAGGCCGCACTGCAATTGCTCTACAACTGTGCAATGCATTCAGGCTTTTTAGGGTTCAAACAGGCAGTGAGGAAGTGACATATTGCCTCCCAGCTGCCTGTCAATTGTCCTGTGCTGCTCTGGGCTGCATTGCAGTGTGAACAGGGCACATAGAAAACAGTTGTTTTCAGTGTGTCCTAGCCGTGACTGGCATTCTTTTAGGACGGAAAACCGCTGGTCACCACACTATAAACATGCACTAAGGGAGCGGAGGCTGCTCCCTTACCAGTGTGAATGTTCCCAAAGTGAGTCATAGTAAATAAGGTGAACCTGTGTTCAATTTGAATAGCCAATCATATGACAGGGGAAATTAACAACAGAATTTTTGCAAGCATGTGATTGGTTGGTTGAAAGGAACACGGCTTCTAACTTACCCACTTTTGCTAAGCGAACAACCTCTATTTCTTCAGTAAATCCAGCCTTTAGTCTGGAGTACATGAGCAATAGGTGCCCAGTCACACCGGTGTGATTTGCGAATTGAAATCGTACCTGAAATCGCATCTAATGAATGTGAATGTCAGCCTCTTAACATGTGCGATTTGCTGCAGCGCGATTTCTAAAATAGTTCTTCCATGACTTTTTCTGCAGTTTTGTTGCGACATCCCATACATAGAATATAATGGAAATCACACTGAAAATTGCAAGAAATCGTTGAAAATCTTCACAAGTTGCAATAAGTCCCCGGTCACACTGGGTGCAACTTGACTGCGATTTGTATTCCATACGTCTTGCAAATCTCATGACAAGTCGCACCTATTGACCGCAATTACAGCGATCATATGGCATGTTATATGTCGACTTGCTCGGAGCCACACCAATTTCTAAAGTAGTGCATGCGCTACTTTTGGTGCGATTTGCATAGACATCTGTGTCAAATGTCTTGCGAATCGCACCTCAAATCGGCATGTCATCTAACTTCGAAATCATTTCATGACTTCACTGTAAGTCGCACGATTTCAAAGTTGAGATCGGTGTGACCGGGGTGTAAAGTCTTCAAATTGCACATCAATCGCGCAGTTTTAAATCGCAGCGGTGTGACCGGTGACTAAGAGTGCAGGGGCCACGCTGGCTCCCAAAAATACCCCAACTTTTGTGAAACTTTCCATCACATTACCAAACGTACAACTGTGGGAATAAATGATCTGGATTTGTACCGAAGATTCGCAGTACGTTTTTTGGTGTTCTGTCTCTACAGGAGATGATGACCAGCTTGCTAACTCCAAAATGTGTCCCAATAAATCCTCCCGAAGGGGGATCATATGTCTTCTCCTTGGCCCTGGTCCCACATGGTGACCTCTGACCTCCAGGAATAAACAAAATTCCTGTTCCCATGAAGTCTGGTTAGGCCGAACTTCACTGTCTGGGGACCACTGTACACCAGCAGAGGGGACATGCCGCAGTAAGTAAAAGCAGATGGGACGCCGGACTCACACATACAGTATATATAGTATATATCAGGTTTCATCTTTCTGCTACTGGTTTCATTCAGGACAGGAAGACACAGGAAATTCAGGGTTATCTATGGAGTGTTCCTATGGGTTACTGTCATCTTTAATGCACAAACTATTGAAAATGTGCATTATTTCCTACTGATATACCCATTACAGCAGGGCCACTGATAGGGGAATAAAGCTGGTCCTCTGTACTAGGCCTGGACCTCATTACTCCAGTAGGGGGGCCCAGGGACAGAGAGGGGGCTTTTTATGTTCGACAGGGTTCAGGCCGATAACACCGCGGTCCACAGTTCCCAGTACTTATAGTAAACATCCCTGGACCCCATTAGTTCAGCAGGATTGCACAGGGGCAGAGAAAGGACTTTTTATTTTTAAAGTTCTCTGGGTCCCATTCGTTTAGCAGTACGGCAGAGAGGGGATTCTTTTAGCTTTTAGGAGCAGGTAGAGTAATATTAAGTGACTTGGCTCTCAACAGACATTCCTGACCCCTGCAATCTGTACAATACATACTCCTGACCCCAGCACTCTGCACAATACATACTCCTGACCCCAGCACAATACATACTCCTGACCCCAGCACTCTGCACAATACATATTCCTAACCCCAGCACTCTGTACAATACCTACTCCCGATGCCTACATTCTGTACGTTACAAACTTCTGACCCCAGCACTATGTACAATACATACTGCTGACCCATGCACTCTGTATGATACTGTACATACTCCTGACCCCTACAGTCTGTATGAAACATACTCCTGACTCCTACACTCTGTATGATACATACTCCTGACTCCTACACTCTGTATGATACATACTCCTGACCACTACACTCTGTATGATATAAACTCATGACCCCTGCACTCCGTATGATACATACTCCTGATCCCTGCACTCGGTACAATACATTCTCCTGATCTCTGCATTATGTTCGATACATACTCCTGACCCCTACACTCTCTATGAAACATACTCATGACCCCTACACTCTGTATGATACAAATTCATGACCCCTGCACTCCATATGATACATATTCCTGACTCCTGCACTCTCTACAATACATCCTCCTGATCTTTGCATTCTATTCGATACATACTCCTGACCCCTACACTCTGTATGATACATACTCCTGACCCCTACACTCCCTATGAAACATACTCATGACCCCTGCACTCCATATGATACATACTCCAGACTCCTGCACTCGCTACAATACATTCTCCTGATCTTTGCATTCTATTCGATACATATTCTTGACCCCTACACTCTGTATGATACATACTCCTGACCCCTACACTCTGTATGATACATAATCCAAACCCCTACACTCTGTACAATACATACTCCTGACCCCTGCACTCTGTATGATACATACTCCTGACCCCTACACTGTATGATATACAGTTGTGACCAAAATTATTCAACCCCCACTGAAATTGAGTGTTTTGGCCAGTTTGACATTGCTTTTGATCATTCAGTCATCTTGCTTACATTTACATTAAAGAGGCACTTGTAGGTCAGACAAATATAACATAACAGTTATAATGAAATAACCACAAATGTCTTTTCTGTGCTCACAGCATTATCAGTTTTATTCAACCCCCAAGTGACATTCAATCTTAGTACTTAGTACAGCATCCTTTTACAGTTATAACAGCTTTTAAACGTGAAGCATAGCTTGACACAAGTGTCTTGCAGCGATCTACGGGTATCTTCGCCCATTCTTCATGGGCAAAGGCCTCCAGTTCAGTCACATTCTTAGGCTTGCGCACTGCAACTGCTTTCTTTAAGTCCCACCAGAGGTTCTCAATCGGATTTAAGTCTGGTGACTGCGATGGCCACTCCAAAATGTTCCAGCCTTTCCTCTGCAACCATGCTCTAGTGGACTTGGAGGTATGCTTGGGATCATTGTCCTGTTGAAAGGTCCAACGTCTCCCAAGCCTCAGGTGTGTGACGGACTGCATCACGTTTCCATCCAATATCTCCTGGTACTGAAGAGAATTCATGGTACCTTGCACACGCTGAAGCTTCCCTGTACCTGCAGAAGCAAAACAGCCCCAAAGCATGATTGACCCTCCACCATGCTTCACAGTAGGCAAGGTGTTCTTTTCATCATAGGCCTTGTTCTTCCTCCTCCAAACATAGCGTTGATCCATGGGCCCAAACAGTTCTAATTTTGTTTCATCAGTCCACAGAACACTATCCCACAACTTTTGTGGTTTGTCCACATGGCTTTTGGCATACTGCAGTCGACTCTTCTTATTCTTTGGAGACAGCAAGGGGGTACGCCTGGGAGTTCTGGCACGGAGGCCTTCATTACGCAGTGTGCGTCTTATTGTCTGGGCTGAAACTTCTGTACCCACATCTGACAAATCTTTTCTCAGTTCCTCAGCAGTCACACGGGGACTTCTCTCCACTCTACGCTTCAGGTAGCGCACAGCAGTCGAAGTCAGCATCTTCTTTCTGCCACGACCAGGTAGCGTTTCAACAGTGCCCTTTGCCTTGAATTTGCGAATGATGCTTCCTAAGGTGTCTCTTGGTATGTTTAACATCTTTGCAATCTTCTTATAGCCATTGCCCTTCCTGTGAAGAGAAATCACCTCTTCTCTTGTCTTCCTGGACCATTCTCTTGCCTTCACCATGTTTGTAACCACACCAGTAAATGTCTAGAAGGAGCTGAGTATCACAGTCATTTTAAAGCTGCCTAATTGGTGCTTATTATGCTTGATTGCTGCTCGGTGACATCCACAGGTGTTTTCAATACCTGATGGAAAGCACCTGTATGAACCTCTGTTCTTCAGAGTGGTAGTCTTTAAGGGGTTGAATAATTGTGGCAATGAAGAAACCACATAAGAACCATTTACTACTGTATTACATAAACAATTGATGTCATTTTAGTTGCATTTGGGTAGTTACAACGTCCTTGTAGGATTTGATTCTGAATACAATTCCAAATGTACACTATAGTCCCTAAACCCCTTTACAGCATTGGGGGTTGAATAATTTTGGTCACAACTGTATACTCCAACCTCCTACAGTCTGTACAATACATACTCCTAACCCCTGCACTCTGTACAATCCATACTTCTTATTCCTGCACTCTGTATGAGCCATACTCCTGACCTCTGTATGATCCAAATCCCTGACCCTTGCACTCTGTTTGATCCATATTACATTCTTGACACCTGCACTCTGTATTTAGGTTCACGTTTTAAGCCCCACCCACTGTTAGCTCAATTTTGCCACACCCACAATTCACCATGGCAAGCTCGGTGTGCTCTCTCATTATTGTCCTCAGGGTGGTCAAGGGGGCCCTTTCATGTAGGCTGTACAGGGCCCCATGATTTCTAATGGTGGCCCTATACAATACATATGCCTGCCTGAATTTTCAAAATAATGGTCTGTGATCAGCGATTTATTTATAACTGTGGACAAAGGTGCCTATCACTGCTCCCATTTCAGTTGTTGTGTTCCCTACAGAACAATCTCAATACTTGGCTGCTGTGAAACAACCCGGTCACATTTCACAGCACCCTTTTATTGAAGTACATAGGTCACCAAAATGAAAATGTTCTCATCCTTCCTGCCCCTCATTGTAGGCCAGTTGTCTTGTCCCGCAGAATACATTTTGGCCTAAATTTATAAAGAAATGTAATTTTTTTTTACTTGACATATTTTATAGCAAAAATATTGTTTTTTTTTCAAAATTGTCGGCCTTTTTTTTTTTGTAGAGCAAAAAAAATTAAAAACGCACAGGCTATCAAAAACCCCAAAAGAAAGCTCTACTTGTGGGAAAAAAAGGACATCAATTTAATTTGGGTGCAGCGTTTCATGACCGCGCAATTGTCAGTTAAAGTAACGCAGCGCCGTAATGTAAACAATGGCCTGGTCAGGAGGGGGGGGGGCAAATCCTCTGGGGGGGGTGTGGTTAAAGTGCGATTGCAAAGCATCAAAAGCGATCATTTCCCATGTTAGACATGTATAAAATAAATAAATCAATCTCATAGGGTGTTGGAGGAGTGTTGCCCGACACAACCCGAGTGCCAGTAAACACGCATTAATGCTTTGGGTGCTTTATTACGCCTTGGAATTCAATGCCTGTCTGAAAGAGCCCTAAAGGTTTCTTTCAACAAAGTTTGCTTTTAATACAATTAAGAAAATGAAGAAAGAATTGTATTCTAGGTGTACGATGAAAAGGGCGAAAAATGCGCTTATTTTACCCAACGACTTTCTGTAGGAATACAATAATCCTGTTTTTTATTCCCAAACAATGTCTGACCTGTAGGAGGATATAATATGAGCTGAGCAGTAGGTGCTATGCATATATTATGGAGAAGCCGCAAAACCCGCGGATTATATTCTGAGCCTGATTGTAGATCCACTTCCTAATTATTCCCATTATGTAATATGTTTTCTGGTCCATCGAGTGCAGCCGTCTGAGTAATCAATTGTTTTGCTATTACATGCAATGCAAATAATGGAGAAGACTTAAACTGGGCAGATGACGTGTTTAAAAGTATAATTGGAATTATTAGTGCTGACCTATAAAGTGTCTGCGTGTTCGTTGGAGCTGCTTAGGAAAAGTACTGATTCAGCCTTCTATACCAGTGGTCTCCAAACTGCGGCCCAGGGGCCAGATGTGGCCCTTTGCTTGCTTTTATTCGACCCTTGAGGCATATTCCTCCCACTGCAAGCAACAGCGTGGCATAGTTTCTCCCACTGACATCAACAATGGGGCACTTTTTCTCCTATTCACACCACTGATGGGGCACTATTCCTCCTATTGACACCAATGATGGGCAGTATTCCTCCTATTGGAACCAATGATGGGGCACTATTCCTCCTATTGGCACCAATGATGGGGCACTATTCCTCCTATTGGCACCAATGATGGGGAAGTATTCCTCCTATTGGCACCAATGATGGGGCAGTATTCCTCCTATTGACACCAATGATGGGGCAGTATTCCTCCTCTTGGCACCAATGATGGGGCAGTATTCCTCCTATTGGCACCAATGATGGGGCACTATTCCTCCTATTGACACCAATGATGGGGCACTATTCCTCCTATTGGCACCAATGATGGGGCACTATTCCTCCTATTGGCACCAATGATGTGGCACTATTCCTCCTATTGACACCAATGATGGGGCACTATTCCTCCTATTGACACCAATGATGGGGCACTATTCCTCCTATTGACACCAATGATGGGGCAGTATTCCTCCTATTGGCACCAATGATGGGGCAGTATTCCTCCTATTGGCACCAATGATGGGGCAGTATTCCTCCTATTGGCACCAATGATGGGGTACTATTCCTCCTATTGGCACCAATGATGGGGCACTATTCCTCCTATTGGCACCACACGGGCGTTTCATATGTTCGTTTTTCATCTGTCCATGTATTTCTATGGACTAGCGGATGTAAATGGATGATCATCTGTTTACATCTGTTAATATCCGCATCTGTTAACATCTGTTTTTTTGAATGGAAGAAAACCCTATTTTCCTCCGTAACAAAAAAAAATGGACTGGATGAAAAACGGATGTTAATGGATGAAAAACAGATGTAAACAGATATAAACGGATGTAAATGGATAAAAAATGGATGTAAACAGATGAAAGCCAGATGTAAAATGGATGAACAAACGGATATAAACAGATGAAAAATGGATGTAAAACAGATGAACAAATGGATGTAAAATGGATGAACAAACGGATGTAAAACGGATGTAAACAGATGAACAAATGGATGTAAAATGGATGTAAACGGATGAACAAACGGATGTAAAACGGATGAACACACGGATATAAAACGGATGAACACACGGATGTAAACAGATGAACAAATGGATGTAAAATGGATGTAAACGGATGAACAAACGGATGAACAAATGGATGTAAACGGATGAACAAACAGATGTAAAACGGATGAACAAATGGATGTAAATGGATGAACAAACGGATATAAAACGGATGTAAACGGATATGAAAACGGAGGTAAAAAGCGAAGTCTTGATCGGTTTAGCTCCGATTTTGAAAAAAAAAAAAGCAACTGAACTGATGAAAAAAAACAGAATGCCCGTGTGAAAGGACCCTATCGGTCACTTCTGTCATGACAGCTTTTCCCTGCCTGTTTGTGTACATTGAGCCATGCATGCGCAGCTCAGCATACGTTTTTGGTGCACCTCTGTGCCATGTCAATGTGACTTCCATAATGAAGAGAGGATGGCAGCTCCTGTGACAGCACAGAGCTGGAGAAGATCAGTAGCCAGCTCCATCTGTCATGTTGTGGTAGCATGCTGTACATACCAGCACATTGTGGCTAAAAGCTCAGGGGGCCCTGGTTTTCGTTTATTCTATTTTTTATTTTTTTTGGGGGGGGGGGTTAGTTCCGCTTTAAAATAGCAGGCTGGGCAAGTTAACAAAATTATCTTATAGCTCCACTTCTACTTTTCAAAAACTGACTGATATGTGTACATGCAGAAAACCGCTCCCAGGAGCCCGGCAATCAATGTACATACATAATTAGAGCTGAGGCCTAAGGGCTTCTTTACGCGAAGGAATATTTTCTCAGCATGTAGAATCATGTTAAAGGCTGAAGGAAACAGGCCTTTTTTCCATTTCTAATCTTTAATTGCATCTAAAATTGGATCTACATTCTATCACTAAGCAAACTTTAAGTCTCTATTCACACTTTTGCGACTTTCCATGCAACTTTGGACAAATAAAGTCGCATGACAAGTTGCAGCCCATTGTTTTCAATGGCAGCCGTTTGGATCTATGCAACTTAAAGTCATAGAGACTTTTAAAGGGTTCCTGCACTACTTTGATGCGTCTTGTGTGCCAGAGATAAAGTTGCATTAAATCGCATTAAAAGTCACACTTCAAAGTTGCACTGAAAATCGCGGAGTTGCACAGGTGTGAACAGAGCCCAACATGCACTCGCCCCACCCATATGGAAGAAAAATACATTTGAAATATATTTTAAAAATATTCTTCCCAAATATGTTGCCATATATTTGAAATGCTACAATTTTGGACAAATTCAATATATTTCAATAAATAAATAAATAAATATATATACATACTGCATGTTGAAATACGTTTTTATTACAAAATATATGAAAACTATTTTAAAAAATAAATTTCAAATATACTGTATGTCTTTAAAAATACAAATCTACATTTTTGGAATGTATTTATAAATATATGTAAATATATATGTTAAAATGACTTTTTTATATGTTAAAAAAAATCTGAAGAAGTCCTTAGGGCTTTAGGGGGGCCGAACTGTGGCCAGTGTGAGTAGAAAATGTCCCAGCATCAGTGGGAGTAAACACTGCTCCACCATTGGTTTTAACAGGAGGAATAGTACCCTGTTGTTGGCTTTAGCAGGAGGAATAGTGAACCATGGTTGGTATCAATTGGAGGCATAGTTCCCCATCGATGGTGTCCACGCGAGAAATAGTGCCCTATCATTGGTCTTAGCAGGAAGAATAGTGCCCCATCGATGGTGTCCACGCGAGAAATAGTGCCCTATCATTGGTCTTAGCAGGAAGAATAGTGCCCCATCGATGGTGTCCACGCGAGAAATAGTGCCCTATCATTGGTCTTAGCAGGAAGAATAGTGCCCCATCGATGGTATCAGTGGGAAGAAGAGTGTCTCATTAATGGTGAAAGTGGGAAGAATGGTGCCTCATCATTGGTGTCAGTTGGAACAATAGTGTCCCAAGGGCCGGATAGAGGCAAGCAAAGGGCCGCATTTGGCTCCTGGGCCGAAGTTTGGAGACCACTGTTCTAGAGCAACCTTTCTCTATGTTTTTATCACAGAGGAACATGTAAAATAAATTTTCCTGTCTCAGGGAACCCATGATAATATTTACTTTATCTACAGCTCATGTTACATTAGCATGATGGTCACCAGGAAGAATGCTCCTTACATTTGTGGTTATTGAGAAGAATCTCTCCATACAGACAGATAAAAAACATCATAGTTGTCAATGGTTACTTATCTCAGAGGCAGACATTTCTCAAGGATCCCCTAGCAACCACTGGAGGAACCCTAGGGTTCCACCGAACCCTGGTTGAGAAAGGCTGCTCTAGATTTTGCTATGGGTTCCTTGAAGTCTAGCTAACTCGCCTCCCATTTGATGGTGCCTGCATAGTTCCAGGCCCAATGCCACTTGCCATAACCAGCAGCATGACACCAATGATATTTTTAGCTGTCTGTAAGGGGGTCATTCTATCCACTAACTATCAATGCAGGGTTAATTTTTTCCCCACTGACTCCCAATGAGTTGGTTTTGGCAAACGTTGCTCAAGACTTGAAAATAATTTCAAGGGTTCAGCAAAAAGTTGAAAGGCTGGTATAAACAGTCCACAAATGTAAAAAAAAACAAAAAAAAAAACGCCTAAAAAATACAATATGAGTCCCTCATAACTTCAGGAAATTGATACTAGTTGCAGCAAAAACCCTTGTATGGGGAATGATGCTCCCCCTCTGACAAAATATGACCATAATGAGGAGTATCACCTCACCCTTCATTTAGGGAACATTCTAAGGGGTCCTGAAAGATTGCATCTTTAAAGCAGAACTCTGGGCAAAAACTGTCCTTGTTGCTGATTTCCTACTTCACTGAATATGTCATCCTTCTTCTGGTTCACTCAGTAGTTACTCTGAATTAGCCTATTCATTTCCATATCAATCCGTTCATTTTCTATGGTTTCCTGTTTTTAAGAGAAGACCGGTGGCTCCTATGGCTCCTATTCCCCCAGCCACTGGATGTGGCACATCCTTTCTGTAGTTCTCTCTCCAGGAAGCAGTGATGTAATTCAGTCCCACTTGCAGTGGTAGGCGGACCGAGACTCTCAGGCACATTCAACATGTACAAGCCTGGTGTGCCCGCCTACATTCACTACAATTCCCTGTGGTTGATGGGAACTATAGTTTACTACAGAGAGAGCAGAAGATTTGATGTAATCCCTGCTGTTACACCTCCTCCATGGCAGAGCAGATGCTCTCATCTTTTGAATTACAGAGATGAGGTCATGAAAATTCAATTAAACTTTTTTCCTAAATGGTAAGGATTTTCCAAATTTTAGTGTTTTGTGTGGGGAGTGTACTAATGGTTGATTTGTTTTGCCTATCCCAGGGTTCTTGTTTAATAACTTGAGTTAGTCAATTAAATGTATCACTTAAACCAGCCTTTTTCAACCAAGGAACCCAGGTACCCTGGGGTGTCTTCAGATTTCTTCAGGTGTGCCTTGGCAAAATGCCCTAAAATTGCATACAAGCCAACAGATGGATGAAGCTTGCCTTTTAGTTACACAAAGCCACAAATTTTTATTGCGCACTATTACAAACGTCTAGCCACCGATGCCCTAGCAACCAATGATGGACCAAAGGAAGACATCAGGCGCCTACACAGCATCCTTTTTTGCTTTTCCCCTGCCCCCCTCTATCACGGCTGGGGTCACATTAGCTGAGCGAGAGAGAGAAACTGAGGGAGAGGAGAAACATTGGAATACTAGTAAGTACCACTGTGCAAAGATGTATTTGTTTTGGAAGACTAAATCGTTTCTGACATTGGGTGACCTACGTGTTTGGATGCTGCTGCTGCGATATGTAATACTATTAGTTTAGTTTTTTCCATTTTAGAATGGGATGCCTCAAGATTGTGCAGAATTTTAAAGGGTGCCTTGACTAAAAAAAGGTTAAAAAACACTGACTTAACTAGAAATATTCTGCAAACCTAAAAAAAATCCCAACAGAATGTTTTGGCTATAGTTTTGGGGAACATGTAGCTTTAGGCCCTTTGCTCTCCCCCTCCCTCTGGTTCTTACAAACTCCTTCCAACCTCATTTTATGCCTTCAAGTGATCACATCAAGCTGCACCCTACCTGAGGAATCTATTAGCAAACATATCAGGCACTCCCATGAAACATATCCGCACAGCCAGTCCCACCCAAAATAAGCATTGTAAACTGGCTAGATTTATCTCCAGGGTTGGGACTGTCCACTTTATAGGACCTCATTAGACCTGGTATTTATGGCTTTACTTCTCCCCTTCCCATGGAGACAGATGGTGCTAATCAGCCTAATTACCTATCAATTTATCTACAGCTACTAGTTGCCATTATAATCCCAGCACAATAGATAAAATCTATCAAAGGAACAGCCATTAGATGCCACTACAGAACTAGACACAAGAGTCCCATAGTAGATCTAAACCCTCAGTTGATGACATTTAAGCTGGCCATATCCTAGTAGATTGTTAAACAAACATTTGTACAAACACCAAGAAAAATCTCAGAACGTGATGACTCTATGAATGTCGTTCAAAACTACAACATTTAGTTTGCTTTTAACGTTCAACTTTGGAACAAATGGACTTTACCAAACCAAAGCCACATACACTCATCATTCATTCGAGAAAATTTTTTAACCCCTTTGCGCTAGTGCCTCCTGGCCCTTTAAGAGTTTCAGAAGCAGGGGGGGTGGGCGGGGTTTTAGGGTCATGTGACGGCCGTGATTTGCTGTCACGGTGGTCACATGATCGGAAAAGGTCCCGATCACAAAGGGAGATTGGGACCTTTCCGTGAGTCACGGACATATGTGCTGGGAGCGCGCGGGGCGCGCACTTTGAGCACATATGTATTTTCTAATGGCACGCAAATATGCAGCCACTTGGCCTCAAGGCCCAGACGCCAAGAGGCCGCATATTTGCGTGCACTCGGCGTCTAGGGGCTAATCCTGCAACTTTTATATTTTTCTCGTCATTACTGTTGAAAATGAAATTCCAATTTGACCCCACTAACAATTAGAAAATTAAATAAGTGTTCTAAAAAGGAAAAAGAAAGTTTGGACAATATTGTATTAGTGTATGGGCCTCTTTAATTATGACAACCGAAGGGGATTGTACATATGCTGCAATCAGGGACGGACTGACCATTTGGAAACTCGGGCCCTGCCCGAGGGCCAGGGGTCAGTAGGGGGCCCAATGAGATGCCCCTGGTACCTTTTTAATAGGCTTTTTTGAGTTTGGGCAAGGACACAAGGGCCCCATGATCCCCTATTGCCTGGGGGCCGAATGAGTTGTCAGTCCGCCCCTGGCTGCAACCATGATGTTTTGATAGTAACACCAATGGATTGCCTGTGCAGTATGTGTCAGAATTGCTGCTTTTATTGTCCACCAGAAGCTCATATGACAAGGTGACAACACAGGTGCCCCACTGAGAGACAGTTGTCACCCTACTACAGGGACACTATTAAGAGATAGGAGAGATGATAATGCTCCAATTCACACAGCTGGTGTTCTAAAAATGGTGGGTTGATGAGCATACAGACTAGGGTTGCCATCAGGGGCAGACTGACAACTCATGGGGACCTTGGACAATAGGGGATCATGGGGCCCCTGTGTCCTTGCCCAAACTCAAAAAAGCCTATAAAAAAAAAAAAAAAAAAAAAAGGTACCAGGGGCATCTCATGGGGCCCCCTACTGACCCCAGGCCCTTGGGCAGTGCCCGAGTTTCCAAGTGGTCAGTCCGCCCCTGGTTGCCACCTCATCCCTTTAAACCTGAACACATTAATTACACCAGTTCTAAGCCTAATTTAATGTAGATAAGACACTAAGTGAGTTTAATTACCACCTTAATCAGCCAGAAAACCTGTGTCATTAATGTGTGTTCGGGTTTAAAGGAATGAAGTGGCAAACCTAATGCAGATGAAGTCTCACACCTTCCCTGGCTGCCCCAGTTGCTGGAACTCAATATCATAGAGCCACTATGGTCAAGTTTGGACAACAAGGTTCAGGCTCGTTTTCTGTCTCTGGAATCTCTGCCAGAACTGGAATGATTTGTGCATGAAGACTGGTATCAGATTCCATTATCCACCATCCAAGACTTATGTTTGTCATTTCTCAGGAGAATTCAGACCATCTTAGATGCCAAAGGCTGTCCAACACCATATTAGGTACCGATTTAGTTCTTTTACCTGGAGTTTCCATAATTTTGTCCACCCCTGTACGTTACATACAGAAACAGCTAGCTAGTTCCTTTGGGAGAAGATGACTGAACGGACACATGTTGGAAAATCTCTGTCTGTAATTACTAAGCTTGTAACTGCTCATTATTGCTCAGGAAGTGATCTCTATACTGTAGAAAGGCTTACACATATAGACCGACATAAGAGTTTGGAGCCTCTTACATAAGATGATTAGCTGTAACATTGCACTAATTCAGAGGTTTCTAAACAAAGGGCCAGATTGCGATTCTTCAGACTTTATGGGGGCCAGACTGTGGCCAGTTGGAGAAGAAAATGTCCAGGCGTCAGCCAGATTAAATATTGCCTCAGCTTGGTTGTCAGTGGAAGGAAGAAAATGACATAACGCCTGTGGTCAGCAGGAGGAGGAATAGTGCCCCATCACTGGTATTAGTGAAAAAGGAATAGTGCCATTTGTTGGTGTCAGTGGGAGGAATAGTGCCCCATCATTGGTATCAGTGGGAGGAATAGTTCCCCATCATTGGTATCAGTGGGAGGAATAGTGCCTCATCAATGGTGTCAGTGGGAGGAATAGTGTCCCATCAATGGTGTCAGTGGGAGGGATGGTGTCAGTGTGAGGGATAGTGCCCCATCATTGGTGTCAGTGGGAGAGATAGTGTCCCATCATTGGTGTCAGTGGGAGGAATAGTATCCTATCAACGATGTCAATGATGGAATAAGTGCCTCATCAATGGTGTCAGTGGGAGGGATAGTGTCCCATCAATGGTGTCAGTGGGAGGGATAGCGCCCCATCAGTTGTGTCAGTGGGAGGGATAGCGCCCCATCAATGGTGTCAGTGGGAGAGATAGTGCCCCATCATTGGTGTCAGTGGGAGGAATAGTATTCTATCAATGATGTCAGTGGGAGGAATAGTGCCCCATCATTGGTGTCAGTGGGAGGAATAGTGCCCCATCATTGGTGTCAGTGGGAGGAATAGTGCCCCATCATTGGTGTCAGTGGGAGGAATAGTATTCTATCAATGATGTCAGTGGGAGGAATAGTGCCCCATCATTGGTGTCAGTGGGAGGAATACTGCTCCATTGTTGGTATTAGTGGGAGGAATAGTGCCCCATTGTTGATGTCAGTAGCAGGAATTATGCCCCATTGTTGGTGTCAGTGGGAGGAATAGTGTCTTGTATCAGTGGGAGGAAAAGTGCCCCAAGGGCCGGATGTGGCCCTTTGCTTGCCTTTATCCGTCCCTTGGGCCCAGGCTGCAGGTTGGAGACCACCGATCTATGGCTTGTCTAACTTAAGTTAGCCAATAAAGCATATCACTTGAACTCGAAATGTTCTGGATTATCAATGGCTAACATAGTATATTACAGCTACAATTAAAGTGACACTAATCAATAGCCGTATTCTCCAGAAATCATCCATATACATCCTCTACCTAAAGTGGAACTTCACTCTGTCAGTCAACATGGACTATTTCTAATCCTTATGCTGCTAGCATTAGTAAATAGATAGGAAAGCAGGACCAGACTGGAACAAAAATAGGCCCGGGCATTTTAGACCGAACAGCCAATTTCTGTGGGGGGGGGGGGGTGCAAGGGCATTCACGGGGGCAGTTGGTGATGGAATATTCATGGAGTCGGTCCTCTGCACTGTAATATAGAGGGGACTGCACTGTAAAGGGGCCCTTTACAGCAGAGTCCCCTTTATATCACAGTTCCCCTAGAGATCGAATCACAGTGCCCCCTATATGTTCAAAGAGATGGCCCAATCCAGCAAAGAGACATCCTCATCCAGCAAAGAGACGTCCCCATGTAGCAAAGAGACATCCCCATTCCAACAAAGAGACATCGCAATCTCTGCTGGACAGAATGTCTCTTTGCTGGCTAGGGATGTCTCTTTGCTGGACCCAACTGAGCAAAGAGACATCCCCATCCAGCAAAGAGACAACCCGTCCAGCAAAGAGACATCCCAATCCATCGCCACTACAGACCTGGATGGGGATGTCCTATCTTGGACTGGGCTGTCTCTTTGCTGGATTGGGATGTGTCTTTGCTGGACCCAACTGAGCAAAGAGACATCCCAATCCACCGCCGCTACAGACCTGTCATAGTGAGCCCGCCAATGAAGGAGAGAGGCCGCCGTTGTCCCTTCAGTGTGGCTGTGTGCAGCGGCCGGATGAGGAGGTGTCTGTGTGTCCTCGGCGGCTGCTTCCTGCTCTTCACTGGAGCCATCACTGCTGCTCCTCCTGTCACCCCTGCTTTAGGCATAGCCGCACAGTGGGAGGTGAGCGGCGGCCATGATCTGTGTTAGCCCTGTCCAGGCCGCAGTTGCCACTTACCTCCTGCTGTGTGGCCAGTCATCAACAGGCTCTTCTAAAGCCCGGCGGTCCCAGCCCATCGGGCAAATGCCCTATGGCCAGTCCGGGCCTGTAGGAAAGTATATCATATTTACTTGTTTTAACCCTTTTTTTTTTTTGCATTCCTTCAGTTACTTACTGGTTTCCATGCCTAGGCAAATGATGTCATACATCCCAGGAGTCATCAGGAGGGGATGGAGGGTTCTCAGCTCAGCCAATGCCTGAGCTAAGGACAGATGGATTCCAGGAAGTAACTGCTACATGAATTATCCGCCCTTATTTAAGATGAGCACTACCAGAAATGCCAGGGGGTGTTTTTTAAAATGATTTCTCCAGCCAAATAAAGCATGGGGACGTGGATGAATGGGGAAGTTTGTTTTGAATATTACAAATGAATTGTGTAGCATTTTTGGTTTGTAGTACTCAGATGCAGTGCAGTTCCACTTTAATGACCCTATAATCTATTTTTCATGAAATTGTTTCTAAGTCCTCATGCACACTGGACCTTTTTACAGCTTTTTTTTTTTTTATTCTTTTGCCATTTTTTTTTCCTACAACCAGTAAACTCCCCAGCATGTTATCCTATGTGTCCATGCACACATAGGCTGTAATCAGCATTATTTTGGCAGGGGCATTTTCTGGCTGGGAAAATCCCCCAAAACTAGTGGGTTTCTAGAGGAATTCATTAGCTCTAAAAACACTAAAACGCGGCAAACCAGCGTTTTTGGATGCTTGATTTTTTTTTGGGGGGGGGGGGTAAAAAAAACCCTAAAAAAAGGGAGCTAAACACTAATGCAAAAATGCTAAAAGCCGCTGAAAAACGTGCGTTTTTAACGTGACTTTACATAGCTAACACTACCAGCGTTATTAAAACACCCAGTGTGCATGGAGCCTGACCAGGGGCAAACTGACTATTTGGAAACTCGGGCACTGCCCGAGGGCCCGGGGTCAGTAGGGGGCCCCATGAGA
Organism: Staurois parvus; assembly: GCF_062004578.1. NCBI lineage: Eukaryota > Metazoa > Chordata > Amphibia > Anura > Ranidae > Staurois > Staurois parvus. The sequence goes on along the minus strand of NW_028318374.1, from coordinate 7,070,506 downwards.
TGCCCCTGGTACCTTTTTCATAGGCTTTGTAGAGTTTGGGCAAGGCCAGGGGCGGACTGACCATTTGGAAATTCAGGCACTGCCTGAGGGCCCGGGGTCAGTAGGGGGCCCCATGAGATGCCCCTGGTACCTTTTTCATAGGCTTTTTTCAGTTTGGGCAAGGGCCAGGGGCGGACTGACCATTTGGAAATTCGGGCACTGCCCGAGGGCCCGGGGTCAGTAGGGGGCCCCATGAGATGCCCCTGGTACCTTTTTCATAGGCTTTTTTGAGTTTGGGCAAGGGCCAGGGGCGGACTGACCATTTGGAAATTCGGGCACTGCCCGAGGGCCCGGGGTCATTAGGGGGCCCCATGAGATGCCCCTGGTACCTTTTTCATAGGCTTTTTTGAGTTTGGGCAAGGGCCAGGGGTGGACTGACCATTTGGAAATTCGGGCACTGCCCGAGGGCCCGGCGTCAATAGGGGGCCCCATGAGATGCACCTGCCCTTGATCTATCCATTAAATGCATGTGCCTCTACTATGGGGACTCACAAATTTTAGAGTTAGGACCACAGATGATCAGGGTGCCGTGTCGTGGCTCTGTGGCTTACGTATGTATTTGCAAATGTGTGCTAACTAAACCCCTGTTATAAACGCATACTGTTAGACAGGTTAATTCGGTTGTTAGCAAGCTGGCTGGCAAGTTGTCCAAGAACATTGTTCTCCCCCCCCCTTTTTTTCACTATGTGATGCCTGTTTATGTGTCCTTGCTTCATAAGCCAGTTATAGACTTGGGCAGGTGGCCACTTTTATGCAGGCCCCATGAGATGCCCCTGGTACCTTTTTCATAGGCTTTTTTCAGTTTGGGCAAGGGCCAGGGGCGGACTGACCATTTGGAAATTCGGGCACTGCCCGAGGGCCCGGGGTCAGTAGGGGGCCCCATGAGATGCCCCTGGTACCTTTTTCATAGGCTTTTTTCAGTTTGGGCAAGGACACAGGGGCCCCATGATCCCCTATTGCCCGGGGGCCCCATGAGTTGTCAGTCCGCCCCTGGCAAGGGCACAGGGGCCCCATGATCCCCTATTGCCCGGGGGCCCCATGAGTTGTCAGTCTGCCCCTGAGCCTAACTGTGTTTTTTCTGCCTCCTTGAAAAGTCCTGTATGAGCTTCCAAACCTCTCCTTTTCACCCCTTACTTCCATTTGTTTGGAACAAGCAGTGCACGTTAGTTGTGGTCATTTACACTGCTCTAGGCACACAATTCCCATAGTCCATAGTCCATCTCGGGAGTGAGATTGTGGCTGTTCCTACATACAGTGGGAATATGGAAATGAACTGAGTCACCCTCTAAAAGGAAGTCAGAACACAGCAGCGAAAACACAAAATAGTTTTTATAGGAGGCACAGAGCAATTGAAGGAACCTTTTTAAATTAAAAATATATACTTAACATGTATTTAGTGTCACAATATCAAAGTATTCAAAATGTCAGATACTTTTTTTCTTGCAAATGCTCCTCATGAACAAATATGTGTTACAAAGCCAAGAAAAACAAAGATTATAATAATAAAAAACAAATGAATGTAACATTCTGGGGAAAAAAAATGTTTAAACCGGGGCCAAGTCGTAAAACACGTCCCCAGGGATAAGTCCTACAAACCTGAGCCCTGGAAATTGGAGAAGGACAGTTACGTCACCCCTCGACATCACACTAGCGTGTGAAGAAACCGGCGACTTGCCTACGAAAGATTTTTCGTAACCGAACGTCTCCAGGTAAAATCAATCTGTAGAGCTAATTTTTTTTTTTTTCGAAGAAAGTCAATCTTTTGTCCTGTTAAGATACCCGGACGATCGTATACCATGCACGTGCGGATTTCTTGTACCTGGAAACATGAGCGATCCCATCTGGCACCTTTTTTTTTTTTGGCACAGAAAGTCGTTCCTTTTCGTGAAACGATCTTTCAAGCCTCTAGAAAGAACTGTGTCACATCCCTGACTTCTAAGTGAAGATGATACAGTGACTCAGTAGAAGGAAACTGGCACTGGGCACCCAATTCCCGGTACACATTGCCGGTGACGATGGGTGAGGCTTCTGAGTAATGCGACTCACTGCTGACCTTTATACCGGTGAGTTAAACTCTGAACCATGGAAGGTTAACCAACGACGGTTCTCGGCTCAGAAAAGACTTCCACCGAAATAAAAGTGGTCTTACCTCCTCCGGGGCAATGTGGAACGCCTCTGCGATCTTGGCGTACAGTTCTTTGACGTTGGTGAAGCCCTCGATCCTGCCGGTGGGGCTGCCGTGTGCCAGTTGAGTGTGGAAGACCAGCTTGGGGCGCAGGCTGACGGGCGGGGGAGGCAGACCGGGCGCACCGTTGGCATTGGGGAGCTCTTTGGCGGCGCTACTGCCCGCCGACTTGTCCTCCACCTCTTCGCTCTCCACCAACTTCGAGGAGACCTCCTTGGGCTTCCTTCTGATCTTCCCTCTCAGTCCCAGAGGCATGTTTGCGGTGTTGGGATGCAGTGATGGGTTGGAATTAATTAAGCCCCTGGCTCCGGTTCCTTGTCCTCCCCCTCCACCTCCTCCTCCTGGATGGAAGGTGTCTCTTGACTGCTTGTCACTGAGCTGTCTCTTTACATGCAGACAGGTAAGACACTTCCTGTTTCGTTGAGAATAGAGAAACTCCCCTGGAACTCTCCAGCCCTCCCCTGTCCTCCTCCTCCCTATACATCAGTCTACTTCTTCTCTGCAAGGACTGCGCTGTATGCTGGGCCCCCTCCTGGTCCTCTCCCATCTGCCGCATCCTATGTCACCAGCTCTCCCAGTAACTCTTTTGTCGCTGCCAGCTATTCCTGCGTCCATATTATGATTGGAATGAGACGGGATTTATAGAGCGCCAGCGGTGTGCACAAAATACTTTACAAAATAGAGGGAGGCAAAGCAAGAAGGTTGGGAGAGCCCTGCTCCTGAGAGTTTACAATCTAAAAAAAAAAAAAAAAAAAAAGAAATTATTTATTTTTATTTATTACAGGTACTTATATAGCGCTGTCAGTTTACACAGAGCTTTACATATATATATATTCACATCAGTCCCTGCTCCTCTGAAGAGCGATCCACATTGGGATCGCTTTTTAAAGGTGGTGAGGAAGTGATGTGAACCTCCTTACCATCTGTTTTAACCTAATTTATTTAATAAAAAAAATAATTATTTATTGTTGTTTATTTATTTCAGGTACTTATATAGTGCTGTCAATTTACGCAGCACTTTACACATATATATATATATATTCACATCAGTCTCTAACCCTCAAGGGCTGTACACATGTACAATTTTATTTGAATTATTTTGTTTTTTATTTTTTTTTAGGCCAGGATTTAGACATGCATCTAAACCCACTGCTCCTCTGAAGAGCGATCCACATTGGGATTGCTTTTTAGAGGTGGTGAGGAAATGATGTGAACCTCCTTACCATCTGTTTTAACCTCATTTATTTAAAAAATATATATATATATTTATTGTTGTTTATTTATTTCAGGTACTTATATAACACTGTCAATTTACGCAGCACTTTACATATACATATATATTATTTATATATATATATATATATTCACATCAGTCCCTAACCCTCAAGGGCTATACACAAGTAGAATTTTATTTGAATTGTTTTATTTTTTATTTTTTTTAGGCAGGATTTAGACATGCATCTAAACCCACTGCTCCTCTGAAGAGCGATCCATGTTGGGATTGATTTTTAGAGGTGGTGAGGAAGTGATGTGAACCTCCTCACCATCTGTTTTAACCTAATTTATTAAAAAAAAAAATTTATTGATTGTTGTTTATTTATTTCAGGTACTTATATAGCGATATCAATATAAGCAGCACTTTACATATATATATATATATATATATATATATATATATATTCACATCAGTCCCTAACCCTCAAGGGCTACACACAAGTAGAATTCTGTTTGAATTATTTTATTTTTAATTTTTTTTTAGGGAGGATTTAGACACGCCTCTAAACCCACTGCTCCTCCGAAGAGCGATCCACGTTGGGATCACTTTTTAGAGGTGGTGAGGAAGTGATGTGAACCTCCTCACCATCTGTTTTAACCTCATTTATTTAAAATAAAAATTAAATTATTTATTTGTAGGTATTTATTACAGGTACTTATATAGCGCTGTCAATTTACGCAGCACTTTCCAAACACACACAAATATATATATATATTCACATCAGTCCCTAACCCTCAAGGGCTGTACACAAGTAGAATTTTGTTTGAATTATTTTATTTTTCATTGTTAATAGGGTGGATTTAGACAGGCATCTAAACCCACTGCTCCTCCGAAGAGCGATCCACATAGGGATCGCTTTTTAGAGGTGGTGAGGAAGTGATGTGAACTTACTTACCATCTGTTTTAACACTCACTTATTTTTAAAAAAATGTAATTATTTATTTGTAGTTATTTATTACAGGTACTTATATAGCACTGTCAAATTACGCAGCACTTTACATATAATATATATATATATAAATATATATATTCACATCAGTCCCTAACCCTCAAGGGCTATACGCATGTAGAATTTTATTTGAATTATTTTATTTTTTATTTTTTTTTAGGCCAGGATTTAGACATGCATCTAAACCCACTGCTCCTCTGAAGAGCGATCCACATTGGGATTGCTTTTTAGAGGTGGTGAGGAAGTGATGTGAACCTCCGTGCCATCTGTTTTAACCTCATTTATTTAAAGTAAAAATGAAATTATTTATTTGTAGTTATTTATTACAGGTACTTATATAGCGCTGTCAAATTACGCAGCACTTTCCAAACACACACAAATATATATATATTCACATCAGTCCCCAACCCTCAAGGGTTACACAGAAGTAGAATTCTGTTTGAATTATTTTATTTATTTTTTTTTTAGGGTGGATTTAGACATGCATCTAAACCCACTGCGTCTCTGAAAAGTGTTCCACGTTGGGATCACTTTTTAGAGGTGGTGAGGAAGAGATGTGAACCTCCTCTGTTCTAACCTCATTTATTTAAAAAAAAAAGTACATGATTTATTTTTATTATTTATTACAGATATTCACATCAGTCCCTAACCCTCAAGGGCTATAGTAGAATTTTGTTTGAATTATTTTATTTTTAATTTTTTTTTAGGCAGGAGTTACACATGCCTCTAAACCCACTGCTCCTCCAAAGAGCAACCCACATTGGGATTGCTTTTTAGAGGTGGTGAGGAAGTGATCTGAATTTACTTACCATCTGTTTTAACCTCATTTATTTAAAAAAAAATTAAATTATTTATATGTATTTATTTATTTCAGGTACTTATATAGCGCCATCCATTTGTGCAGCACTTTACATATATATTGTACATTCACATCAGTCCCTAAACCCAGCAACCATCTATTACTATTAGCTGCATTGGGTTTATGTGAGTTGTATTGCATTAAAATGACGACATGCTGTGTTGCAACACAGTGTACTGCAACGCACATCTACACTGAGTATGAAGGAGCCTCATAGAAAACCTTGGGGGGGGGGGTTAAATTTTTTTATCCTTTTTGTATTTTGCATTTTGTTGTGCTTTTTTTTTGGGCCAACTTGTTGCTGGGCAGATTCAAAATGCAAAACACATCAAAAATGCATCAAAAACACACCATGCATTTTCTGAAGCGTCTCTACTGAAGTCTATTGAACCAAAAACTCAATGTTTTGAGTTTAAAAAAGTCCCTAACCCTTTCCAAAACCACAGAGGCTCAAAAACACATAGATGTGAATGTGTCCCATAGCAAACCATGTTAAATGGACTGTATTATTTATTTCAGGTACTTATATAGCGCCATCAATTTACACAGAGATTTACATATATATTGTACATTCACATCAGTCCCTGACCCTCAAGGGGCGTACAATCTAAGGTCCCCTAACTCACATTCATACATACACATACTAGGGCCAATGTAGACAGGAGCCAATTCACCTACCAGCATGTCTTTGGAGTGTGGGAGGAAACTGGAGTACCCGGAGGAAACCCACAGGCACAGGGAGAACATTCAAACTCCAGGTAGGTGGTGCTGTGGTTGGGATTCAAACCAACGATCCTAGTACTGCCAGGCGGAAATTCTAACCTTTTAGCCACTGTGCTGCCCATTTTTGCTGACACAGAATGGGTCGTTCTCAGGAGCTCAGTGAATTCAAGTGTGGTCCCGTGATAGGTTGTCACCTGTGCAATAAGTCCATCTGTGATATTTCCTGGCTACTAAATATTCCACGGTCAACTGTTAGTGGGATTATAACAAAGTGGAAGCAACTGGGAACAACAGCAACTGCGTCGCGAAGTGGTAGGGCACGTAAAATGACAGAGCGGGGTCAGTCTGCAGAGTCAATAGCTAAAGACCTCCAAACTTCACGTGGCCTTCAGATTAGCACAACAACAGTGCGTAGAGAGCTTCATGGAATGGGTTTCCATGGCCGAGCAGCTGCATCCAAGCCTTACATCACCAAGTGCAATACAAAGCGTTGGATGCAGTGGTGTAAAGCACACCGCCACTGGACTCTAAAGCAGTGGAGACGTGTTCTCTGAAGTAATCAATCACGCTTCTCTGTCTGGCAATCCAATGTATCTTTCTTGGTTTGGGGTTGCCAGGAGAACGGTACTTGCCTGACTGCATTGTGCCAAGTGTAAAGTTTGGTGGAGGGGGTATTATGGTGTGGGGTTATTTTTCAGGGGTTGGGCTTGGCCCCCTAGTTCCAGTGAAGGGAACTCTTAAGGTGACAGCATACCAAGACATTTTGGACAATTTCATGCTCTCAACTTTGTGGGAACAGTTTGGGGATGACCCCTTCCTGTTCCAACATGACTGCGCACCAGTGCACAAAGCAAGGTCCATAAAGACATGGATGAGCGAGTTTGGGGTGGAGGAACTTGACTGGCCTACAGAGTTCTGACCTCAACCCCATAGAACACCTTTGGGATGAATTAGAGCGGAGACTGTGAGCCAGGCCTTCTCGTCCAACATCAGTGCCTGACCTCACAAATGTGCTTCTGGAAGAATGGTCAAACCTTCCCATAGACACCCTCCTAAACCTTGTGGACGTCCTTCCCAGAAGAGTTGAAGCTGTTATAGCTGCAAAGGGCGGGGCCAACTCAATATTGAACCCTACAGACTAAGACTTGGATGCCACTAAAGTTCATGTCCGTGTAAAGGCAGGCCGACCAATACTTTTGGCAATATATTGTATATATTGGCCGACCACTACTGCTGCAGGCCTGGCCTGGTACCACAAATGCATGCATAGATGCTTGGAATTTGGAGAAAACAATGGAGGCAGAAGGGTGGCAAACCCTACTTGAAGAGATGTTTTCCATGTATGTATCCTACACCATAGGGAGCCATTAGTTCCAACTGTGTAGCAAATAATCACTATTGTATTCGCAAAAGTAAATATATACTGATTTGTCAATTTGGAAGTCACACCACTTCCTCAAACTAAATCTTTCTAAAAGTGAACTCCTAATATTTCCCTCCCCTGTGCCCCGTCCTCTGACTTTTCCATCAAGATCAGTAACTTAATGCACATTTTTGAATGTTTTGTGTTTTTTGTTTTTTTTTTTTTGCACATTTTTGAAAGATCAGTAACTTGACTATCCTTTCCTCCCCTCATGCCAGGGTGCTAGGTGTATTCTACTTTATTTTCAGCCGCAACTCCAAATCTTTCTGTCGTCACCAACATAACATTTCCAATATATGTCCTTTCCTAACCAAAGACACCACCAAGCACCCAATTCAACCTCTTGCCTCAACTACTACAACGCCTTCCTTATTGGGCTACTCTGCACAGGATATCCTCCCTTCAGCCACGAAAGTGAAACATGGAGAAGAGCAAAAGGATGGAGAATCTGCATGACTGAGAGGAACAGGTCAGAAAAGGGTTAAAAATGTGAAGGTCTTATTGGATTGAAGGCTGAAGGCCAGATGGCTATGGTGGAGCCAGGAGAATGCTGGGTATACTGTAATTGTATTTGCTATTTAATCATATGTAGATCAAATGAGTGAACTGCTTTGATTTGCATTTGATCTGTATATCAGTTAAAGCAACCTTACAAGTAATTATTTATATATTTATATATATATATATATATATATATATATATAAAAAATATGTGCCTACTATTTAAAGTGGTTGTAAAGGCAATTGCGCGGTCATGCAATGCTGCACCCAAATTAAATTTATGTCCTTTTTTTCCCCCCACGAATTGAGCTTTGTTTCGGTTGTATTTAATTGCCTGTGTATTTTTTTTTTTTTTTTTGCGCTATAAAAAAAAAAGACCGACAATTTTGATAAAAAAAACTATATTTTTTACTTTTTGCTATTAAATATGTCCAGTATAAAAATTTTAAAAATCTAATTTCGTCATAAATTTAGGCCAAAAAATGTCTTCGCTAAAAAAAAATCCCCAGTACGTGTAAATTAATTGGTTTACGTGAAAGTTATACAAATGGCAGTATAGATAATGGGATTTTTTTTCTTTTTTCTTTTTTTTTACTAGTAATGGCAGCCATCAGCGACTTATAGCGGGACTGTAGCGGGCATTCTGACACTGGGGGGAACTGACTTGTTGTCACTGACATCCCCAGTGACACCAATACAGTGATCAGTGCTAAAAAAAAAAAAAAGCACTGACACTGTGCTAATGGCACTGGGCAGGAAGGGGTTAACATGAGGGGCGATCAAAGGGTTAACTGTGTGCTGTTTTACTATAAGCTGTGTCCTTGTGCTTCACTGTAAGCACACTGTGCAGGAGCTGACAGGGAGGAGAACTGTTTTGTTTACAAACAGTTCTCGCCATTGGAGATCCTCGGAAATCACCAGGCGCCAGTGAGTAATCACTGGCTGGGACCAGGTGATTGACAGCCACGGCCGCGAATGGCAGTTCTGGTTGGGCGCATGCTCCTCCTATCTGAAAATGCAAAATCACATATATATATATATATATATATATATATATATATATGATTTTGTATTTGTATTTCTGCTATAGGGCGGTCGGGAAGCGGTTAATTAGACAGGTTCTGTGGCTGCTGAAGGAGGTAATTAAACTCACTAAGCCCGGGTTCACACTGATGTGGTGCAGAATTTGCAGCGTTTTCTGTGCGAATTCCGCACCGCAACAGAATCACACCCCGTTCATGATGCGGGTGTGTATGTGAAGTTAACAACACCCTGAAAGCGGTCCACAAAACGCGGTGCGATGTGCAGAATCGGATCGCATAGGTGTGAATACCAATACAAACCGATTCTAGTACGGACCCAAAAAAGGGTCCTGCACCTTTTTGGTGCAGTAATGGTGCGATTAGAACCATACAAAATGTACGGCTCCGATCGCACCACACACAAATCGCATGTGATTTGCACAGGAATGCGGTTCCTGTGCGAATCACATGCGATATACCGCACCACATATATGTGAACCCGGGCTTAGTGCCTTATCTGAATTAAATTTGCCTCAGAACCCATGTCATTAATATGTATTCGGGTTTAAAGGGATGAGGTGGCAACCCTACATTGGATGTGTTTGAGGGTGAGGAGGACCAACATTGTTAAAATGTGGCTGAAAAACTGCATAAAGAGCCACGAGGCTGAATACTGCTCATCTGTATCGTATTGATGGTGAGAACCCCCTGCATGGGAAACCTTTTTAGGGAACTTTGTTTTGAATAAAAGTGGGCAGAAAAGCCCTGAAAAGTTCTGCTGGCATGGAATAAATGTACCGTTTGGGCGCTACCAATGAGCTACTGCAGGTCTACTTTTCTTTGAGATCACCGGAAAACGTATGAAATGAAAGAGCACCTTCTGTAGGACACTAGCTAGAAGACATGCCTGGAAGCTCTGAGCCCTCATAAAACATGGAGTAGCTGATAAGAATCTTGTGGTAATCTGAATCCTGTTGGCTTCTACAACCATCCCATCCTCTGTATACACCCAGCAGCTGTTGAGCCTGGTGTCAGAGAGAACTACAGAGTTTATACTGACCTCTTCCTCTAGGAATGCAGGTTTCCAGTCTGTCAAGGCAATCCAGTGGTTCTGGTGTGTTCTGATATCTGTAACAGTATGTGGACCTGGACCTGGAGGTTCTGACTGCAAAGAATATTTCAGATTTTTACTTGTTGGTGTTTAATGAGTTCCTCAGGGAATGAACTTTGGTGTAAAAAAAAGAATTAATTTCAAGTATGTATTCTTATGCTTCATTTTAGATGTGTGGTTGGGGGGCGGTAAAAATGCGTGGTTGAGCTACGGTTATGCCCCTTGCCAACCGCCTCCCCGTTAAGCTGCCATTGGCAGCAGATGGGGGTGTTTACATGCCATGATCGCAATACTGTGCCTCGCACTGGTGGCAAAGTTTACCCGACATGTAGCAGACGGCAAGCCTGCCAAACGCTTCACACTCAAGCAAATGGGGAAGCACCACAAATGCCCCGAAAGTATAAATCTACCATTAAAGTGAAACTAAAGGCTAAAAATAACAAAATTCAAGCAGGCGGCTCGACATCAAAGAGACAAGCTAGTTCACTCTGTTAGGTTGACCATACATTATACAATTTTCTTGAGATTTTTGGTTTAGATTTACCAAAAACCATATAATAGGAGGTCAACGATAACAACACGTTCAATTGTATCCAATTAGGCAGACCTTGTACTACATAGTTGAAGGTAAATCTAAAGGAAATTGGACAGAAAATTGTATAGTGTATGGTCAGCCTTACTGGGCCTGACTTTCCTAGAATTCATGTCCATGCTCTACCAATGTATGTCTATGTCCAGCCAGGTCGTCTTAAGAGCATCATGGGCCCCTGGGCAAAGTAATGCACTGGGGCCCCTACCAGCCTACCCCAATTTGAGCATCTACTCTCAAAAATTGAAGTATAATTGATTGAAGTATGAAAGTTGATAGAATTAAAACATATACTTATTAAGACTTTAATAAATTCAATTTTAAAAAAACAAACAAAACAAGCCATAAATCAGAGACTAATCAACGCAGAGGGCACAGTACATGGAGGACGCAGAAGGGCGCAGTACGAGGGGGGTGGATCAAGAGGGCACAGTACATGGAGGACGCAGAAGGGCGCAGTACGAGGGGGGTGAATCAGGAGGGTACAGTACAGGGAGGATGCAGAAGGGCGCAGTACGAGGGGTGCGGATCAGGAGGGCACAGTACAGGGAGGACGCAGAAGGGCGCAATACATGGGGGGCGGATCAGGAGGCCACAGTACAGAGAGGACGCTGAAGGGCGCAATACATGGGGGGCGGATCAGGAGGCCACAGTACAGAGAGGACGCAGAAGGGCACAGTACGAGGGGGGCAGATCAGGAGGGCACAGTACAGGGAGGACGCAGAAGGGCACAATACATGGGGGGCGGATCAGGAGGCCACAGTACAGAGAGGACGCAGAAGGGCACATTACGAGGGGGGGAATCAGGAGGCCACAGTACAGAGAGGACGCAGAAGGGCACATTACGAGGGGGGGAATCAGGAGGTCACAGTACAGAGAGGACGCAGAAGGGCACATTACGAGGGGGGCGGATCAAGAGGGCACAGTACAGAGAGGACACAGAAGGGCACATTACGAGGAGGGCAGATCAGGAGGGCACAGTACAGGGAGGATGCAGAAGGGCGTAGTACGAGGGGGCCGGATCAGGAGGCCACAGTACAGGGAGGATGCAGAAGGGCGCAGTACGAGGGGTGCGGATCAGGAGGGCACAGTACAGAGAGGACGCTGAAGGGCGCAATAGATGGGGGGCGGATCAGGAGGCCACAGTACAGAGAGGATGCAGAAGGGCACATTACGAGGGGGGGGAATCAGGAGGGCACAGTATAGAGAGGACGCAGAAAGGCACATTACGTGGGGGGCGGATCAGGAGGGCACAGTACAGGGAGGACGCAGAAGGGCGCAGTACGAGGGGGCGGATCAGGAGGGCACAGTACAAATTCCAGGATGCTGCACGGGACATGGCCACCCCAGGACAGCTTTGTTAAAAGCATGATTGTCCCAGTAAATACGGGACAATTGGCAAGTATGAGGTAATGCAAAATTATCATGTGGCCCCAATGCACCTTGGGCCCCTGAGCAGTGCCCAGTCGTGCCCATTCAGTAAGACAGCCCTGTGGCCAGCTGTACATATGCCAGCAAAATCATGTAGCACATGTTTGAGAAGTAGCCTTGCTATAGCCAGCAGTAGTTAGCTGGCTGATAACAGCACAGATAACAAAGCTATAAAATACACCTTTGAACTAAAAGTAGATCCTTTCAAGAGGTTTATTATACATTGCATGCAACCTGTATTTAATGGGAAGTGTAATGTTTGCTAGCAATCCAGTAAAAGAGGGAAGTACACAGAGAAAAGTATTATAAAATGTGTACATAAATGTTTAAAGTGGTTGTACAGGAAAAAGGTTTTTTTTACCTTATAGGCTATGTTCCCCTTTGGGAACATGTTACATGTTCTACCTGTTTTAGGGTTGAACATGTAACATTCCCGATCCTGCAGCAGCTCCCTTCTCAGGGAGAAGTTCCCTGTACTAGTTGTTATTCACAGAATTCTGTGAATGAATAAACTACTAGTCCCAACAGCCTTTGCAGCTGTCGGCTTGTAGTTTTCAATGAATTACCACGGTGCTGTTGAGTGCTGTGGTAGTTCAGGCACACAGATACACTGACAGGTCTGCAGGAGTCCTTCATGACACTAGTAATCTGCTGATCGCTGTGCAATGCTTTCCAGGCTCAAAAAAAAAAAGTAAATGCACATTTTATCTGCAAAAAAATGTGCATTTATTTATTTTAAAGTGAATTTATCCTTTAATGCATTCTCTGAATTATTAAGGTAAAAAACCTTTCCACGTCAGCCCCCCGAAATACTTACCTGAGCATGATCTTGATCCAATTATGTGCCCGTCTGCAGCAATGCTGCTCTTCTCTCCCCTCTTCTCACAGGATGCTCAGCTGCAGCGGAAGTCATTGGCTCCTGCTGCTGTCAATCAACTCCTGTGAGTGGGGGCAGAGCTGAACCACACTCTGTGTATCAATAGACACACACAGCCTGGCTTGGGGAAAAGCCTGCACAAATGCCCCCCATAGCAAGCGAACGTAGAACCATTTTACAGGCATATTACATACTGTGGATACATACCTATTTTTCTCATGTGTTTCATAATCAATCAATATGTATTCTTCCATTCAACAGTGAGAATATTAGGGTATTGCATAGGGAAAGAATGCAATAATTATGACAAGTTTCATGGGTATCCACCCCACTTCCTCAGATTCTTTGATACTAGTGATGGGCTTTATGTTGTAGTCGAACGCAAGTTCACTGAACACACGAACGGTAAACGGCGTTTGGAGGGCTATTCACCCACCACGGCCCACAATGCACTGTGCCCTGACAGTGCATTGTGTTATCACAGCGCATGATGACGTCACAAGGGGTTGGGGGTAACTCTGGCCCCCTTCTGACGTCATCACAGTTCTTAAGAATTGTCATCGTGGTGCAGATGACAGTGTTGAGAGCGGGCGATTTTTCTTTTTTGGGGTCAGTAGTGGCAGCGGACATCGTGATTGATGTTGTATCTACTTCAGGGGACATTATTTTTTATTTTTGTTTTTATTAAAGTACTTATCAAAGACTTCTGTTATTTTTACACAACACTTTTATTTTTTTGTTAATGAGTAGCGGTACTTATTCACATGGGGGTGCAGGATCTGGGAGCTCCTTTGTTAAAAGGGGCTTCCAGATTCTGGTAGGCCCCCCCATGTGACCCCCACAACCATCGGGCAGGGTTCTGGGGAAGAAGCCCTTGTCCCCATCAACATGGGGATGATGTGCTTTGGGGGGGAGCTCCCTGCCCCAAAGCAACCCCCATGTTGAGGGGATGTGGCATGGTATGGTTCAGGAGGGGGCGCTCACTTGTCCCCCCCCCTTTCCTGACCTGTAGGTCTGCATGCTCGGATAAGGGTCTGGTATGGATTTTGGGGGGTACCCCCATGCCAATTTTCTTTTTAATTTTGGCGTGGGGGTTCCCCTCAAAATTCATACCAGACCCGAACGGCTTGGTGTGGATGGGAGGGGACTGTGTTATTGTTAAGCAATGCTGACAATTCTTTTGACATTCAGCTGTCAGTGGGGAACCCCGCTGACAGTTGAAACATGAATGAATGTTTCACTACTAAAATACCGCATGACTTAATAATATAACTCATGCGGTATTTTAGTAGCTGAGTGGTATCTTACCACATCAAGTCAGTTAAACTCCTGGGATATTGATCTGGTCAGTTAAGTAGCAGAGGGAGTTGTTAATCAGTTTCAGCTGCTTTGGTGTTAATGAAATTAACATCAGGTGCACTAAATGGGCAACAATGAGATGACCCCCAAAAAAGGAATGGTTTTACAGGTGGAGGCCACTGACATTTTTTTCCCTATTCCCTACTCGTCTGAATGTTTTTCACTAGTTTTGCATTTGGATAGGGTCAGTGTCACTTCTGGTACCATGAGGCGCTACCTGGACCCTACAGAGGTTGCACAGGCAGTCCAACTCCTCCAGGATGGCACATCAATACATGTCATTGCCAGAAGGTTTGCTGTGTCTCCCAGCACAGTCTCAATAGCATGGAGGAGATTCCAGGAGACAGGAATATCTGGACAGGGCCGTAGAAGGTCCTTAACCCATGAGCAGGACCGGTATCTGCTCCTTTGTGCAAGGAGGAATGAGCACTGCCAGAGCCCTACAAAATGACCTCCAGCAGGTCACTGGTGTGAATGTCTCTGACCAAACAATCAGAAACAGACATAATGAGGGTGGCCAGAGGGCCCGACATCCTCTAGTGGGCCCTGTGCTCACTGCATCATAGAGCTCGATTGACATTTGCCATTGAACACCAGAATTGGCAGGTCCGCCACTGGCGCCCTGTGCTTTTCAGATTAAAAGACAGGAGACAGTCTTTTACAAGTCCTTTATCAAAAGAAGGAAAATACAAAAATGTCCTCTGAAGCAGATCCAATGTCAATCATGATGACCGCCGCCAACCCGAAAAAAGAAAAAAAATGGCTCCGTCCCGACGCTGGCTCCAGCCATCTGACTGCACCGTTGGCTTGACAGTTCTTAAATATGTAAGGGGCGAGGCCACCCAATGACATCGCCAGCGTGACCCGCCCCCGTGTGACATCATCAACCGGGGTATGCTGGGTCAATGATGTCACACGGGGCGGGGTCACATACAGGATGACCTGCCCTTTACATATTTAAGAACTGTCAAGTCAGCAGACCAGTCAGACGGCCGGGAGCCAGTGTCGGAAAGGTGGCATTTTTTCTTTTTTTGAGTGGCGGCAGCGGCAGGCATTGTGATATACGTTGGATCTGCTTCGGGAGACATTCTTTTAGTCTCCTTTTTTATAAAGGACTTGTCAAAGTCTGTCTCCTGTCTTTTTTCACACAACAGTTTTTTTTTGTGAATGGGTAGCAGTACCATGTACCCCATATTCATTCACATAGGGGGGCCCGGATCTGGGGGCCAGGGTTGTGGAGAAGAGGCCCTTGTCCCCATCAACATGGGGACAAGGTGCTTTTGGGAGGGGGGAGCACCCCCCCATGTTGAGGGCATGTAGCCTGGTATGGTATGGCCTGGTGTGGCCCCCCCTTCCCTGACCTGCCAGGCACCATGCTCGGATAAGGGTCTGGTGTGGATTTTGGGGGGGACCCCATGCCATTGTTTTTTTATTTTGACGTGGGAGTTGCCCTCAAAACCCTAACCAGACCCAAAGGGCTTGGTATGGATGGAGGGGGGACCCCATGTAATTTTTTGTATTGTAATTGCCGGCATTTTTTTTTTTTTTTACATTCAGCTGTTATTAGGGAACCCCACTGACAGCTGATTACTCATAGGTTGTTAGGGACTCAGTGGCCCATTTTTCTCTATTGGCTAATATAAATGCCAAAGCTCAAAAACGGCTAAAAACTATATATAAAAATGTGCAAAAAAACGTGGTAAGATAAATGATGGAATAAAGCTTTTTGGTGTCCCATTAGTTGAAGCCTCTAATGACTCGGGGCGGCAGCATCCTCCTGGCTTGATGGAGCAGCAGCCCTTTGTATTAGATTTGGAGCTACTGAGGATAGAGGAGCATCTCAAATCAAGGAGTTCCCCTTGTTGAACTGTTACTGACCTTTCTACATCTGAACTTTCTGGAAGACCCTTGCAGGATTCTGAGACTTAGATGAACTGCTAGTAGGGACGGTTGCAAATTTGATATGTCCCAGTCACTAAGGGAAGACAGTCCTTAAAAATTTTATTTTGCCATGCAGTGGGGCTGTGCCCGCACTGCATGGGTTAACTGCTTGTTTTGTCCAGGAGTTCAAGGCAAAGCTATAGTTACCTGATCCTTCGATCCTCCAGAAAACAACGCTCCCCCACGTCCAGCGGTGGACTGTTCCAGCCGTCCTCTAGAGACGGTCTATAGGCGTGATGACGTCAGGAACAGTCCATTCGCAAGACCGCTAGCGTGCGTGTGGCAGGAGCGGCAGGGACTGGTCTTGCGCTCAGAGGATCGGCGGATTAGGTAAGTATATCTCTGCTCTACTCACCTCTAAACAAAAATTAGAAGTTAACCCATGCACAGCCCTTGTGCATGGGAAAAAAAAAAATTTTGCCTGGAGTTCTGCTTTAACAATCTGCCGATAGGTGAATAAGACCAATGTAAGTCTATGGGGCCCCCAACCGGTCCACAAATGTGTGCAATGCATTTATAGGGTTTTAAACAAGTGGTGAGGAGGCGACATAACGCCTCCTTACCTCCTGTCTCTTCTTTGCGTCAAGTTATGTTAAATAAATCTCCTGAGACCAGAGGATAAACGTTCCGGCACATATCCAGAATTACAAATCTAATGTTTCTGAATATAGTGATGAGTCAAGGCTCCGCTTGGTGCAGAGTCTCAATAATTAACAAATATTTAGTCAAATCGTTTCACTGTGACCAACAGGCCAGAAATAATGCCTTGAAGCATTCACTTGCTGATTTCATCTGGAAAAAATTCTTATCATCCTGCAGAACACATGCGTGCGTTTGTCAAAGAATCTTAGCTGAGCTTTCTTCTCCAAAGCCGAGGGTGGAAATAAAGCGGCAGGTTACGATTCTGGATACACCGGGAGTCTGACACTGCTGGCTTTTGGCAAGGGGCTATTTTCTATACTATTCTATACAACCCCCCCCCCCCCCAACAATTAAAGTGTATTTAAACCCTAATAATGAACTTCTCTTATTTGCTCCCTTTTGGTCTGAGTATATGTGAAACCTTACATAGTTATAAAGCTAGTCTGGCTGAAAAAAGACAGAAAAGTCCATCCAGTTCGACCATAGGTAAAAAAAAAAGTTATAATCCTACACCCACAGTTGATCCAGAGGAAGGCAAAAAACCCTGCAAAGCACAATCCAATTTGCTGCTGCTGGGATAAAATTCCTTCCTGATCCCCCGAGAGGCAATCGGATATTCCCTGGATCAACTTTACCTATAAATGTTATATCCAGTTATATTCTGTGTATCTAGGAAATAATTCAGGACTTTTTTGAAGCAATCCACTGAGCTGGCCAGAACCAACTCTTGAGGGAGTCTATTCCACATTTTCACAGCTCTTACTGTGAAGAAACCTTTCCGTGTTTGGAGATTAAATTTTCCTCCAGATGTAAAGAGTGCCCCCTTGTCCTCTGTGATGACCTCAGGGTGAATAACTCTACACCGAGTTCACTATATGAACCACTGATGTATTTACCTTGTATAACGCCACATTCAGTTTAAAATAAAAATTAAAGGCAAAACATTTGTGAATATACAGTATATAAAAATATTCTAAATACCTTTTTTTTCTTTTTTATTAGTGATCACATGACCTCTCTTCTCAGCTGTATAAGGGGCTTGGAGAGGTGAGGGTGGAGAAACAACGGCACACCAATCTTCCCCTGTGCGAGGAGGGGGAGGTGTCAGAATAAGTTTTAGCCATTGGAGGACAGGTAGGCTTTTCTCCCAGCACAGCCAGAAAACTGAACACACCGGGATGTATGTGCTCTAATGCCTCACTGCTGTGGTCGGTTTTGAAATAGGAAGGAAGGGGGACTGGCAAGATCACCAGGTATTTCACACAAAGGAAGAAATACAAAGAGAACAGGATACTTTTTAACACATGTGCATGGTACCACAGAGACATATCAAGAATATGAAATGTTGTGGCAACATATTCTTTAAGTATAACACTGGAAGAGTTTTGTTATATCTGTTCATTAAGAAAAATACCTGGTGATTTTGTCAGATTTTTCTGAGCTCCCTCATCATATCACGACTCGACTACTGCAACTCCCTCCTTACTGGCCTGCCTCGCCGCTGGCTATCCCCGCTTCAGTCGATCCTGAATATGGCTGCCAGACTCATTCATCTTTCCAACTGCTCAATTTCCGCCACCCCCCTCTGCCAATCCCTCCACTGGCTTCCGATTGCACAACGGATCAAATTCAAAATCCTAACACTGACGTACAAAGCTGTCCACCATACTGCCCCGAACTACATCACTGACCTAATATCCAAGTACCGCCCAACACGCACACTCCGCTCCTCACAAGACCTCCTCCTCTCTAGTTCCCTGGTCTCCTCCTCCCATGCCCACCTCCAGGACTTCTCCAGGGTGTCACCCATCCCATGGAACTCCCTGCCCCAACCCATCAGATTATCACCTACTCTCCTCTCCTTTAGGCGCACCCTGAAAACCCACCTCTTCAGGGAAGTCTACCCCACCCCCTGCTAACTTGCCGACCTCCTTCACTCTTCCTACCACTCCATCCCCCACAGCTATCTCCTCCTGTGCCACCACCCCCTCCCTCCTAGATTGTAAACTGGAAAGAGCAGGGCCCTCAATCCCCTCATGTTTTGCATTGTATTGGTATTGTTCTGTCACATGTTCTGTCCCCCTTTGTAATGTACAGCGCTGAGCGAACCATTGGTGCTTTATAAATACTGTATAATATTAATAATATGTTTCTGTGTTCTCTGTCTCTGTACAAGGGGGAGTTATGAAGATGAGGAGGGGTGATGGAGAGGTTTTGAAGTTTCAGAAGTTTCCAATATTCTGAGTCTGGTGGCAAGCGACTGCCTTGCTGCCTAGTAACCACAGGGGGGTCATTGCCCCACACTTGTGCCGTTCACAGAACACCTTGCATTTTTCTCAATGAATGCTAGATGATCCCTGATTTGATAAAGTAGAGAGGTAGGGCAGTGACATCACAATCCTTACCTAATCCAATCAGAGAACGCCTAGCATTCATCGAGAAAAATGCAAGATGTTTTGTGAATGGCGTCCACGCCAACCAATATGGTTACTAAGCAGCAAGGCAGCCACTTGGCACCAAACTCAGCTGCAATTATTGTAGTGATGACTATTACAGTAATTCTCAGATTCCACAGTGCTCCCACAGGTATGGCATATGCATATTTACATTAGTCCAAGCTGGATCAATGTAACTACAGTATGTAATAAAATCTAAAGCTGGAGTTCAGCTCCTTACCAGCAGATCTAGTAGTTTGCAGATGATAGCTAAGAAGGCAGATAAAACTGTTTTCGCTTTCAGTTCATTTCACAGGAAGTGACAAGGACACTGTACTTCTGGCAGGATCATCAGGAATTTTCTGTAATTACTGAAAACATTCTTAGCCTGAAAAATAAACGCCAATGCAGCCGCCACATCTAAGGACTGGTAAACTGCAATATATTATATTTGTGCTTGGTTTTTCATACTCTTTTACCACTAAACATTGAATCTTTAAGAATATCCTAACCTAATCCCTAAACTGTACCCTCATCCTGCACTGGTAGCTTTCAGACAGGGGCCGCCATCAGAGGGGGACAGTCCATACACATGTAGGGGAACCCAGCGTCCCGAGGGGCCCAGCCACTTGGGCCCAACCATGGCTGGAGCCTCCCCAGGCTGCTTTGGCTGCTGTGTGGGACAAAGTGCTCCTACTACTTTTCAGGTCCTTCTGTACCAGCCTGGCCAATTCAGCAGCGAAGCAAGGAGGGTAGGCGGAGGCATAGAGGAGACTCTGTGATCTGTAGCAAATAAAAAGACAAAAAAAAAACTTCCCCTGTCTTTTTGCTGGATTAAGATGTCTCTTTGCTGAATATATGGGGCTGTCTCTTTGCTGAATATGTTGGGGTGTCTCTTTGCTGGATTGGGCCATCTCTCTGCTGAATATATGGGGATATATAGAGATGTCTTTTTTGCTGGATTGTGCAGTATCTGTGATGGATTGGCATGTCTCCCTGCTGAATATATAGGGCAGTCACTTTGCTGAATATATGGAAATGTCTCTTTGCTGGACTGGGCAGTCTCTTTGCTGAATATATGGGGATGTCTGTTTGCTGGATTGGGCTGCCTCTTTGCTGAATATATGGGGATGTCTCTTTGCTGGATTGGGCAATCTCTTTGAATATATGGGGATGTCTCCTTGCTGGATTGGGCCATCTCTTTGCTGAATATATGGGGATGTCTCTTTGCTGGATTAGGATGTCTCTTTTCTGAATATATGGGGATGTCTCTTTGCTGGATTGGTCCATCTCTTTGCTGAATATATAGGGCTGCCTGTTTGCTGGATTGGGCAGCCTCTTTGCTGAACATATGGGAATGTGTCTTTGCTGGATTGGGCTGACTCTTTGCTGATCATATAGGGATGTCTCCTTGCTGGACTGGGCCATCTCTTTGCTGAATATATGGGGATGCAAACACTGATGACTTGGAATACACATTTATTTTAACACTCTTGAAACTAAATATAGCAAAATGAAACGTGGGGGTTTTACCAGGGTGCTCCCTTGGTACACTCAGACGATGACGCCCTATAGTAGATGTAAAATGACATGTGCTTGACATATTGTGATTTGTCAATCTCTTTTGCGTACACTACTATGTTCTTCTCTGGTTCGGAATAGTACTGTATCAGTTTTTCTGTTATTTCCCATGTTTGTACCCAGATGTATTTTATTGTATGTCCCATATTTCCATGCGATCAAACATGTTTGTTTAGGTCATTCTTTTGTTGCAGTCATTCTGATAAGAGACAACTAGAGTCCCATTTGGGAACCTACTGGTCCTGTACAGACATGTAGCTCCTGCATGGCCATTGGGGCCCTTTTGTGGTTTATGACATGCCTGTACCTGATGCCCTGCCAGCAGGAAAATGGCTACATGGCATGAAGATGCTTGGCTACAACATGCTTGTCTTTGTATCTGTTTCTTTTCTACGTCTTGTACTCTTTTTGCACTAGGTTTGAAAAAAATTAATTTTAATAAAAAGATATTATACAAAAAATAAATAAATAAAAGTGGGTGCATTTAAAAGACTTGTTGGGTTGGCCAGTGGGTGGATTCAGTGGAAGGGACAGTGGGTGGGCCCTGGGGAATGTTGGTGGTCAGGCCGGGGGGAGGCCTAAAGCTATGTAAGGTGCCCCAAAATTTCTGATGGCTGCCCTGCTTGCAGATCCCATTCCTACAGGATGCAAGCACCATTATACAGCATTTTCCTTCTTTCCTTCATATAACTTTTATTAACTTTAGAACAACGGAGGTTTGTTAAACATGTTTAGAAATCTTTATTAAAAAATATACTTATGAAACACAACAAGTTTGCCAAACAAAATAGAATTATAGTTTCCAATATAACAAAGTCACAACTCACAAGCACTATGCTTCAGGATTTAAGTTCGTTCTTTTCAAGCCTATCCACAATATGACTCTAAATTCAGTAAAAAAAAATAAACTGGTGAGCAAGTTCATGAGGTGAAGCAACTTGGGTTATATTAGAATAATGATTGGGTATGAGCAAGGTCTCCAAAATATGTTCCACAGGCAACTTGTAGGCTTTTGGGCCAGAAATCCACACTGCCAGTGACACTGCCTGATATCAGAATCGATAAATCATTGAAATATAGTAGTGTTTAAGGAGGTCGTGCTTGGTAAGGATCTCTTTCATTTTCACAACATTCTCCATTCCTGTGTTTCCCAATGAGCTTAGAAAAGGATGATGATGATGAAGACACATCCAAAGTGCTCAGCCTTGTCCAACACTGCCAAGAGGTGAGCAAATACTACAATATTTTTTAGCAATTAAAGGGTGAAAAAGGGAGATGGATGATAAAATGCTTAAAGCGGTATTAAATCCAAAACCAAAAATGTAATATATTTCAGCTTATCAATCATTAGATGTGGTGGCTGCATTAGTTTTTTTTTGGCTTTCTTTCCTCTGTTTTCACTTGGTGGTCTTGCCAGTAACACACCTCCTGTATTAGAGTGCCCCCACTCTGGATGAAGGAGCACAGGGGACACCTTTTGGACAGCAGTATTTTCAGTGTGGGGGAGGGGAGTGTTAGGTGTACAAGCACATTTATATACACTAACAAATTGAAGCCAAACTCCAGCTCATGCTGCTGTTACAAAAGCAGTTACAGCAAACAGTTTTTTTTTTCTTTTGGGATAAAAGTTTTACATAAATAAATAAAAACTGATCATTGTAAGCATCCCTGTCAGTGGCAAATGGTTTATCTAAACACTCTTAACTGATACATTTGCTGGAGAGCTTGTTGTGTTGAAAGACAACAGATGTGTTGGCTGGATTACCAGCTGAAAATAAAAGAGAGTTTAAAAAAGAAAATTAAGGGCTCCATGTACACGGGGTGTTCGGAAAACTCTTCTGAACAATGGAAACTGACTGCTGGAAAACAAAGGGTAAAAAATGTCAGTTTAGGCACGTTTGCATACCGCGTTTATGTGTGTTTACGTGCATTTATGTGCGTTTGCGTTTAGAAGCGTTTTTCAAAGATAATAGTGGTGTGAACCTCCTGCGCTCAAAATTATTTTAAACAATAATATTATTAGCGAGAAGCTACCAACATTAAATCATATATCCAATGATCCTCAAAAATTAAATTGTGAAACAAATGTAGCACTAATCGCTTGATATTTTTGACTGATATAACAGTGCATATTTGAACAAATATACATAAACACACAATGTGCACTAATATATATATACCTACACAAATCCCATAAAGTGGATAAAACAACCTCAAATGTGAACTCTGATTAGTGCCATAGTATACACACAATTTCACCATCAACATAGGAGTCTCTTTTGTTTTTTTGTGTTTTTTATAAGAACTGACTGCGCTGGTGTACCGTGTCCATTTGAATACATGGAAAATGCTTTTTGCATGCATTTCTGATGATGAAATAAAGCTCTGGACAGCATCTGGACATGGAACAGTTAAAAACGCTTCTAAACGCAAACACTTATAAAGGCTGTTAACCGCGTTTACACACATTTACAAGCGTTTTGAACGCTGTTAAAAACCGTTTGGTGCGTTTAAAAAAAATGACTGTAAACGACGATGTGTACATGGACACATAGGAAAACATTAGGGAGAGTTCAGGGGCTGCTGAAAAAAACGCTGAACAGCTCCTGAATGTCAGTTTATCAGCTGTAGTGTACATGATCACCAATGCAGCCATCACATTTAAGAATTGGTAAGCTGCAACATAATAAATGTTTGCTTTTGGGGTTTAAAGCAGAACTATAGGCAAAACTCTTTTTTCATTTTTAGATATGCTCCATGCACACTGGAACGTTTTTTTGATGGCAGCTGAAAAAAGCTAAACGCTGCAAAAATATGCATAAACTCATTTACTCGTGTTTTTGCTGTGTATAGTGTTTGGACGCTTATTCATTTCATAGGCTAGAAAATTGCCATTGAAATGAAAAAATGCCCACACACTAAACACGGCTAGCGCTTAGGCACGTTTAGATGCATTTACACACATTTTTGCCACATTTAGCTTTTTTTGGCCAAAACGTTCCTTTCCTGAATGTGATTCTTCTCTGTTTAGGAGAGGGACGTTTAACTGGTCCTAAATGCTGCTGCTGTTAAACTCTGATAAAAGTCTATGTCTGCATGGAAACAGGAAGTGAGAGGAAATCCCTGCAAATTAACCCCTTGCCCTCCTGAGGATTTATGCCCCCTTCCTGACCAGGCCATTTTTTGCGATACAGCATTGCATTACTTCAAATGGCAATTGCACGGTCATGCAACGCTGCACTCAGATTAAATTTACATCCTTTTTTCCCACGAATAGAGCTTTCTTTCAATAGTATTTGATTGCCTGTGCGTTTTTTATTTTTTGCACTATAAAAAGAAAGACCAACATTTTTTAGAAAAAAAAACTATATTTTTGACTTTTGCTATTAAACATGTCCAGTAAAAAATTAAAAAAATCTAATTTTGTCATGAATTTACACCAAAATGTATTCTGCTACATGTCTTTGCTAAAAAAAAATCCCAATACGTGTAAATTAATTGGTTTATGTGAAAGTTATAGCTTCTACAAATGGTGGTATATATACTGGAATTTTATTTTTACTAGTAATGGCGGCGATCAGTGACTTATAGTGGGACTGCAGCGGATATTCTGACACTAGGGGGAACTCACTTGGTCTCACTGACATCCCCAGTGACACCAATACTGTGATCAGTGTTAAAAAAACAACCACTGACAATATACTAATGGCACTGGGCAGAAAGGGGTTAACATGAGGGGCAATCAAAGGGTTAACTATGTGCAGGGAGTGTTTTTTACTAGGGGGCCCTGTCCATGTGCTTTACTGTAACCACACTGCTCTGGATGGCTTCTAGAGCAGTGTGCCCAAGCTAACAGGGAGGAGGACTGTTAGTAAACAAAGCAGTCTTTGGAAATCACCGGGTGCCAGCGAGTAATTACTGGCCGGGTCCCGGTGATTGACAGCCGCGGCACGTGAATGGCAGCGCGGGCAGGGCACGTGCGCCCCCCTACCCGGTAATGCAAAATCAAGTATATATACATGATTTTGCACACCCGTGCCACCCTGTAGCAGTGTTTCTGCTATAGGGTGGACGGGAAACAGTTAAGGGAACCCCTTGGGGCCCACCAGGTCACCAGAACTAGTGTCGACATTGAATGATTCCCCAAAATTTGGGATTTTCTTTTACTTTCACTTAAAATGCTAATGGTAAACAAATAGAGAAGATGAATCTCCTTCATGGGGGCACAGGCAGCAATAAAAACCTAACGGGTTCTAATCCCTCTCCACTCTTTCTAGAACTAAAAAAAAAGTTTTGCCTTTAGTTGTACTTTAATATATATTTATATATATATATAAATATATATATATATATATATATATATATATACATACAGTGTATATATATATATATATATATATATATATTTTGACGCTTTTGTAAAAAGAAGAATGGGGTCCAGACCAACTTTTATTTTAATTTTATATTGAGAACTTAGAATGAGAGGTTGGTACTCTTTTTCAATATATGCTTGCAGTACAGGGCATAAAACACTTAAAAATTAAAGGCAAAAAGGCTTTTCTGTTAAGTATCGCAATGCCATACTGCCACGGGCCATACTGTGCATGGACAGAAAATCAAATAAAAAATCAAGTCAGGGGACAATTCAATTTTCCTATGATTATTTTGTTTACTGTAACAGTTGATTTCCATTGCAAGATTGAAATTAATGAACAAGTTAGAAAATTGTTCGACTGAAAGAAAAATTTCCAATTGTTTGTAGGTCAGTCATTTGAAACAAAGAAACAAAAAACTGAGACGGCTGCAGGAAACTCAGGGAATAAATATGCAGAACCCAGGACCCCAGTTCTACAAGGATGCCTTGGTAATAACTGACATTTTGGATGCAGTGAAGGGTTTTGATAACAGCAAGGATTCTGCTGTAAAGATCTTTGGCCTATTTCAGAATTAAAATGCAACAATAATGTGGGTTGGAAAAGCATATCAAAGCAATTCTCTGGGAAATGCAGAGTTTTGTTATCTAACTCATCAGGTTTTGTGGATACAGTAAAATAGAACATAGAGAAAGTTTTCCGAAGAAACTAACAAACAGATGGAGCTGCTTGCGTATGGTGGTGCTGCTGGGGATCATATAAGCTGTGTCCTTAAAAGGTACAAACCTTCAGCTGGTAGAACGCCAAAGATCGTCTGTCTCTGAGGCTTTCTGAGGATATAACCAAAGCAAAGACAACTTGTCATTCCTCAGAATCTTGCTGAAGAAAAGCAGAGCAATTATGTGTGCTCAGCGGTGGGCACATTGCCATTAATACATATTGCTCAAGTGGTGGATCAGTTCACGAGGATCAAAAGAAAACCACGATGGTCAAAGATGAACATTCTGCATCTAAATTGAATCAATGCCCAACCACTGACCGGGTTAAAGCAACACTGCGGTTGGCTTCAAATATTTTCACTGAAAAAGGAGAAGCCTTCTACTTACCTGTCCTGTCCTCCTGCTGCTGATCAATTCACACTGGAATAAATACCATTGTAGGTCCAGTTCACTTTGTTGCCAGTCAAGCCCTGATGAAGGGGGCACTTAGACCCCTGAAACACATTGGCTACATAAATTATACCCCTGAACTTTAACCTCTTGGCGCCGGCCGCACGCAAATGTGCGGCCTCCTGGCGTCTGGGCCTTGATGCCAAGCGGTCACACATTTGCATGCAATTAAGAAAAACATATGTGCTGAGGGCGTGTGCCCTGCGAGTTCCCAGCACAAGTCAGATACTCACGGAAAGGTCCCAATCTCCTCTTTCGATCGGGACCTTTCCCGATCCTGTGACTGCCTTGACGGCGTGTCACAGTGGTCACATGACCCCAAACCCCACCCCTGGCTTCTGAAACCCTTAAAGAGCCAGGAGGTGCCAGCGCCAAGGGGTTAATGGAATAAAGTTGCATCTGGACGTTTTAGCAGTGGTGTGGTGCTTCAATTTAAACTCTTCTAGCAAAAAAAACCTAACGGGTTCTAATCTGTCTCTAGTCTTTCCAAAATTTTACAAAAAGTTTTGGCTTTAGCAATATTTTAAGAGTTCTCAAAGCAGGAGGATGAAAAGCAGAATCCCATGTGCAGCAAAATCATGTTTTATTTGTTACATTAGAACGACCTTTCTCAACCTTTTTAACCCAGGGGAACTCCCCCCACTGTATGGGGGGTCAATGGGGAAAATTGTCCTCTACATTGGTAGTCAGTAGAAGAATGTCACCCGTACAGACAGCTTTACCAAATGACCTTGGCCATGGAACTATGTAGGCACCAGCAGATGGGAGGTCAATCAGCTACAGCTCAAGAAACCCCTAGCAACCTCTGGAGAAATCCTAAGTTCCCACAGAACCCTGGATGAGAATGGCTGCATTCTCATAGTAATACTTGTTTTAGTTTTGGATAGAGAAAAGAAGGGTCAGAACACATTTTATCAGTACTTTTGGTGTTCTAGTTGGGGGGATACCCCTTCACCTGAGTCAAAGAAAGTAAGGAAATCTTAGGGGTAATACAGACAATAACAAACATATTTCTAACCTTCCCTGCTTTACTAATAAAAGTGCAATTTATTGCTATCCATGTTCTTCATTTCCTGTTCCAGTGACATAACAGGAAGTGAAGGGAAATCTCCCAAATGGGGACACAGCCAGCAAAAGAGGCTCAGCAAAAGTCATAGCCCCCCCATATGTATTCAAGCAAAGTGGCCTAGAAGGCAGATGATTGTAATTCTAATCCTGACTTTTTATACATGTTTTTTATGTTGTAAAGAGCTGTAAACTGTTGGTACTATATAAATCCTGTATAATAATAATATGATAATAATATTCATAATCATTTTCATTTATTGATACAGATCTGACATATTTTGCAATATCAGGCCCTGCCTCCAGAAGCGCTTACAGTCAAATGTCCTATCCCTACACACACACATATCTATCTATCTATCTATATACACACACATACACACGTGCGCACACAGACACACATACACCAACTTCCTGAATTTATACCCAGTAAACTCTAACCAAAAGGCACTATTCATTTTTCTTTCTTTTTGCTTTGTAGTTGTTACCAATAAGATCAAAACTAAGATCAAAAATAATCTACTTCTAAACAGTAACATAAGTAAGTTATAATACTTGATGAGTGCATGTCATTGACCTTCATTTACATATTATTATTATTTTAGAATTGAAGTTTGAAACGAAGAACATTTTGCTACTTTTACTCTACTTGGTTGTAGTACCACTTAAAATCCAGTAGGTGGTGCTGAGTAATCTGGTATCTAAGGAATGCTAATAAAGGCAGCAAAATTGATTTAATAAAGATTATAATAAAAAATAAAAAGACGTTATCTTTAACGGATGAACCCTGGTCACACCCCATACAAGATGCTGGACAGCCAATTAGCCTAAACACAAACAGCCAACTGCTAATAAATGTAGATCTTGACTGGCCCTTTAAAACGGAGTTCCCCTCAAAAGTGGAAGCTCCCATTTTCTGCCTCCTCCCCCCCGCCCTCCGCTGCCACATTTGGCGGGCAGAGGGGGCAAGTACCTGGTACCGGAGGTTCGGCACCTCCCCGCAGCTCTCTGGGACACTTTCAAGGTCCCAGAGGACTGCGGCCTATTCACAAAGTGCAGCGTGCTTCCCAAATGCGCCCGATGGTGAAGCCGCGCAGCTTCACTGCCGGTTTCCCTTAGTCAAGATGGCGGCACCAGCACATAATAGCTGATTAAAGAATCGACTCAGGGTGAGGACACTGCTGGATGCCTGGACAGGTATGTGCCCTAATATTAAAAGTCAGCAGCCACAGTAGTTTAATATTTTTGGGGGAGGTGGCGGGGGCCGGAACTCCGCTTTAAACACTAATTCAAGCCAAAAGTTTTATATTTATTTATTTCAGGTACTTATCACTTTACGCAGCACTTTACGCAGAGGGGGTAAGTTGTTTGGAGTTTTTAATATAGTGTTCATAGCATCTTGGAGCGTGCTCCCTAAAAGCCATCGGCCATAAAGCCATTAGCCTTGTCCTTTCTTTGGGACAGTGTTGGCCAACATTGATGGTAAACAGTAGATAAGCTTTGCCAGGCATCTGCTGTCTTGCAGCTCTTGGTGGGTAATAGACCCAGGGCCATGGATAAGGTGGTACCATCAGTCCTCCTGTATGGGCCCAGGCCAACAGGGGGGCCCAGGCAGGTGGGTAAATTGAATGGGCAGGGAGGGTGATCGGCACAATGTACGTGCAGGGAGGGGGCAATTACTGGAACCAATCTCTGCTGCACCCATCACCCTCCATGTGCATGATATGCTTCCCCCTGCTACCTAGGCCCCCCTGTGTGCCGCACCCCTACTATGTTGCTGACTTCCCTCCTCTCCTACTCACTGGCAGCTGCAAGCACACAATAGGATCCTTCAAAGATGGAGAGTGGGCGAAGGGTCTGGCAAATATGTCACATTTATAAGCCCCTTGCTTTCCTGAATGAACACAATGAGTGATCGGTACTGATCACTCACTGTGTTCATTCAAAACTGAAGCCTAGTAAACTGTGTTTTTTGGTGATGGGCCTTGTCAGGTTGGCTGTATGGGGCCCCGTGGTTTCTAACAGTAGCCCTGAGTAGACTGGACAGGTTTCTAATATGTCCTGATCATTCCGTCCTCCATAAAGTGAAGCTGCCCCATCAATATCTGCCTGTGCCACTCTTCTGCCCCCCCCCCCCCCCCACCGTTCTCTATGGATGTAAGCTTGCTCGGTGGATTTGCAAGTATATGGATCGCTCTGCAACTCTTCGAAGATTTGCTTCACTAAGGAGCCTGTATGTTCAACCTCACTCTGATGTCTATGGGTAGCCTTACAGGTGCCTGCCTGCAATGTGCTGAATGGCTCCTGAATTCTGTGGTATTTCTTCCACTGGAATGGAAGGGGTAACAAATGCTGGGAATATAAAGACCTTCTCATATACAGGGTTTGAATATTGGAGCCTACTTTT
Source organism: Staurois parvus (assembly GCF_062004578.1). Classification (NCBI taxonomy): domain Eukaryota; kingdom Metazoa; phylum Chordata; class Amphibia; order Anura; family Ranidae; genus Staurois; species Staurois parvus. The sequence goes on along the minus strand of NW_028318374.1, from coordinate 7,040,549 downwards.
AAATAACTTACACTTCATTGATACTGGCTTTCATTTTTTTTTTTGCCAATGTCTAGAAATATATGGAGAGGATTTATATTCCAATATTTCTATTAAAAGGCATAAGATAACAAATATGAAAATTGAACATAGGTTATATTACAAGTAGTTGTCATCAAGAAAAAACATGGTGGAGAGGCTTTACCCTAGGTTCACACCTAAGCAGGGGCGGACTGATCCCCGGGCAATAGGGAATCATGGGGCCCCTATGTCCTTGCCCAGACTCAAAAAAAAGCCTATAAAAAGGTACCTGGGGCATTTCATGGGACCCCCTACTGACCCCGGGCCCTCAGGCAGTGCCGAGTGCTCGAATGGTCAGTCCGCCTCTGCACCTAAGCGTTTTGCAGAAACGCACAGCAGTCCATTTACCATGATTTCCTATAGGGCAGGTTCACATCTCGCATTTTCACCCGGTGCATTTTTTGGAAAGGGTCAGGGACTTTTTTAAACACAAAAACTAGCACTTTTGGTTCTATAGACTTCCATGGAGATGCTGCAGAAAAGCATGTGATGCGTTTTTGCTGCATTTTTTATGCATTTTAAATCCGCCTAGCAACAAGAAAAAAAATAAATTAAAAAAAGCAAAATGCATCAAAAGTGCCGCATGTGCAAAAACGCAAAATGCACAGCAGAAACGGATCAAACGCAAACTACATAGGTGTGAACCGAGCCTTAAAGCCTGCATTAGGGCCCTTCCACACTGCAAGTGTTAAATGCTCATGTAGTCTAGGGGTGCAGGGGTATGGTGTAGTAGTCCCTTACCTTAGTTATATCTTAGCCCCTTCCCACCACCATTTCTTGGCCCTTTAACAGGTTTTAAATGCCAGGAGGCAGAGGCCAGCATTCTGATCATGCGACCACCGTGATTGGCAGTCACAGCGGTCACATGACCGAAGAGCTCCCGATCACAAGTGTGCATCGGGAGCTTTCCGGTATCCACCAGTTACTGTGCTGGGAGCAGGGGTTTATTTACCACAAGGCAAACAAGGCATTTGCCTAGGGCGGCATTTTACAGGGGGGGCAGCACCACTCCCTGGTAGAAGGGACAGAAAAAGGGACACACGCAGCAAAGGGACTAGGTGGGAGAGGCTGCAGGCTGGTTGACGGTGTATGCAGAGCCTGACCCTCCCCAGGAGATGTCTGGAGCGGTCAAGGTGATTGGGGGTGGCCAGTGTAAGGAGGGCGGTGGTAGTGGAAGGCTTTCTCTGTTGGGTGGGGGGTTGGTGTTGGTTGGTGTCAGGCTCTCTCCGCGAGGGGGGGGGGGGGTCGGACGATTTTTGTGTTACCTAGGGCAGCACAAAACACAGACACACCACTGGCTGGGAGTGCGCAGCACAGTAAAGTGTTTATATAGGGATGCATATATGCAGATCCTTGGCATTAAAGCCCACCCGCCAAGCCACAAAAATCTAAACGGTGGTTAATACCCATTTAATAAAAGGTCTACCTGAAAAAATACTGTCACAAATACTATCCTTGCAAACGTGTTTAATACGTGCAGAATGTTATTTTCTGATATTTAAAGCGGAACTACACTCTCTTAAATCAACATTAACTATTCTTTTAAACTTTTTTTTATATTTCTTTAGTCACTTCCTGGTTTCTAGCCTAGGCCAATCTAATGTCATACATCCCAGGAGTATTCATGGGCAGTTTATTTCTTTCTTTCTCAGCTAAGCCTACCCTCTTGACTGCATGTCTGCGCTAAGGGCAGATGGATTCCAGGAAGCAAATGCTACATGAATCATCTGCCCTTACTCAAGGTGGCCACGGCTAGAAATGTTATCCAAAGGGATTTCTCAAAAAAATAAAGCATGGAGACATGGATGGATGGGGGAGTTTACCTCGAATATTAAAAATGAAATAAATAGTGTTTTCATTTTGAGGTGATCAGATATCTCCGCTTTAAGTTGCCCTTTGCAGGATGATTGTGACATGCATTTGGCGAATCCTGTGTGTTCCAATGTTGTAAAATCAAATGTAATTAGAGTGGGTTAACTATTACACATGTTATTGTGTGGATTTCACTGTGGAATATAACTAGGACTGGATGAAACATCTATTTCCTACCGAACATTCGATCTCAAGAGCAAATAACCAAAGAACATTCGTTTAGAAGAGAAAATATTTTGAGAACATGAATAAATCCCTAAAACTAATGAACGAATCCTGGTTATTTTACACAGACCATATGCAAATGCAGCTGAGCTGGATGGATAGATATGCTTTTTATTTAAAAATAGACCCCTTAAGCTGGCCATACACTATACAATTTTCTTGCAGCTTTCTGTCCAATTTCTGCCCAATTACCTTCAACTACAGTGGAGGAAATAAGTATTTGATCCCCTGCTGATTGTGAATGTTTGCCCACTCACAAAGAAATGATCAGTCTAAAAATCGAATGGTACATGTATTGTAACACTGAGAGACAGAATAGCAACAAAAAATTCAAAAGAAATGCATGTCTAACAAATGATGACTGATTTACATGTTCATGAGGGAAATAAGTATTTGATCCCCTATCATTCAGCAGGATTTCTGGCTACCAGGTATCTTTCATACAGGTAAAAAGCTGAGATTAGAAGCAGTCTCTTAAAGGGAGTGCTGCTAATCTCATTTTGTTACCTGTATAAAAGACACCTGTCCACAGGAGCAATCAAACAATCAGATTCCAAACTCTCCACCATGGCAAAGACCAAAGAGCTGTCCAAGGATTTCAGGGACAAGATTGTAGACCTACACAAGGCTACAAAACTATCGCCAAGCAGCTTGGTGAGAAGTGACAACAATCAGCAGAGGATTAAATACTTATTTCCTTCACTGTATGTAGTGCAGGGGCCTGCCTGATTGGGTACAATTGAAAGTGTTATCTAGGTTTGACCTCATATTATATGTTTTTTGGTAAATCTAAAGCAAAATTCTCAAGAAATTGTATAATGTATGGCCAGCTTAAGTGTTTATATAACCCTAAAGAAAAAGGATTTGGTTGGGGATGGACTGTAAACACAGCTTCAGCTGACTTACTTGAGCCTTGGTTCATACCTATGCGTGTTTCAGTGTGTTGTGCAAAAACGCACTACAATCCATTAAACATGGTTTCCTATGGGACATATTCACATCTATGCATTTTCAGCCACTGGGTTTTTTTTTTGGAAAGGGTCAGGGACTTTTTTCCCGCTGCAGATTGCATTTTTGGTATAATAGACAATGGAACCACACCAAAAACACAAGTGTTGTGTATTTTATGTGTTTTACGTTTTTTTATTTATTTTTGGCCAATAGGAAAGCATTGAGTGCAACTTTGATGTGACACACTCTGGCACTCAAAATCCCATCAAAGTAGTGCAGGAACCTTTTTCAAAGTCGCTGCGACTTTAAGCCACATAGATTGGAAGGGGTTCAATGGGCTGTGGCTTTGATACGAATTTGAAGTGACTTTGAGTGCCAGAGAGTGTAAACGTGGGCAGCACAGTGGGTAAATGGTTAGCACTTCTGCCTGGCAGTACTAGGGTCGTTGGTTCGAATCCCAACCATGGCACCTCCTGCCTGCAGTTTGCATGTTCTCCCTGTGCCTGCGTGGGTTTCCTCCAGGTACTCTGGTTACCTCCCACACTCCAAAGACATACTGGTAGGTTAATTGGCTCCTGTCTAAATTGGCCCTAGTATGTGTATGTATGAATGTGAGTTAGGGACCTTAGATTGTACGTCCCTTGAGGGTTAGGGACTGATGTGAATGTACAATATATATATGTAATATAAATTGACAGTGCTATATAAGTACCTGAAATAAAGAAAATGTCATCACAGTTGCAGCTCATTGACGGCAATAGAACCCCTTCAAATCTACGCAGCTTAAAGTCGCAGTGACTTTCAAAAGGTTCCTGCCCTACTATTTTGCGACTTTGAGTGCCAAGGAGTATAACCTCACATCTAAGTCGTGCTCAATACTTTCCTATTGGCCAAAAAAGAAAAATGCATCAAAAACACATAAAATCGCAAAACGCACCAGAAAAACACATCTATCACAGCACACATAGGTGTGAACCAGGTAAGTCACTGCTTTGAGTTGATTTTAAAGTATAGTGCAACATGCACCACCACAAATCTTTGGGTTTAGTGTCACCAACGAATATATAATCACAAGCCTTCTAATACAAAATCAGCTCTAGAGTAACAAAACAAATGCTTGTATATTAAACACCCGTCAATAGCAAGCCTGTGGCGCAAAAACAGATACAAGCACAACAAGTCCCTTTTAGGAGCTGTCACACCGCGCACGCGCTGCCCTTCCTAATACTGTAAAAGTGCACGTCAACCCGCAGATATCATAATACCGGGTGCACAGCTGGAGTTTATTTGTAGGACTTCTTATGCAGTAATACAGTGCCAAGGCTGTCTTCCCATCAGCGGGTATTCTAGGAAACAGGCAGATGTCTTTTTAGAACCTCCTTCGATGCCTGTGGAATGGTGTCTGGGAATATCACTTCAAACTCAACCAGTAGATCTCCACGTTGATCGGGATTTTTTGGAAAAGGGAGTCCATAGCCAATAATCCTTCTTCTCATCCCAGGCTTTATGACTTCGTTGATGTTCATGGGGATATTTCGTCCATCTAGAGTGGGCACAGTGATTGAGCATCCACAGAGAGCCTGAAAATATATAGTAGACCATTATTTTTTTTTTTTTTTTTAGTACATGAATTTTTATTCATTTGTATTTATGGACAACATTATAGAATTCCACTATCCATGAAATACATTGTAACATTTGAATATATACTATATATGTAATATGAAAAAGAAAATTCCAAATTAATAAGATGTAGACTTTGAAGTGGAACTCCATGATTTTTTTAAAAGATTTTTTTTTTGCGTTCCCTCCAATAGTGCCCTCTCCACGCTCCAGCAATATCCCCAACTAAGACTGCTGATTAATGACAGGAACAAGTTTACTTAGGTGTAGCTCTACCCCCTTGAGGGCCGCTGGATTTTGCTGGGTCCCCCTAACACAGCCAGCCAGGCACCAAGCAACACGCATTTTCCACACTTGAGGCCTACATGGGGGGGGGGGAATCAAGACCAGTCACCCTGCACAAGGAGAGAAAGCAGCAGTGACCAGTCTTTATTACAGAAAGGTAAAGTCTCACAATGGATTACTGCATGGATCTGGAATAAATACATAAAGCCCACCAAGATTCAAGTAAGTATTCACAGGACAAATGTATTTAAGACAATGGGGGGGATTTGCTAAAACTGGAGCACTCAGAATCTGGTGTAGCTGTGCATGGTAGCCAATCAGCTTTTAACTTCAGCTTGTTCAATTAAAGTGGTTGTAAAGGCTCAAGGGCTTTTTTACCTTCATGTATTCTATGCACGACCGTAAAAAAGGTCTCTGTGCAGCACCCCCCCCCCAACCCCCCATAATACTCATCTGTAATTGGGGTGACTTTGGGTGGGGGGCCCATGGAACACATCCCCCTTTTGAGGGGTGAGGAGACCCCTGTGTCAGCTCCCCAGCTCCCTATTATGTGTAAGTCATCCTGTGCCTGTTAGGGGTACAGGGTGAAATGTTCTAATATTGGTGTGGGGTTGTTCATTGTTCACTGCCATGCGGCTGCATCCCATTGTTCTAGCAAACTATTATGGGATGTAATGTTTGTGTATTGGTGTGGGGGTTGTCCATTTTTCACTGCCAGGTGGTGGATCCCATTGTTCTATTGTATGTCTTGCTTGGGGGCAAACTATTATGGGATGTAATGTTGTGTATTGGTGTGGGGGTTGTCCATTTTTCACTGCCAGGTGGTGGATCCCATTGTTCTATTGTGTGTCTTGCTTGGGGGCTAACTATTATGGGATGTAATGTTTGTGTATTGGTGTGGGGGGTGGTCATTGTTCACTGCCTGGTGGTGCATCCAATTGTTCTATTGTGTGTCTTGCATGGGGGCAAACTATTATGGGATGTAATGTTTCCAGCAGCCCTTCCCCCTGATGGGACGGCCTGATGATGTGTTTCCTGTATGGGTGTGTATTTCCCCGCACTGTGTATATATCTTGTATCTATATTAAAATAAAGCAGTCCATTTCCTGTCTTTCATACAAGTCTGGTATGGCCAGCGGTGGCGTCCGTGAATCTGTGTTCGGACAGGGAAGCGGGAGGCTGTCAAGGTCCTACCTTTTCCCTGAGGTTATGTTACTCCATGTGCTGGCGTCCATCTTGGATTTCTGCTGTGCATGGTGGGAATCCTTTTATGCCTTCAGGTCTCTGAGGTCCATCCCCCAGAGGGGTGTGGCTGATGACATATATGCCTGTGGTCCGCACATGCTCTTTGCACTTGTGTCTTGTGTCTTTGTGTTGCTATTACTCTGTTCTGACTCTCGTGACTCTCCTGGTATCTGATTCGGCTTGTTACTCGACTATTCTTTGTATTCTCCTTTGATCTGACCCTCTGTTGCTGAACCCGGCTCGTGACCTGTGATTCTCGTCTGCTGTCCTGTACTGTTTTGTCCTGTTGTTGTTGACCCGGCCTGTCTGACTGCTCTTTTGTCTCTACCTCCCGCTACACGCCATTGGCGGCGGCCATTACCGCAGCTGAGGTGTCTCGGGGGCCGCGACCTGGTTCCTGGCTGCGTCAAGTCGATCCCCACCATCAGGGGCCCTAGTGAAGGGCAGCCTGGGACTTAGACTCCGCGCCCTGAGGGACTTCGGTCTGTGGGTGGTGGTTGTCGTCAGCCAGTGCGTTACATTGTTAGGCCTGCCTGTCCGTTCCTCGGCCCCTGCCCTGACAGAGGCTAACGGAAATACCCTAGGGCAGTTGGGGTCCAGTTCCGGTACATCATCTAACCCCCTCTCGATCCAGCTATGTTCACTGGAGTCTTGGCTATCCTGGGACTCCCTCTACACATTGGCTGAGACAGCAGTGGGAGCCATTGGCAGATTACAGTCAGTGAGCCAAAGAGAAGAGAGCGGGGGCCGGGTCGGGCCGCAGTTCCACATGTGAATGGACACTTAATAAATGCTGCACAACAGCTGGAGAAAACTGCACCTATGTATGCCTGGGAAAATGAACGCAATTGCAAATAAAGTTGAATATCTTGTTCAGAAGTTCACTCTATCTCACTGTCTGGGAAACAGCAGTTAAACTTCATACCAGGTGGTCCTTAATGCCACATAAACTCCATGCTATATTCCCAAACTCCCATGATACCTCTTAATGGCTACCAGGACAAAAGAACCTTTAAATATACACTATATAGCCAAAAGTATTGGGACAAATGCCTTTACATGCACATGAACATTAATGGCATCCAGTCTTAGTCCGTAGGGTTCAATAATGAGTTGGCCTACCCTTTGCAGCTATAACAGCTTCAACTCTTCTGGGAAGGTTGTCCACAATTTTTAGGAGGGTGTCTATGGGAAGGTTTTACCATTCTTCCAGAAGCGCATTTGTGAGGTCAGGCACTGATGGCGAACGAGAAGGCCTGGCTCGCAGTCTCTGCTCTAATTCATCCCAAAAGTGTTCTATCGGGTTGAGGTCAGGTCTCTGTGTAGGCCAGTCAAGTTCCTTCACCTCAAACTCACTCATCCATGTCTTTATGGACCTTGCTTTGTGTACTGGTGCGCAGTCATGTTGGAACAGGAAGGTGCCGTCCCCAAACTGTTCCCACAACGTTGGGAGCATGAAATTGTCCAAAATGTCTTAGTATGCTGTCGCCTTAAGAGTTCCCTTCACTGGAACTAAGGGGCCAAGCCCAACCTCTGAAAACCCCACACCATAATCCCCCCTTCACAATAGTATACACAGTCAGGCAAGTACTGCCAAACCCAGACATGTCCATTGCCAGACAGAGAAGCGTGATTCATCACTCCAGAGCACACGTCTCCACTGCTCTAGAGGACAGTGTCAGAGTGCTTTACACCACTGCATCAGATGTTTTGCACTGCACTTGGTGATGTAAGTCTTGAATGCAGCTGCTCGGCCATGGAAACCCATTCCATGAAGCTCTCTACGTACTGTTGTTCTTCTAATCTGAAGGCCACATGAAGTTTGAAGGTCATTAGCTATTGACTCTGCAGAAAGCTGGCGACTACTGTGCATTGTGCACTTCAGCGTGATCTGATCCCACTCTGTCATTTTAAGTGGCCTATTGCTTCGTGGCTGAGTTGCTGTTGTTCCCAGTTGCTTCCACTTTGTTATAATACCACTAACAGTTGACCGTGGAATATTTAGTAGCAAAGAAATTTCACGGATGGACTTATTACACAGTTGGCAACCTATCACGGTACCACGCTTGAATTCACTGAGCTCCTGAGAGTGACCCATTCTTTCACAAATGTTTGTAGAAGAAGCCTGCATGCCTAGGTACTTGATTTTATTCACCTGTGGCCATGGAGGCGATTGGAACACCTGAATCCAATGACTTGGAGGGGTGTCCCAGTTCAATTGGGAATATAGTGTATATCTGGGTTTTGGCCATAATCCAGGTAGGAAGGAGAAGGGGGAAGAAACCTTTACAACTGTCATTTTCTAGATTTTTTTTTTTGGCACCTAACCCTACTCTTCCAAACCCAATCTTCAGCCAACCACCCTTTCTCACCCTTTTTACACCAGAAGAACCCATGCAAATAACCTTTAGTTTCATTGGTAGTCAGTGTGAAATATGTCCCTTACTTGGTAGATGTCATCAAAAATTCCACTTACATTGGGAGTCAGTGGGAAGAATGCTGCCTTACAGTGGTGGTCAGAAAACTACCTTTACAGACAACAAAAAAAAGATTACTGATGTCATGCTGTAGGCTCTGGCAGGTGGAGTTGACCCCAGGACCATGCAGGCACTACCAAATGGGAGGTAAATTGACCACAGTTTAAGCAACCTCTGGAGGAACACTAAGGTTCTATGCAACCCTGGTTGAGAATGGCTTCCTTAAACTAAAGCTGGCCATACACGCCTCGATTATCAGCCAATTCCCATAGAATCAGCTGAAACTAAAGCTGTGTGTGGCTTTGTCAGCACCAACTGGCTTGACGATAGTCAATTGAAAAATTGAAGAAGTCAGGTGGGAAACTGTTGGCAGAATAGTGGCAGCATCCAATAAGATGCAGCCATTGTTCGCGTATTCGAGTAGTCAAGCAGCCAGACTGCTTGAATAACCAGTAGCAGGCAGTGCAGATTCCTCCATCCATGCTGCTTAATGTGGACATTTATTGTGGGATGAACAAGAGAAATCTAGCTGTGCCTGGCTAACTTAAAGTATACGTAAGTCCTCACCTTGTAAAAAAAAAAAAAAAAAAACGTACAGTTTACAACAGAAATAAAAGGCAAAACATTTGTGTACAGATATAAAACACATTATAAATACCTTATTATTCCCTTTTTTTTATAAGTGATCACACTCCCTTTGTTCTCAGCTGTAGAGAGAGAGCTGGGGGAGGAGGAACAGCAGTACACTGAAATTGCCAAATGGCTATGCAGGGAAAGATGGTATGTCAGCACAAGTCTGATCAGTGGAGGAGAGCAGATTGAGTTCCCTTTATGATTACGTCCAATGACGAAACGCGTCATAGGGAAGTGACGTCAGACGCAAACGAGGAACCGGAAGTGGAGCGGTGGCCATCTTGGAGAGGGGAATATTGACTGTCACAGGCGGTTTGGACTCTCCTGGATTGGTGATGGCAAAAAGGTTTTCCATATATGTCATGCGATAAGCAAGATTTTAACACTGTAAGCAGTACCATTAAAGCTTTTGAATTTTAGTGTGTGGCGGTATTACACTATTTTTTGTTCCATATTTGGGTATCTGGATGGCGGATATGGCGGAGACTGGTCTGAAACACTAGTGTGGATGGATCCACATGGTGCTATGAGGTTAAAGTGAAATTTGAGGATACTGGCAGAAAAAACTCATCCCATCATACAGTCTTCTTGATGATTGTTATTAAGGCAAAAGTTATTTTAAATATTGGTAAGGGTATTTACTCCTTACTTTAGTAGAATTGTACTCTGTGGTGTGTTTTTGAGCACAAAAAGAGTGATTCACTTGCATGGTTTTTCACTACACATTGTGTATTTGCACATGTGTTTGTATATTTTTATGTTTACACTTTTTTTCACTTGGGTGAAATATCACTGGATGATCTTTATGTAATTTCTATTTTATTAAGGATAATGCACTATGTGGTTCTTATGTTTTTTTGTTTTTGAGGTAAATCAAGTTGCTGCAAGAGGCTGAGGATTTGAACCATATTTTGGACACTTGGATTTATTTATTTATTTATTTTTCAAAGGGATATATGATTTTTGCAAGATTTTTTGATTTATCTTTTGGGACTTTATTTTATTCACAGATTAGAGGAAAGGTCTATTATTATAATTATTTTATCACTGAGCATATTATTGTTTAGATTGAGTTCTTAGCACAGACAGAACACTGACCACACTGTGCTGTCATGCTTAGTGTGGTCAGTTTTTAATAGAAAAGCAGAGCGACTGGCAGGAACACCAGGGATTTCACATGAAGGAAGCAATACAAATGGAACAGGATATATTTTCATACAACTACATGGTACAGCAGGCACATATCAGGAATAGGAAATGTTGGGTTTACTATATTATTTTATGCTCAAGACAGGCCCTGTCTGAACGAGTTCTTGCAAGAATGGACACCATTATGCCTATGAAAATGGTCTTTACCAATGGGCTTGACACTAGGGGAGACTCTGGAGCGCTCAGAATCTGGTGCAGCTGTGCATGGCAGCCAATCAGCTTCTAACTTCAGCTCATTCAATTATTCTTTGACAATAAAAGCTGGAAACTGATTGGTTTCTACGCAGAACTGCACCAGATTTTTGCACTCTCCAGTTTTTGTAAAATTCCCCCCACAGTGTCCCAATTCCTTACTAAATAGGGAGCTTTCGCCAAGTGCAAATCTGAGACATACAGCAAGCTCCGTAATGTTCAACCCTTGATAAGGTGCAGCTAATATGGTGTCTATTGCTATGACATCTTGCTAAATTGTTTACACAGGCATACTTATACACACCTTTCTTTGACTCTCACATGCCAACACCTATTTGCTTATTGCTTTATTGACCTCCTGCTTTGTATTGTACAACTTATCAATGAAAAAACATTTTTATATACACTGCCTTAACAAAATTAGAACCACAGATATACGATGAATAGATTATAATATATGTACATGCACTTTCCTAGAATCAGATGATCATTTGGGACCAGGCATAAAGCTGCAGGCATGCACAAACCACAAAAACATATAAAAGAAAACCTAAATAAACAGTCACATTCCTTAGGTTCATTACCATATTAAACCCTTTATAAACTATGCTATGAATGTAAGGCCTCTGTTAGCAGTGCACTAACTGTAATGAGATCAATTCAGAGTGTGTTCATTAACTCTCCATGTTTCAGCTCACAGCATATGTCAGGATTGCCAACCATCAATGTGAAAAACATAGCTGGGGGGGGGGAATTCATAAAGGTTGTCTATGACACCTTTTGGAAATGTGTTGGCCACCCTGCCAAATTTGTTGGTGCCTGCAGCCAATTCGTGTACCTGTCAAAGACAGTACATGAATGTCAGCTCATCAAACCATACTACATGGACATCCATAGCTAACCCTTGTCAGGCCAGCCATCAGAAATTTTTGGGCCTCTTACACAGCTTTAGGCCTGGACCCCACAGGCCTGACCAATAACATTCCCCAGGGCTCGTCCACTGGCCATCCCACTGAGTCCTTCAGGGCATCCACTTTTATTTTAACACTCTTACAACTTAAAGTGTTACTAAACCCCGGACCCTGCATTCACTATATCTGGTCTCCCACAGTACACACAACATGGAAATGCAATTATTTTAGTAAATATAAACTGCTAAATACCTTTACTCATCAGCAGTTAGAGCAGTCTTGTGACTTCTATCAGTGTCCAGCTGAGCACTGGTTAAATCTTGTAGAAGTTTTCATTTTGCTCTGACTGTCCTATGAGGCTGCATATCCCCTGACCTTTTGGACAGTGCTGATTGGCCCTGTGGTGATCACATGCCCCCTCCCAAAGAAAAAGAAAAGTCTTTAGCAATTCACACTAAACTGGGCATGTGCAGAGTGACTCCTGGAGCTCTGTACTATCAGCAGATGGATTGGGGACAGTAGAAGAAGTGGAATTTTACTCTCTCAATCAACGTCGACTATTTTTAATCCTTTTGCTGCTAGAATTAGTAAGAAGATGGGAAGGTATACTATATTTATGTACCTCTTTAAAACTTTTTTTTTTTTTTTTACATTTCTTCAGTTACTTACTGGTGTCCATGCCTAGGCAAATGATCTACGGGTGCACCGAAATCTTGGTGGCCTAAACGTTTCGGCTGAAAACACCCCTATCGACCGATGAAAAAATGTTCAACACCATAGCGGTAAAATCACAGCTACCTAGAAACCTCCAAACAGAGATAATAAAAAGTCTACACAGCTTTCCATCTAAGCTGCAGAAATGCACCATAGCAGAAATGATTACCGGACATTTTTATTGCCGGCAACATTGAACAGTGTAGCATAAAATTCAACCTCCCATTAAATTCTACACCCACTACGGCAAGTGCACGTGCCAACTTCTGATCACAGAGTGAAGCAATCAGGCAAACAAGCCAAGCTCTGACTTGGTTGTACCCAAGATGATCGATCGATCACTTGAGTACATTGAGCCTGCCCATACATGGTTTCCTGCCGAACTGGCTGAGATTCAAACCATCTATGGCTGGCTCAAATGAGTCCTACATGGAACAATGATAAGAACATCTTTTTCTATTTACATTAAAACATTTTGTAATATAAAACATCAGAATGCAGCAAAAGGAAAGTCTTACCTCTCTCAGGTTGATCTGTAAAGGGCAGATAATGTTGGAACCATCCCTCTTAAAATGGGTGTGGGGTTTGTCTTTAATAACAAAGACTACGTCGGCAGGAATGGTCATTGGCATCTCATCTCCCTCCTTGGGGAATGTGATTTTGGTGCCTTCCTTCCACCCCTTTTTAATCTCAATAGTAAGGATCTTGTCCTCAGTCCTCACACTTCTTCCGTCGGGGTTCAGTCTCTTCCTGGAGATTCTCATCCTTTTAGTGCATCCGTGATAAATCTCTTCCAGAGACACCCTAAGCTCATGAATGATCGGTGGGTCCTGCTTACGCCTTATCTGGTTTCCAACCTGGTTCTTCTCTCTTGGAAAACCATTCATGCCAAAGCTGGAGAATGAGCTAAATGGATCGCCGTCCAGTTCCATGTCCTCATCATCCCGGCCCCCGCCCATTCGCCTCCCGAAAAAGATTTCAAAAGGATTTGCTCCCCCAAAAAACGCAGCAAACGTGGCATGAGGATCTCCATGGAACGTGTAGTGAAAGTTTCCTCCATGTCCATTTTGTGCATTGGGTCCTCCTTTAAGCCCTAAAAAAAAAGAAGTATGGTCATTTTTAATACAACATTAATAATAATGAGTGGTTTACAGTGCTGTCCTTTCCCACTGCTGTGCACTACAGGAATCCAATATAAAGAGACATTCAGCTAGTTGTATTTAAAATTGTTTAATTAATACATTTTCCTGCTTCTTCACCATCTAGTAACTAGCTTTCCACTGGTAAAAACAAAAAACACCCAAGCTTCAAATACTTGAAACTTCCTGAAAAAATGTGTGTACAAAGTCACAAAACCACATCAAGCAGATAATCCTATAGCAGGGGTCTACAAACTTTCCAAGCAAAGGGTCAGTTTACTGTTCTTCAGACTTTGGGGGGGTCGGACTATGGCCAGTGTGAATAGAAAATGCCCTGGGAGTAAACCATGGCGCATTGTTGGAATCAAGGTAAGGAACAGTGCTCCATCATTGGTATCAGTGGGAGAAAAAGTGCCCCATTGCTGGAGTCAATGGAAAGAATGGTGCCCAATTGTTGGTGTCAATGGGAGAAATCGTACCCTACTGTTGGTGCCAGTGGGGGGTATAGTGCCTCAAGGGCCAGATAAAGGTATGCAAAGGGCCGCATCCAACCTCTAAGCCACAGTTTGGAGACCACTATCCAATAGCAAACAAAGAGAGAGCATGTGGGCCCCTGCTATGCAAACACCAAGCACTTGAGTATTTTAAGACTGGGTTTCATTTCATTACTTCACACATTTATTTTAATGAGCTCCCTAAAGGCCTAAAACACACCAACAATGCATATATGAACTTTTTTTTAAGTTAGCACACTACAATGCATGGCAGTGTCTTGTGGTGCTCTAAAATGCACATGCATTGGCAGGGTGCGTTGGGGTGCCATAAAGAATGAATGGTAACACAGCAACCCAACGTGCAACACGGGCGTGAACCCAGTCTAAATGTTTCAGATAGACATCAGCATTTGTTTTGGCTAATAAGGTTGGCAAAAATGCTTTATAAGAGCTCCTGCACAAAGGTTTGGCCCTTACAGCGTAAAATCCTGGTGTTTTGAGACACAGGTAGAACATACTGACATCAGGCTGTCAAAATCAATACTGCCCATCGAACATGACCGGGGGATCATTTTTGCCATGGCATGCGTGTAGCTGCTTTTGCAGATTAAAGGGACAGATGAAGGGGCCGTAAAACCACAAGGGAAGATTAGGCAGTTTGGATCAGCTCCAGTTTTGGGGCATCAAACAAAAATTTTAATGGGAGTTCTGGGCTGTCATTCTAACCGAATAGACAGTAGTCTTTAGATAAAGTCTCAGGTGCAAGTATCTGAATGGGGAAAGTGATGGTAAAGGTATGTGGATGTATTGGAAGACCGAGTCGTAAGGGTGAGTTGGGGATCTTTTTATTTTGAGCTTCATGCTTCTGGCTGACTATGCCTGCAAGGCTGAAGACAAAATGGAACAAGTGGCTATAGCCCTAGCATTTCCTGGAATAAACACTGAGTGGGTGGCACTGATGGAAGGATTGCATTCCATAGGCATCAAGTGAGTGAGCAGAGCTTTTTCTACAGCTCCCTGTGTGCACAACTGCCATAAATCAAGGTAAATATGTAATAGATTTTTGACTTAAAGCAATCTTTTGAGCTGTTTGAAGTGCAATATAAAATAAATAGTTCCTGATTAGCTCAGCTACTGCTGTATAGCTTGTGCCAAAGTTTAGCGAGCAGGACAAGCAACAAATGGCAAAGAACAAGGAACACACTGAAAAGAAGCCATTGCGTAATATCTGGTTAGCATATTCTTTAAAGGTAATTAAAAAAAGATCTCCAGACTAATGACAAGGGCAAACAGATCAAAGCAGCATTGGGCTGTATGTCCCAATGCAAGAAAAAGGGACCCATATGTCCCTGTTTTTTTATACCAATGAGTGTGTTCTGAAAAAAAAAAAATTAAAATGAGGTTTCATCATACTACAGTGCATGGTAAAGGCACTGACATAAAAAGGGCAAAAAATGCACTGCAAATTCATTGCCATGCTCAATGGCAGCCTTTCTCAACCAGGGTGCCCAGGCACCCTGGGGTGCCTTGAGGTTTCTTCAGGGGTGCCTTGGCAAAATGTCTAAAAATTGGCCAAAATTTTTATACAAGCCAGCGGGTGGAACAAGCCTGCCTTTTAGTTACATAAAGCCACAGGCAGGGGTGGACTGACTATTTGGAAACTCGGGCACTGCCCGAGGGCCCGGGGTCAGTAGGGGGCCCCATGAGATGCCCCTGGTACCTTTTTCATAGGCTTTTTCGAGTTTGGGCAAGGACACAGGGGCCCCATGATCCCCTATTGCCCAGGGGGCCCCATGAGTTGTCAGTCCGCCCCTGGCCACAGGTTTACATTCTGCACCATTACGACCTTCTAGTGTCGGTGTTCTGACAACTAATGACATCATCCGTTGATAAGGAGGATGCCAGCTGCCTGCACAGCATCCTAGTTTGACCCTCCCCTGCCTTTCTCCATCAGTGCTGGAGTCACATAGTTTTTCACATTTTAGAATTTGGTGCCCTTTTAAAATTATGGACAGTTTGGTGGCACCCTATTTTAGAATGGGGTGCCTCCAGACTTTCCATAATTTTAAAGGGTGCCTCGGGACTGTCCATAATTTTAATGGGTGCCTTGACTGAAAAAAGGTTGAGAAACACTGATCTATGGTATAAATAAACCCTTAAGCCAGCTATAGATGGTTCAAATCTCAGTTGTTTCAGCAGAGACCGATCCATCTATGTGTAAGAGAGAAAAAAGTAGGCGCCACCTGAGTGCAGTATTTGGCACATACATTTATTCAAAAACGGTTAAAAACACTCACAAGTTATGGGATAAAATAGAGCCCATCTGATGGTGCACAGTCTAGCCATAGACACCTAGAACACACCGGGAAGTCCACACCACCAGAGACTTAAGAACTTTATGGACTATATATGCTCATTTTTTATTTCCAGTACCCCGCTTATTGCCTTATATATTTGCTAGATATTAGAGTAGAACTATGGGCAAAACTTTTTATTTATTTTGGATAGAGTAAGGGAGGGCTATAACCCCTATCAGTTTTTGTGGGGGGTTTTTTGCCATCTGTGTTCCATTGAGGAGATTTCCTATCACTTCCTGTCCCATAGCCAAAACAGAAAGTGAGAGGAAATCCCTTGGGGACTTAGTTAAGGAGTGAATCTCCTTAACTAAGACACATACAGCAATAAAAACTGACAGGGGTTCTAATCCCTCTCCACTCTATCCAAGATTAAAAAAAAGTTTTGGAATGTGTAATGTGATGGACACATCATGGCATCATGTTGTCAGGGGTTCAGACTACAATGTTGCAGAGAACAGAACTGATGTGAAAACAAATTCATTTGAGATTGGAGGGACACGCTCAGTCCTCCCGCAGTGGATTGGAGAGCTACACAAGCGTGTTAGACCCACTGGAAACAGGGGTCATACTTTGCGGTGAGTGTGGTGCAAAGGAGGGAGCACGTGTGGAAGCACTGGTTGTTTTTTCCTATCACCCACAGCATATTGGCGCACATGAAATGTGTTTTTTGGACTATATTTGTTCTTGAGTCTGAAATATCTGTTTTTATGCACGGACACTTTGTCATTTTTATTGATTCGTTTTCATTGTATTATTTTACATATATTGCTTATTGTTTATTTGTATATTTGCATTTGTTAGCATCATCACTTCAGCCTATGTATGTTACCCTACGGGGGGAGGTGCACTACAGTACCACACTTAGCTTATGTTCATCTTGAAGGGGGAGGCGTTTTGCAGCCTTTATTTGTCATATACATTTCCAAAGGAGGAAGGTGGTTTGTAGGACGGAGTGATTTGATATAATACCAGTCCTTTATTTAGCTTATGTTCACTTACCCTAGGTTCACATCTGTGCGGGTGGTGCTATCACGATCGCGCGTCAGACCCCTGACCTTCTCACCAAACTCGTGACCTAAGGACTAGCCAATCTGAAACCGTGATGTCACGTGCTTAACAATACCATGCCCGGCTGCACCCTGCACAACGATTTTCCAGCTAATTGGACCACAATCGACGTACTTGCAGCCTGGGAGCGTTTGTTATTGGGTCAGGTTAATTCCGCAATTAACCCTTCACACTGCCACCACCTCCTTTTTGTACAGAGAAAGAGGAAACTCAGCAATACACTAGGATGATTGATTAATCATCGGTATACTGCTATCTCCACAGACAGGTTATACAGAGGGTTAAACACTCATAGTAGCGCTCTTCAGTGGCAGGGATTCGTAAGTCACATTAAAAGCTATAGAAACAGTTCAACAATTTGAGAAAGATTTATTAGTAAAAGGTCAAAAGGGTGCAATAGAAATATTTACAGAAAAAAGATGTAACCTATATATATATAGAGAGAGAGAGAGAGAGAGCACAACAGCACAGCAAACAGATAACAGAAAGAAGTTTAGGTAAATAACTACTTTCTGAAAGATGCCTGAGGTTAAGCAGTTTCAAGTCTGATGAGCTTGAAAGGGATTTCTGGTCTCGCACTCAGTTTCATTGTTACAGCGAGATTCTTCTTTCTCTCTGTCTGCTAGATGTTAAAACGCAGAAGGTCCTCACTTCTCTGTCTACACACAAAACATAACAGCCTCTTTCCTACCCAAAATCAATGGGGTGTCTCTTACAACAGAATCAATTGCCTTATTTGGTAAAAGGATTGTTAGGCAGGGGCTCAGCATCATACACTGATTGCATTCCTGAGGGAGGGGGGAAATCGGAGGAGGGAGACTGATTTGGAATTTAAGAGAAATACCAAAATGCAGAAGTTTGGAGCAAAATGGAGAAACACGCCTCTCCCTGTGTGCAGGATTGTTACAGGTGCCGCTGCAGATCCACACGAAAATCCATGCAGCCGCACCACCTGCACAGAGAAATGTGGACCAGCGGGCGGGTGCCATTAATTCTAATGGCACGCCACCCGCACTGGAAAACGCAACCGTACTGGGAACCGAGGTTCCAGTGCAGGATGCGTTTTCAGAAGAAGTGCAGGGACTTCTTTCCCTGCATGTCATGGGCACAGGAGTCCATTAAAATGAATGGGCTCTCGTGCCCGTACAAAACGCGGCCCGCACAGATGTGAACTGGGGGTTAGGAAGGGGAGGTGGTTTGTAGTTTCTGTTTGACCCACTTGTTATACCAATAGGAGGAAGGTGTTCTGTAGGACGGAGGGATTCTTTAAGGGAGTCACACTTCAGCACTTATTAGTTATTTCATTTTGTCACATTTATTTGAGCAGGAAGGGGGAAGGCGTTCTGTAGTACGGAGTGGTCCTTCTATGTCAGAAAGGATTCATACTATTCACACTAAGCACCACTATCATTTCCCAGTAGGGGAGTTGCACCAATACACTATTTACTGGTAGGAGCAGTACAACATCTTTTATTTTAATATTTAAAAAAGTTTTGCCTTTAGTTATACTTTAAAACCTTTGTGCACCAGAACTTTTCTATTGATCCATCCATGGGCAGGCTGGCTGTACCTAAGTCAGTCCATCAATTGACTTTGCTACAACCAACATGTTGGATTTTGGGCATGCAATTATTGCCAGCAGCTATAGCCGCTAGTCGTAATCACTGTGTTCTCCCTGCAGGGATGGTTCTCGGCTCCCCCTTCCCCCCCACATGGAGAATACATTAGTTCTGAGGGTGGGATTCCTCCAACAACACTGACTGTGTTCATTGAAGAAGCAAGCAATTTTCTTTCCTTCCACTGGTTGCAGAAAAGGAAATTGCCTCATCTATGGCCTGCCTTAGGTGGCTGGCACTTCTACAGATCTGAAAAGCGATCCTCGCTCCTTACAAAACTAGACAAAAGTTTTTGTCTTGACATACACTTTAAGGATTTTTAGGTTCAAATGCAGATTAATTGTAACCCCACCAGCTGTACATACTCACCCTTCTGGATACGGAAGAGCATGTAACTTACTGCTCCAACACTGTCTAACAGTGCTGCTTCTTGACTGGCTGTCCCATACCTCCCATTTTTTGGAGATAAGGAAGAGAGTATAGTTCCTGCTGCCTTCGAAAGGAAGCTGAAGAAGACTTCTGCTTAGTCAATTGCCCATCTGGGTTTAAAGGTCCATGACTACAAATTGTCATTCTGGGCCTAAAGGTCCACAACTAACCCGTGACAGGATTGTGAGTGAGTGTCTGGATGCAACTACAGGCCAGATCAGGAGGGCCCAAATCCAGCAGCACTTTCAGAGGTCACTGCTATACAATAATTTAGAGCTGGGGTATCCAAACTTTCTAATCAAAGGGCCAGTGTACTGCACTTCAAAGTTTAGGGTAGCCAGACTGTGGCCAGTGGGAGTAGAAAATGCCCTGGCATCGGTGGGATTAAACAGTGCCATAGGCTTGGTGTCAGTGGGAATAAAAAAATTACATCATTGGTGTCAGTGGGAAGAATAGTGCCCTATAATTGAGGTCAGTGGGAGGAATAGTGCCCCATCATTGGTGTCAATGAGAGGAATAATGCCTCATCACTGGTGTCAGTGGGAGAAATAGTTCCCCATCTTTGGTGCCAATGGGAGGAAGAGTGCCCCATTACTGGTATCAGTGGGAGGAAAAGTGCCCCATCATTGGTGTCCGTGGGAAGAATAATGCCCTATAATTGAGGTCAGTGGGAGGAATAGTGCCCCATCATTGGTGTCAGTGGGAAGAATAGTGCCCCATCACTGGTATCAGTGGAAGGAATAGTGCCCCATCATTGGTGTCCGTGGGAAGAATAATGCCCTATAATTGAGGTCAGTGGGAGGAATAGTGCCCCATCATTGGTGTCAATGAGAGGAATAATGCCTCATCACTGGTGTCAGTGGGAGAAATAGTTCCCCATCTTTGGTGCCAATGGGAGGAAGAGTGCCCCATTACTGGTATCAGTGGGAGGAAAAGTGCCCCATCATTGGTGTCCGTGGGAAGAATAATGCCCTATAATTGAGGTCAGTGGGAGGAATAGTGCCCCATCATTGGTGTCAATGAGAGGAATAATGCCCCATCACTGGTGTCAGTGGGAGAAATAGTTCCCCATCTTTGGTATCATTGGGAGGAATAGTGCTCCATTGTTGGTGTCAGTGGAAGGAATAGAGTCCCAAGAGTGAGATAAAGGCATGCAAAGGGCCACATCTGACCCATGGGTCGCAGTCTGGAGACCCCTGATTTGTGTATAGATATGGAAATATTGCAGTACAACACTTTGGTAGTTACAAATACAGTTATTTAGAGAGGTCTTTACCAAAAGCAAGGGCAATTGAAGAGGAAAGAGGGACGGAAAGATTTGATACCAAAATAGGACAGTTGGAACTGATGTTGTCAAAGCATCTAGCGCTGTAACATTAGCATGGAGAAAAAAGTCCTCACCCCAGTGTAAGCTTCAAGTCAAAGTTCTATGGTCAAACTAAAGCAGCCCATAGGTGAGTCCTTTTTTTTAGTTCAACCAGCGGTTTGAACGAAAACAAATGACTCAATTCCCCACTCACATGTAAGCAGGTTGAAACTGCTTAGTGAGTTAGGATCTGGCCCATGGTGGGTTAGGAAGGGGTTAACATCTTTGCTCCCATTTTGCTGGCTTTTTGGAGCATTAGCCGGCCCACCTGTGATATAAATTGGGGGAAGGTTGAGGTCCGAGACCCCACTTTTCCCATTTCCAGGAAAAGTCCAAGCTGTCTTCCTTCTATATCCAGAGTCCTGGGATGCCACCATCTATGAACTGTGCCATCATCTGTGGACTATGCCTTGATGAACTGTTACTTATAAGGTATGACTTTGACCATCTAATAGCTAGTTAGGGATCGTTGAAGGAATTGTTGCACTTTATCATGCTTGCACTGAAGTTGATCAGTAAAGACTATTAAACTTTGTCCTTGGGCCTGGTCTGAAGTAATTCAAAGGGTGCATAATGGGGTACACATACAATACACTAAGCAGCCAGTTGAGGTGTGGTACCTGGGTGAGGTGAGGTGTCCTCCAGTGGCAAGGGAGCCGCTATTTGGACCCCCTCCCTAGCAGTCCATCTCCCATAGCAACTAGGAGCAGACCAGCATTACAGAGGTCCTCAGCCTAACTGCGTGGTATGGGAGTGGAAGAGTTAATATAGGACACGCATGAGACCTGCGCTATGTGTCCAGCGGGATCCCATTCAGTTACTGGGAGTGAGGTAACGAAGGGACACTGGCTGGTGGAGGTGGTGTGGCTCTACCCAGAGGAACACTGGCTGGTGAAGGTGGTGTGGCTCTACCCAGAGGAACACTGGCTGGTAGAGGTGGTGTGTCTCTACCCAGAGGAACACTGACTGGTGGAGGTGGTGTGGCTCTACCCAGAGGAACACTGGCTGGTGGAGGTGGTGTGGCTCTACCCAGAGGAACACTGGCTGGTGGAGGCGGTGTGGCTCTACCCAGAGGAACACTGGCTGGTGGAGGTGGTGTGGCTCTACCCAGAGGAACACTGGCTGGTGGAGGTGGTGTGGCTCTACCCAGAGGAACACTGGCTGGTGGAGGTGGTGTGGCTCTACCCAGAGGAACACAGGCTGGTGGAGGTGGTGTGGCTCTACCCAGAGAAACACTGGCTGGTGGAGGTGGTGTGACTCTACCCAGAGGAACACTGGCTGGTGGAGGTGGTGTGTCTCTACCCAGAGGAACACTGGCTGGTGGAGCTATGTGACAACTCTTTATCAGGAATACAGCTTCATTCCACATGCAGTGTTAGCTCATCTCTAAGTGAGGCTGCCTTAATGTTAGACTATGAGCATGCCTTCAGCACAGATATCCCTAATGCATGGGGTGGTAGGCCCACCCACAATATGGCATAATCAGTAAAACACAACCAGCTCTGCACACACATTGGATCTGGATGGGGAAATCCTCAATGCTGAGCTTATGTATTCTGAAGGCGGGGAGACTCCCCCTCTTCAGAATACAATGATCAGTGCTCCCGGCTATAGCCTGTGGCACTGATCAAGTGGGGAGAATCAATCAGCGTGGTTGTACAATTGTACAACCACCCTGCACATACATGGATCAAAATTTGGAGGGTCCCTGCTAAACTGGCTGAATTTTGATCCAAGTATGGCTGGTTTTAAGTGGATCTAAAGCCTCAAGGTTTTGCCTTAACCACTTGCCTACCTGGCACTTTTACCCCCTTCCTGCCCAGGCCAATTTTCAGCACTCTCGCACTTTGAATGACAATTGCGTGGTCATGCAACATTGTACCCTTATAAAATTAATATCATTCTTTTCAAACAAATAGAGCTTTCTTTTGTTGGTATTTAATCACCACTGGGGGTGTTATTTTTTGCACTATAAACAAAAAAAGAGCAAAAAATTAAAAAAAAAGTGTTTCTTGGTTTTTGTTATAAAATTTTGCCAAGAGGTAATTTTTCTCCTTCACTGATGTTGGTTGATGAGGCTGCACTGATATGCAGCACTGCTAGGCAGCACTGATGGGCACAGATAGGTAGCACTAATGGGCACTGATAGGCTGCACTGATGAGGTGGCACTGATAGGCGGCACTGATGGGGGGCGCTGATTGGCAGCACTGACTGGCGACACTGCTGGGCAGCATTGATTTACTGGGTGATCTGCTGTGTCATTGAATACAGGTGATCACATGGTAACAGACTGTTGTGATTGCCCTTTTACCTCATCACATGATCAGCTGTGTCCATAGGACACAGCGCTCACAGAGATCGCCGGGTGCACGCAGCTGGGAGCGCACGAGAAGGAGCATTTTAGGAGGATGTCATGACAGTAGCCGTCATTGGGCTATAGTGAGCTTGGCAAATGGTTAATGCATTCTATGCATTAGGGTAAAAAAATCTTGTGTGTCACGGACTTCCCCCTCACTCCCACTTATATTTACCTGAGCCCATGAGGATCCAGTGCTGTGCATGAGAGCTACGGCTCTCCTGGCTCTGTCCCTCCTCAGTAAGCAGATTGTTAGCAGCGGGAGCCATTTTCTCTCACTCCTGTAAAGCAAATCCAGTGATGAGAGAGCATGGTTCAAGACAGAGCCCAGCTGTCTGTGTCAATAGACAAAGACAGGGAGGCTCGGGTGCGAGCCTGCACCAGTGCCCCCATGGAAAGCGGCTTTTCATGGGGACACAGGGCAGTGTGAAGGAGGATCGGGATGCACTGTACAAAACAACTGCACAGAGCAGGGGAGTATAATTTGTTTAATTAATTTAAAAAAAATGGAAGCTTTAATATTGCTTTAAGGGATGTCAGATGTTTAGTTAAAGAAATAAAATCAGGATCCTACACAGATGAGGCTTTTTTGTCAAACAAAGATATTATCAGATGTTTAATAAATTAGAATGAACAGGTTCACAGTAAACTTTAAATGATTTATGCCGCCTAGGGAGCTTGGGAAGAGCACATTCCTATTCATGACAAGGAACAGGTCAGTTTTGTAATTAGAATAATGTGATTTAGTAATGCTGACATATTCCCTGTTAATTCATTCAAACTGTACATTTTAATGATTGGTCCACTTAAAAAACAAAAATCCCATCTGATCTGTGTTTTATTCAAGCACAGCCTGCTGGCAGAAATCACCATTCCTAGGACAGTGACTTTGCTTCTTTCAAGCTTAATTTGGATATTTCTTAGATACAATTCCTTGGCACAACACACTGCCTGAAATTGCAGCTAACAATCAGTCTTGGAATTTTATGACCTCATCATCTGCATTCCTAGTCTCCTGGGCTGAGAGCCAAAGCAAGGAAGTTCACGTATGCATTATATAGGAGTGGTGACATCATTCCTATATTTTTTTCTATGTGTATTGTAATGGGGTGTGCAAGGGCCCTTTGAGTTCCACTATAGACTCCAGCTGCATGGAGTTTGTGTGTTCTCCCTGTGTTTGTGGGATGTTTCCTCTAGCTGCTCCTGAATCCTTCAAATCAAAAACAAGCTGGTTGATTAAAGTGACATTATAAAGTATCTTCTGGGAGTGCTCTTTTGCTCAGGACCCGTTGAGGGCCCTAGAACCTGAACTCAAGGACTTTGTGCCACAGACAGCCATCACACACTTTGGGGTGTTGAACGGACTTTTCTGTGGAACTTTTACCCTGGAGGACATTGACAGCGCCTGGCGGGTGCTGTGTTGTTTTAAGGATGCTTTATGGTGCGCCAGGAAGCGCCTCATCCACCAGCGGGAGAGGATGTCCATTGAGGACTGCCGCAGATGATCCTCAGTCTTCTCAGGGACTATAACTTGATGGACTTTAAGGAGGAAGAGGACGTCTGAAGATCTCCCCTTCCCCCTACTCCTCCTTGCGTGTCTTTGCCCCTTCAATAAAGCTTCGGGCCTGTGACCCCTTTTCCCCTCTTTCTCCCCCCTCACACACCTGACGCTTGTTGGAATTTGAACGTGTTTGAACTTGCATGATTCTGATTCTGTAAATTTCTCTTTTTATGCATGCTATGGTTTTTATGCGGTGGCGCCCATGGGGGTAACCTAGGGGGCCACAAACAGCCTCAGGGTAAGCGGCGTTATGCATGACGTGATGGTCTGGGGATTCGTCCGCCACGCACACCACGTCAGGAATCATACCGCTGAGTGAATGTATTTATTGTATGCCTGGAACTATATTGTAATGTGGTGTATTGTGCGCTGCGTCGCAGTATAGGGTGAGATGTACCCCGATTACGAGTATTGTGTTTTCTGTAAATAAAGTATATTTTTCAATCAAAAAACTACTCCGTAGCAGCCGCAGGACTACTGGCCAGGTCTTCTAAAAGCCTTGCCTCACAGCCAGGCATAAAGGCTCATTCACACATTTCTTCAATGATCAGTCTAGGGGTGTTGTTTTTTATTTTTGGAGAACTTGGATAGAGTTGAGGGAATTAGGTGGGATACTCCAAAAACAAGAACTATATACAGCTTGAGGACTTGGGTATTCTTCAGAGTAAGCTATGTCAAAATTTGTTCTTGTAGCAAACAGTGGACTTCAGCCTAAAAGTGGTAGTAGTAATAATCTAGAGCGGAGTCCTCTGTTTAGAAGGAGTTTAGACAATGCTTTTTTGGGGTCCCAGCCGGTATCCCCTTTAGGTGGACCCACAGCTGACTCCCTAGCACCAGAGGGGTTTAAGCAGCACAAAGTCTCTAAGATCCTTTCAGAAGTGTCTGTACTCACAAGGCCCAAGGAAGCTGGATGACTTCCTTCATGATACCAGACCAGATCTCCAATAGATGGCTCCTCAGTCAGCTCTTAGCAGTACCTGGGTCTCAATGTTCAGACCCTCAGGTTTCCCACCTGAGGCCTATGCCAGCAGATGCAGCAGCTTTGCCTGTGCATGCCCCCTCCAGGCTGGACCAATCCTATACAGGAAAATACCAGAGCTTGGTGTGCTCACTGAGTATATACCAGCATGCCATCACAGCCTGCCTCTCTGGGATAGGCCAGGGCTGTATTAATACTCATGCTGCCATCTGCATAGCTCCACACCTATCATCCAGAAACTTCTCAAGCTCTCTGGATGCAGAGGGAGTTATCAGGCTGGCAGCAGCTGAACACACTGAGCAGACCTAACTAGCAGAACACAGCACTGTCTTATCTGTCTAAACCAGTGGTCTTCAAACTATGGCCTTTTACTTGCTTTTATTCGGCCCTTGGATCACTATTGCATTCACTGACACCAACAATGGGCCACTGTTCCTCCTAATGACACCAACAATGGGGCACAGTTCCTGCCAATGACAGCAATGATGGGGCACAGTTCCTCCCAATGACACCAACAATGGGGCCCAATGGCACTAATGATGGGGCACAATTCCTACTAATGAAACCAATGATGGGGCACAATTCCTTCAAATGACACCAGTGATGGGGCACGATTCCTCCCAATGACACCAACAATGGGGCACAGTTCCTCCCAATGACACCAATGATGGGGCACAATTCCTTCCAGTGAAGCCAGTGATGGGGCACAATTCCTCCCAATTACATCAACAATGGGGCACTAGTCCTCCCAATCACACCAATAATGGGACACTATTCCTACTAATGACACCATTAATGGGACACTATTCCTACTAATGACACCAACAATGGGGCCCAATTATACCAATGATGGCGCACAATTCCTCCTAATGACAACAAGGATGGGGCATTGTTTACTCCAACTGATGCTGGGACATTTTCTACTCCCGATGGTCACAGTGCAGCCCCTCTAAAGTCTTAAGGACAGTAAACTGGCCCTTTGTTTAAAAAGTTTGGAGACCCCTGGTCTAAACCATTCACCTATCTAGGAGGGTGCTACAGTATCTCTCACCTGAGTAAAAAAGTTTTGGGAGACCTCACCGTTTCGGTTTTTTTTCCACCCAGTGTTTGTTTACATTCACCTGTCACTCAGGATTCCATGGCTGACAGCTCAATGTGTCAGGCAGGGATGGGTCACTGGAATTTTGAATTGTGGGTGGAATTGCCGAGATTCTGCCCACGATTTTAAAACGCACTGTTAAAATGTAAAATCAGCGTGTTCAGGTGCCATTCATTTCAATTTCAATTTTCATTATTTATTCATTTATCCTGGTTGTTAGGCATCATTTATATTTAGGCATTTCGAATCACGGGTGGAATCACTGCGATTCTGCCCGTAATTTCAAAATACGCTATTAAGATGTAAAATCGCAAATCAGCATGTACAGGTACCATTCACTTCAATGGCACCTAAAAACTAAGCGATTCTGCTGCAATTGTTGCACAACGAATCGGGCATGCAATTGCACAAACCAAAATGCGCCGCCCTGGCAGAATTGCCCTGTGTTTTAGGTGCCATTGAAATGAATGGCACCTAAACACAATGTGCGATTTTACATCTTAACAGTGCAGAATCACAGCGATTCCTCCCATGATTCAAAACACCTATATGTGAACGAAGCCTAACAACCAGGAGGAAGCATCACATTTAGCAGTGAAAATATATATTAAAAATATATATATTTTTCTAATTAGCAAATGGTTCTCATGGTCAAATGTTCCTATAGCTATTATTCTCTTAGGATGGTTATATGTGCAGGAGACTGGTCTTGTACCCACCGCTTCCTGTAGTAGGTAGGCTAGCTCTGCTCTCTGCACAAGTTATGTACAACATGGCGATGATGTCATTGCTAGTTTTACAGGGTAATATCTGGGATTGTAAAGGTACTTAGTGCCCACAAAGTGGGATTTTATATATATATATATTATACTGTATATGTGTGTGTGTATGTATGTATACCTATACTGTAAAAATGGCATTACCCATCACTATTGTGCTTCAGTAGCATCTTCTTCCCGGCTTGATCTATCCATGGCATGTTATCCTCCTTGACATATGGTACATCATTAGGACATTAGACTCCTGTGTGTAACCATGGACTATCCTGCTTTCCTCCACACCAGAGGCACCATTCTTACACTGTCCAGATGTTACCTTCTTTTGCAAAAGTAGGCTGCAAAGTATTACTCTGCTGCTTTGCTGATCACCCTTTGACTGATCAGAGCAGCTGCTTTTATAAATTCTGAAGCACCATCTGACATTTCAGAAGTGTGCCAACCAGTCTCACACACTTTCTACTGACGCACAGCCATCACATCCCTGAAAGCTAAAAAGCTTCATGCGTGGGCGTCTCTGCCTTCGCAAGAGTTATTTTCTTTGGAACAAAGGCAACTTAAAGTGCAAATTCATCATCGCTTACTAATTTTGGGCATTTGGTCGGACTGGTGAAGTCTACAATCTGGAATACCATGGTGAAGATTACAGAAGTCTACAGTCTGAGACACCATGGTGAAGATTGGTGAAGTCTACAATCTGGAATACCATGGTGAAGATTAGAGAAGTCTACAGTCTGAGACACCATGGTGAAGATTGGTGAGGTTCCACAGTCTGAGACACCATGGTGAAGATTGGTGAAGTCTACAGTCTGAGACACCATGGGTGAAGATTGGTGAAGTCTACAGTCTGAGACACCATGGTGAAGATTGGTGAAGTCTACAGTCTGGGACACCATGGTAAAGATTGGTGAAGTCTACAGTCTGAGACACCATGGTGAAGATTGGTGAAGTCTACAGTCTGGGACACCATGGTGAAGATTGGTGAAGTCTACAGTCTGAGACACCATGGTGAAGATTGGTGAAGTCTACAGTCTGAGACACCATGGTGAAGATTGGTGAAGTCTACAGTCTGAGACACCATGGGTGAAGATTGGTGAAGTCTACAGTCTGAGACACCATGGTGAAGATTGGTGAAGTCTACAGAGTGAGACACCATGGTGAAGATTGGTGAAGTCTACAGTCTGAGACACCATGGTGAAGACTGGTGAAGTCTACAATGTGAGACACCATGGTGAAGATTGGAGAAGTCTGCAGTCTGAGACACCGTGGTGAAGATTGGTGAAGTCTACAATCTGAGACACAATGGTTACAAAGTATCTGTTAAACATCCTAAAGCAGATATTACCAATCCCCTGAGGACCACAGGCATTCTCTGGATCTCCCAGTACCAGAATCTCCCAAAACTTTTTATTTACGACCCTCATGGTACAGCTCACACATGCCAAGGGGACAGTTCCCTTTCCTATGTAGTAAGGGGAATGGATGCTGATTGACAGGGGGAAGTTTCTGAGATCTTCCCAGATAGTGAGTGTTTGTTATCGCTTGGGCATTAACCCTTCAAACTCTTAACATTCATGTCTGCGAAAGATTTCGCCCAACATGGATTGTGTCTAGCAAGCCTAATTCTTTTATGAAGTATTTTATCCTTACACACACATTAACTCCTCCCATGCCATACTGTTCTGTAGAGCAGATTAATAGCTTTACAAGTCTGGATGTTAGAGGATGCTGTTACAATGCATACCTTCCTCCCCATACTGGTCGTAGATCTCTCGCTTCTTGGGGTCACTTAGCACCTCGTAGGCTTCAGCGATCTCCTTGAACTTCTCCTCGGCATGGGCTGACTTGTTTTTGTCTGGGTGCCACTTAAGAGCTTGCTTTCTGTAAGCCTTCTTGATGTCTTCCTCCGAAGCCCCCTTCTCAATGCCCAAAATCGAATAATAATCTTTCCCCATATCACCTTTGTCAGCAGGACTGGAATGCACAGAGCTAGTCCCTTGCTCTGGATATAGAAAGTCTGATCCCCTCTAAGCGTTCACCAGTCCATCCCCTCCTGTTCATATATAGAGATCAGCTCCCAGCCTCCCATTTACGTCTCACTCTCTCTGCTGCTTGCAGAATTCACCAGCTCTTTCTAGAAAGTTTTTTTTTAAACAAGCTAAAGCTTTATTAGATGACAGAGGCAGCAGAATCTCTGTTTAACCCATTGCATATCTGGCTTTAAAGCTGGGTAAGGGAACGGGAGGCATGCCAACAAGCCTGGACAAAAAGTGTTCTGTGGCTCTCCTATGGACATTCTCTACATTACTTTTAAAGAGGTTTTACAGTTTTGGTACGTACTACATTGTAAAATAATTTTTTTCTTTACTAAATAAAGATAGTGGGCCTATAGCTCAGGCTGTTATTAGTCATTTTTTAGTCATTTTTAACATAGAAACATAAACCTAAAGAGGTACTCCAGTCATTTAAAAAATAAATAAAAGTCAGCAGCTACAAAAACTGTAGCTGCAGACTTTTATTAAAGAGACACTCACCTGCCCATGAGTCCAGCATTGTCCTCTCTGGGGTCGGTTATTCCTGCTGACCACTGAGCATGCACAAGATTGCGCTGCACAGTCAGATTGGTCCCACGGGCTCCTGGGATGTGTAACATGTCCCAGGAGGCTGCAGGGGCAGGCCAGGCTTTGTAACTCTTGCCTAGGTGAGAAAATTGCAGAAGGGGTAGAGGGTACCTGTCAGCAAAAGGTACCCTCCCCCCCCCAAAAAAAAACAAATATGTTAGGGGGGAGAGAAGTGGATTGGCAATATTTTCACTTTTACGTTAAAATCTGCTTTGAACAAATACAATTCTACTCTAAAATCTATCTCCTAACAATGCAAGCCATCTGCAGATATGCAATTCTTTGACAACCTCTTAGGCTGCACATACACAGTACAAAATGATTGTACAGTGTCCTTTGGATCTACCACTAATGGACTAGTTGATCCTGATAAGTGTTGGCTCTGAGGAAGAGGTTGTGTCCTCGAAACGCGTTAGCCAGTTGGTCATCCAGGGTTCCATCGTATGGACTCAGATGTTGTTTGGATCATACATCTTGTTCAGTTTGACATGCCTGTGTTATTATGTCCATTGTGAGTATGATACCTATTTTTGTTTCTTTAATAAATTATTTTAAACGATAATGCACTAGGTCGGTGCACCCTTTTTCTTTTTCTCCATTTGTATCCAATGCATAGTGTTGGTGAAGCTAGGAAGGATTGTCCATGGATAGTATAATCAGATTGTTAAGTGTATGGCTTTAGATATATGTATGAACAGGAGCCAGGCGCTGTGTAGTTTTGTGATAAAAGTAATACACCTTATATAGAGGTGTGCCTTTAATAATTCATATGGTAAAAAATAGATAACCAGCCTGTGGCTTTAAGAAGCCAGGTTCCAAGATGGACGGCCCGACCACTCAGAGGGAAGTAGTGGAGTAGAATGCCTGTCAGTGCAGGGACCACGTGTATCCGACTGTCAAGGTCCTACCTTTTCCCAGAGGTTATGTTACTCCATGTGCTAGCATCCATCTTGGATTTCTGCTGAGCATGATGGGAATCTTTTATGCCTTCAGGTCTCTGAGGTCCATCCCCCAGAGGGGTGTGGCTGAGTACATATAAGCCTGGGATCTGCACATGCTCTTTGCACTTGTGTCTTTGTCTTGCTACAGCTCTGTGTATACGCTCGTGACTCTTCTGGTATTCTGACTCGGCTTGTGACTAAGACCATTCTCTGTGTTTCCCTTTGATCTGACCTTCCGTTGCTGAACCCGGCCCGTGACCTGTGATTCTCTGTCTACTGTTCTGTACTGTTTTGTCCCGTTGTTATTGACCCGGCTTGTCTGACTACGCTATTGTCATTCTCACCAGCTACACGCCATTGGCGGTGGCCATTACCGCAGCTGGGGTGTCTCGGGGGCCGCGACCTGGTCCCTGGTTGCGTCAAGTCCATCCCCACCATCAGGGGCCCTGGTGAAGGGCAGCCTGGGACTTAGACTCCGCGCCCTGAGGGACTTCAGTCTGTTGGTGGTGGTTGTCGTCAGCCAGTGCGTTACCCTGCCACTAGGCCTACCTGTCCGTTCCACAGCCCTGCCCTGACACCGACGTCCCAGCGTCCCGGATGACGTCACCACGATGTGGAGAGACGGAGGGGGGGAACTCTTGCTGGAGCCGCAGCTTTAGAAGGAAGAGGTCGGTTGCTGGGACAACATGTTTCGCGCGCATGCGCTTTATCAAGTCTGGAGCCCCAGATCGAGGGAGATTATCAGTGGTCTTGTATGTCTTCCATTTTCTAATTATTGCTCCCACAGTTGATTTGTTCACTATTGACTATTGCAGATTCAGTCTTCCCAGCCTGGTGCAGGTCTACAATTTTGTTTCTGGTGTCCTACGACAGCTCTTTGGTCTTCACCATAGTGGAGTTTGGAGTGTGACTGTTTGAGGTTGTGGACAGGTGTCTTTTATACTGATAAGTTCAAACAGGTGCCATTGATACAGGTAATGAGTGCAGGACAGAGGAGCCTCTTAAAGAAGAAGGTACAGGTCTGTGAGAGCCAGAAATCTTGCTTGTTTGTGGGTGACCAAATACTTATTTTCCACCATAATTTGCAAATAAATTCTTTCCAAATCAGCCAATGTGATTGTCTGGATTTTTTTCCTCATTTTGTCTCTCATAGTTGAGGTCTACCTATGATGCCAATTACAGGCCTCTCTCATCTTTTTAAGTGGGAGAACTTGCACAATTGGTGGCTGACTAAACACTGTACTAGGGCCAATTTAGACATGAGGCAATAAACATACCAGCATGTCTTTGGTGTGGGAAGAAACCAGAGTGCCCGGAGGAAACCTACACAGGCACAAGGAGAACATGTAGACTCCAGGCAGGTAGTGCTGTGGTTGGGATTCAAATCAATGACCCTAGTGCTGCTAGGCAGACCTGCTAACCATTTAGCCACTGTGGAGGGACTTCATGCATATTTTTACATGGGTCTCCCCCTAAAAATCCAGGCCAGATCTGAAGGATCTTTTTTTCTCTTTTTTCATTTTTGCTAGAAGATGTACTATAGTAAACATAGTGACATAGTGACTTTTATAAAGAAAACAAAGAAAAGATAATAATTTGAAATTTCTGGCAACTTACATTGCACAAACAGCTTTTTTTTTTGTTTCAAAAGGGACCCCCAAGAGTCCCCCAAAATGCTTATCAGATCCTTTAAACACTGTTCATTCAAACCCCTAGATAGAGCAAAACACAAGATTATACCATAACTTTTCATATTTTAAATAGCACTCTTATATTATCCCAGTGCTTCTAATCACTCTTGCTGCTAATGCAATTCATAAATTGTCCATTCCACTTTCGATAATGTGTATCACCAAATCAAACATAGGTCAGTTGTTGATAATCATGGTGACACAATCCCATATCCCAATCATGGTGTTATTTAACTTACTCAAATTAGTGCAGCTCCCAATTCACACTGTGATTCCACCATCCAGACCCTGAAAGCTCACCAAGATTGTAAAATCCTTAGTGTTAAATGGGTCATTCAACGTTTACATCTGAACCCTGGAAGGGCCTTTGCACCCTATCTATTCCATAAAACATAATTAAACAAATGAGAACAGTATGGGGTGCAGGGAAAGGCTTTTTGGAGAAGATACCATACAGAAAGAGATGAAAAAGGGGAGAGAAGAAAAATAAAAATGAGAAGGGAATTTTAATCTTAGCGATGTAACTTTTATGGAACACAAGATGAATGTTTTAGACCTTGGAATAAAATATGGACCAAATATATGGTCCTAATAATCAATTAAATCAAATTTAAATAAATATGACATTCAGAAATTTTCAAAGAACTCAATGTCAAAAAATTATTACACAAGAAAGACATTTTATCAGAAAATATGCATACCCTGACAAATGATGAGTTTAATTAACCACTTGCCGACCACAGATAACCGAATGACGGCTTCACTTCGGCCGGCCAGTTCTGAGAGGGCGTCATATAATGTCCTCCCAGAACGCGCCCTCC
Source organism: Staurois parvus (assembly GCF_062004578.1). NCBI lineage: Eukaryota > Metazoa > Chordata > Amphibia > Anura > Ranidae > Staurois > Staurois parvus. Next base: position 7,006,837 of record NW_028318374.1, on the reverse strand, counting down.
CACGCTCCCCCACACACAGCTGATCACATGATGTGGTAAAAGGCCAATCACAGTGGCCTTTTACCATGTGATCAGCCATGTCCAATGACACAGCAGATCACTGGTAAATGTAGTTGCCTGTTATCGGCTGCACTTTACTCACGCTGATAACCGGCAATTGTCAGAGGAAGGATTGCAGTGATCATCAGGGCACTGATGATCAGTGCCACCCACCAGTGCTGCCCATCTGTGCCCAGCAGTGCCACCGACATGTGCCCAGCAGTGCCACCTGCCTGTGCCCATCAGTGCCACCCGTCTGTGCCCAGCAGTGCCACCCATCAGTGCCGCCCAGCAGTGCCACCAGTCAGTGCTGTCAGTCAGTGCCACCCATCAGTGCTGCCTATCAGTGCCAATCAGTGCCACTTATCAGTGCCCATCATTGTTGCATATCAGTGCCAGCTCATCAGTGCTGCCTATTAGCGCCACCTCATCAGTGCCGTCTATCAGTGCCCATAAGTGCCCGTCAGTACTGCCTATCAGTGCCCATCAGTGCTGCCTATCAGTGCAGCCTCATCAACACACATCAGTGAAGGAGAAAAATTACCTGTTTGCTATATTTTATAATAGAAACAAAGAAAAAATATTTTCAACATTTTTGCTTTTTTTTGTTTATAGTGCAAAAAATAAAACACCCAGTGGCGAGTACATACCACCAAAAGAAAGCTCTATTTTTGTGAAAAAAAAATTATAAAAATTTCAAATTGGTACAGTGTTGCATGACTGCGCAATTGTCCTTCAAAGTGCGACAGCGCTGAAAGCAGAAAATTGGCCTGGGCAGGAATGGGGTATAAGTGCCCGGTAGGCAAGTGGTTTTTAAACACAGTGGTCTAAAAAATACATTGGTTTTTAACCTCAAAGTGACAAGAAGCCATTATTTAAAAGATTTTAAGGCTATGGTGGAGAGTTGTGTTTTCTAAATAACATTTTTAGGATTTCTAAATATGGCAAAACCCCCTTGCATATTGCAGCAGGAATTAAAGAATTAGAGATCAAAACAACAAACAGTAGTAAGTCAACTTACTGATAAGTGTGGGGGAATTTATAAACAAAAAGGATTATGAAGAAGAAATTAACAAATGAATCTCAGTTGAGAACACCTACATAGTTTTGTCATGGAATCCCAGATACTTTTAAATTAAAAACTTTAAAAACTTTAATCAAGAAAGGAAAGAGACAGAATATATTGAATGTGAAAGAAGCAAGGTATTTAGTTCCTAAAGTTACCTACAATCTATTATATACCATATATTCAAAAGGAAAAGAAACATTCACTGGGGAGACCCATTATAAGTGAAGTAATTTCAATTATTTCCAGATTGGGGGGAATATATTGATTTATTTCTGCAGAGTGTACTTTTTTAAGGAGAGCAGAGAACTAATTTTACTGTTAATAGAAATATCATATAAAGATGGATATATTTTCACTACTATAGATGTAAACTCATTACACACTAATATAAAACAAAAAGACAAAAGAAAGCTTTGGAATCAGCTATGAGCAACAACTACAGTGCCTTAAAGTATTCATACCCCATTGACGTTTTCCACATTTTGTCATGTTACAACCAAAAACATATGTATTTTATTGGCATTTTATGTGATAGACCAACACAAAGTGGCACATAATTGTGAAGTGGAAGGAAAATGATAAATGGTTTTCAAATTTTTTTTACAAATACTGTAAATATCTGAAAAGTGTGGTGTGCATATGTATTCAGCCTCTCTGAGTCAATACTTTGTAGAACCACCTTTCGCTGCAATTCCAGCTGCAAGTCTTGTTGGGGATGTCTCTACCAGCTTTGCACATCTAGAGAGTGACGTTTTTGCCTGTTCTTTTATGCAAAATAGCTCCAGCTCTGTCAGATTGGATGGAGAGTGTCTGTGAACAGAAATTTTCAAGTCTTGCCACAGATTCTCAATTGGATTTAGGTCTGGACTTTGATTGAGTCATTATAGCACATGAATATGCTTTGCTCTAAACCATTCCATTTTAGCTCTGGCTGTATGTTTAGGGTCATTGTCCTGCTGGAAGGTGAACATCCGCTCCAGTCTCAAGTCTTTTGCAGACTGTAACAGGTTTTCTTCTAAGATTGCCCTGTGTTTGGCTTCATCCATCTTCCCATCAACTCTGATCAGCTTTCCTGTCCCTGCTGAAGAAATTAATTCCTACAACATGATGCTGCCACCACCATGTTTCACGGTGAGGATGTTAATTTTTAAGCACACATAGGGGTTGATTTACTAAAGATAAATAGGCTGTGCACTGCATGTGCAATTGCAAGTGCACTTGCTTTATATCCGAGGGGAAGCTCTGAAATGAGGCGAAGTTCTGCTAGTTTCTTTCATCCAATCATGTGCAAGCAAAAATGCTGTTTTTTTATTTTCCTTGCATGTTTCCCTCAGATCTAGAGCAACTGCACTTGCAGTGCACAGCCTATTAGCTTTTAGTAAATTACCCTACAGTGTTTTGCTTTTAGGCCAAAAAGTTCAATTTTGGTCTCATCTGACCACAGCACCTTCTTCCACATGTTTGCTGTGTCCCCCACATGACTTCTTTCAAACTGCAAATGGGACTTCTTATGGCTTTCTTTCAACATTGGCTTTCTTCTTCTTCCATAAAGGCCAGATTTGTGGAGTGCATGGCTAATAGTTGTCCTGTGGACAGATTCTTCCACCTGAGATGTGCAGCTCCTCCAGAGTTACCATAGGCCTCTTGGCTGCTTCTCTGATTAATGGTCTCCTTGCCTGGCTTATCAGTTTAGGTGGACGGCCATGTCTTGGTAGGTTTGCAGTTGTGCCATACTCTTCATTTTCGAAGGATGGATTGAACAGTGCTCCGTGAGATATTCAAAGCATGGGATATTTTTTTATAATCTAACCCTGATTTAAACTTCTCCACAACTTTATTCCTGACCTGTGTGGTGTGTTCCTTGGCCTTCATGATTCTGTTTGTTCGCTAAGGTTCTCTAACAAATCTCTGTGAGCTTCACAGAACAGCTGTATTTATACTGAAATTAAATTACACAAGGTGGACTCTATATACTAATTAGGTGACTTCTGAAGGTAATTGGTTTCAAAAGATTTGAGTTAAGGGTATCAGAATACAAATGCACACCACACTTTTCAGATATTTATTTGTAAAAAATGTTGAAAACTATTTATCATTTCCTTTCCACTTCACAATTATGTGCCATGTTGTGTTGGTCTATTACATAAAATCCCAATAAAATACATTAGAAACATTAGAAAGATTTTTGGAATATATTAAAAATAATAGATACAGGACTACATTTACATGGGGATGAAATAAGGTGATTTTTCTAAATCTGGATGTATTTAAAAATATGTGACATCTAAGACATCTTTCTTGTTCATTAATGTTTTATTGATTATTACAAAATACACAAAAGAAAACAACAAAAACCAGTATAAATAAGAATATACCAGCAGTTGCAAAATTTTGGATACAGTAAGATTAGTTTCACAGCTTTGCAGTTTGCATTTGATCCATTTTTGCTGTGCTTTTTGCAGTGCGTTTTTGCACATGCAGTTTGTGTTTTTTTTTTCAAACTTGTTGCTGGGCAGATTAGAACGCATCAAAAACACATAAAAAATGCACTACATGCATTTCTGCAGCGTCTCTATTGAAGTCTATTGAACCAAAAATGCAACGTTTTGCATTTAAAAAAAAAAGTCCTTGACCCTGTCCAGAAAACGCACCGGGTGAAAATGCGGAGATGTGAATGTGTCCCATAGGAAATCATGTTAAATGGACTGTAGTGCAGTTCTGCAAAATGCGAAACGCACCGCAAAACGCTTAGATGTGAATCTAGACTAAGGGCGGGTTATATCCCCTGTTAGTTTTATGTTTGCCTTCTGTGTCCCATTGGGGAGATTTCCCTTTGCTTAAGAAAGAAAAAAGGTTTTGCCTTTAGCTAGACTTTAAGAAAGTTTGTTTTCTGTGAAACTACAGCGCTTGCTATGGAAATACTTTTGACATGCCAATGCGTCCCTCAGGCTCCAAAAAAATGTACTGTGGGATGGGTAGGGGATGTGTACATTTGCTCTGTACCAGGGAGATCTGTTTTTCTTAGGGGACTGTGCAGCTATTGAAGAGTCAGCTAAGCAAATTTGTAGTAAGTTTTCAGTTTTTACATGTTTGATATATGTGCTTTATTTTTTTAATGCGTTTTTATAGATTTTTGGTAAAAAAAAGTGCTAAAATCAATAAATGACAAAGTATGTGACTCAATAAGTGATACAATTAAATCACAAAAAATATTAAATACTACAAAGTGTCTATAAAAAATATGCGCCACAATGCGCAATATGTTTCAATAATAAAATGCCACAAAAAGTGTCCATATGGAAAAAAAAGTTCAAATACATTGTCTCTTCATTGAAGCCCCTCCTCCCCAAGAAAGCTCCAGTCAACAGGTGAAAGTGATCAATGCAGCAATACCGTTTTAATGCCAATGTGCAAAAATGATCATCCCCTGTACCGTGTCCGCAGTCCCTGGTCATCCCCTGTGCCGTGTCCGCAGTCCCTGGTCATCCCCTGTGCCGTGTCCGCATTCCCTGGTCATCCCCTGTGCCGTGTCCGCAGTCCCTGGTCATCCCCTGTGCCGTGTCCGCAGTCCCTGGTCATCCCCTGTGCCGTGTCCGCAGTCCCTGGTCATCCCCTGTGCCGTGTCCGCAGTCCCTGGTCATCCCCTGTGCCGTGTCCGCAGTCCCTGGTCATCCCCTGTGCCGTGTCCGCAGTCCCTGGTCATCCCCTGTGCCGTGTCCGCAGTCCCTGGTCATCCCCTGTGCCGTGTCCGCAGTCCCTGGTCATCCCCTGTGCCGTGTCCGCAGTCTCTGGTCATCCCCTGTACCGTGTCCGCAGTCTCTGGTCATCCCCTGTACCGTGTTCGCAGTCTCTGGTCCAGGGGCGGACTGACAACTCATGGGGCCCCCGGGCAATAGGGGATCATGGGGCCCCTGTGTCCTTGCCCAAACTCAAAAAAGCCTATGAAAAAGGTACCAGGGGCATCTCATGGGGCCCCCTACTGACCCCGGGCCCTCGGGCAGTGCCCGAGTTTCCAAATGGTCAGTCCGCCCCTGCTCTTGTCATCCCCTGTACCATGTCCGCAGTCCCTGGTCATCCCCTGTACCATGTACGCAGTCTCTGGTCATCTCCCGTACCATGTTTGCAGTCTCTGGGCATCTCCCATACCATGTCCGCAGTCTCTGGTCATCTCCCGTAGAATGTCTGCAGTCTCTGGTCATCTCCTGTACTTTGTCTGCAGTCTCTGGTCATTTCCTGTACTATGTCTGCAGTCTCTGGTCATTTCCTGTACTATGTCCGCAGTCTCTGGTCATTTCCTGTACTATGTCCGCAGTCTCTGGTCATTTCCTGTACTATGTCCGCAGTCTCTGGTCATTTCCTGTACTATGTCCGCAGTCTCTGGTCATCCCCCGTACTGTGTTTGCAGTCTCTGGTCATTTCCTGTACTATGTCTGCAGTCTCTGGTCATCTCCTGTACTATGTCTGCAGTCTCTGGTCATTTCCTGTACTATGTCTGCAGTCTCTGGTCATTTCCTGTACTATGTCTGCAGTCTCTGGTCATTTCCTGTACTATGTCTGCAGTCTCTGGTCATTTCCTGTACTATGTCTGCAGTCCATTGGTTCAAAATATTTTTTTTTTTCGTCCTCTAAAACCTAGGTGCGTCTTATGGAGTGAAAAATACGGTATTATAATACCAAATGCAACATTCAATGCAAATGACTTTACATCCACCTTGTGAACCTTTTATTTTTTAATGAATAGAATATGTTAGTGCACACAAATGGTTTGTTTATCTTTTACACAGTAATGCTTTACCTTCATTTCCTTATTAAATAACAAGAGAAATGCTAAATCTTGGGTACACACCCTTTGGTCAATACATTCCTATCTTCAACCACCTGGCATGTTTCCTACAAAGTGTCTTATTTACATTGTAAGGTGTATGGATCAAATCAGAAACAAAACGTGTTTGGGTTAACTTGGATCTTTTCTTTGTAACAACAGTGCGTGACAAAGAAGCACTCCCACCTTCTGATGACTGAACATCAGGGGTGGACTGACAACTCATGGGGCCCCCAGGCAATAGGGGGTCATGGGGCCCCTGTGTCCTTGCCCAAACTCAAAAAAGCCTATGAAAAAAGTACCAGGGGTATCTCATGGGGCCCCCTACTGACCCCAGGCCTTTGGGGAGTGCCCGTTTCCAAATGGTCAGTCCGCCTCTGCTGAACGTGGATCTATGATGGTTCACACCAGCAATGCCAGGATTGTTTAATTCAGAACACATTACATTTTGTGTTAGTGTTTTATTTTATACTTGTATTGATTGCAAGGTTGGGGGTCATTCACACCGGTAATGTGCAGGCAGCTTCTCTATCCTGATGTGGTGCAGAATTCGCATCAGTTTCTGTGCGAATTCAGCACCGCACCATAATAGCACCCTGTTCATGCGAACCGCTGCGGGTATGTATGTTAACAACACACAAATCTGTTCGCAAAACGCGGTGCAATGTGCAGAATCGGATTGCATGGGTGTGAATACCCATGTGATTCGATTCTCCTGCAGACAAAAAAAGGATCCTGCACCTTTTTGGTGCTGATATGGTGCAATTTGAGCCATACAAAATGTATGGCTCAAATTGCACCGCACAGAATTCGGATGTGATTTGCACAGGAATGCGGTATGCTTCCTGTGCAAATCACATGCAATGTTCCACACCGCAGAAGTGTGAACCCGGGCTCAGTCTAGGTTCACACCTATGTGTTTTCCGCTGCATTTTGCAGAAACGCACAGCTGTCCATTTAACATGATTTCCTATGGGACAGGTTCACATCTCCGCATTTTCACCCTATGCGTTTTTTGGAAAGGGTCAGGGACTTTTTTTGAATGCAAAACGTTGTGTATTTGATTCTATATACTTCAATGGAGACGCTGCAGAAAAGCATGTAGTGTGTTTTTGATGCATTTCGCCTTTTAGTCTGCCCAGCAACAAGCTGAATAAATGCGAAACGCATCAAAACACGTCAAAAATGCCCGTGCAAAAATGCAAAACACACCACAAAAAGCACTGCAGAAATGGATCAAACACAAACTGCATAGGTGTGAACCAAGCCTAAGTCTAGATTCACACCTATGTGTTTTCCAGAAACGCACAGCAGTCCATTTAACATGATTTCCAATGGGACAGGTTCACATCTCTGTGTATTCACCCGGTGTGTTTTTTGAGAAGGGTCAGAGACTTTTTTAAATGCAAAACATTGCGTTTTTGGTTCTATAGACTTAAATGGAGACGCTGCAGAAAAGCATGTAGTGCGTTTTTGATGCATTTTGCATTTTATTCTCCCCAGCAACAAGTTAAAAAAAAAAAAAAAACAGAAAAAGGTATCATAATTGAGGCAAAAAAGCATGTGAAAAAATGCAAAACGCACCACAAAAAGCACTGCAGAAATGGATCAAACACAAACTGCATAGGTGTGAACCTAGCCTAAGTCTAGGTTCACACCTATGTGTTTTCCAGAAACGCACAGCAGTCCATTTAACATGATTTCCAATGGGACAGGTTCACATCTCTGTGTTTTCACCCCGGTGTGTTTTCTGAGAAGGGTCAGAGACTTTTTTAAATGCAATACGTTGCATTTTTGGTTCTATAGACTTAAATAGAGACGCTGCAGAAAAGCATGTAGTGCGTTTTTGATGCATTTTGCGTTTTATTCTGCCCAGCAACAAGTTAAAAAAAAAAAAAAAAACAGAAAAAGGTATCATAATTGTGGCAAAAAAGCATATGCAAAAATGCAAAACACACCGCAAAAAGCACTGCAGAAATGGATCAAACGCAAACTGCATAGGTGTGAACCGAGCCTAATTGCAGGTACCAGTTTGGATATGCAGTTATATGCCAACAGCCACAATGCGTGTCATTAATGTACTGGCTGCTGGTCGCAGACACCTGTGTATATCCACGGCAGGGAAAAGATCATTCTTGGTGGTGCACGGTGCATATAAGGCATGTGAATGAGCCCCTATAAGATTGTGTATAAGCAGACATTTCAGCACGCTGATGACAAACTCTTCTCATTGAATGAATTGCGGCCTTTCAGGATCTCCTACCAGATTTGGCTGATGGATGTTAATTCTGGGGGAAGAAAATGTATTACTGCTTGCTGATCAGATAAAATATTGAACTGTCATCAGATAAAGCACAGCAACTGCATTATTCACAGTCTAGTCATTCCACCAATAGAAACTCAGGTTACCAATTGTAAAGGTATGTTCCAGACCGGGGCACTGGGGTACCTGCAGGTGTATAATGTAACCAGGGCATGTTTTCAGCAGGAACACGGGGGAACGCAGTTCCGTCACCTCCAGCACTGAATGTAGGCAAAGGTTATGGAGCGTCTATTGCTACTGGCTGCTAGGGGATCTAATATTGCCCGGGGAGGTCTATTGTTGCTGTGGTGGTCAGAAGTTACTGGGAGGGTGTCTATTGTTGCTGGAGGGTCTATTGTTACAGGCTGCTAGGGGATCTAATATCGGCCGGGGAGGTCTATTGTTGCTGTGGTGGTCAGAAGTTACTGGGAGGGTGTCTATTGTTGCTGGAGGGTCTATTGTTACAGGCTGCAAGAGGATCTAATATTGCCCGGGGAGGTCTATTGTTGCTTTGGTGGTCAAAAGTTACTAGGAGGGTGTCTATTGTTGCTGGAGGGTCTATTGCTACAGGCTGCTAGGGGATCTATTATTGCCCGGGGAGGTCTGTTGTTGCTGTGGTGGTCAGGTGTTACTGGGAGGGTGTCTATTGTTGCTGGAGGGTCTATTGTTACAGGCTGCTAGGGGATCTATTATTGCCCGGGGAGGTCTGTTGTTGCTGTGGTGGTCAGGTGTTACTGGGAGGGTGTCTATTGTTGCTGGAGGGTCTATTGTTACAGGCTGCTAGGGGATTCATTATTGCCCGGGTTGGTCTGTTGTTGCTGTGGGGGTCAGGTGTTACTGGGAGGGTGTCTATTGTTGCTGGAGGGTCTATTGATACAGTACTGACTCCTGGGAGATCTATTGTTGCTGGTGGGGGTCCAATGTTGCTGGGAGATCTGTTACTGGAGGGTGGTTCTATTGTTTCTGGCAGTGGGGCCTATAGTTGCCCTGGGGGGGGGGGTGCTGGGGTGGGTAATTTGTTGTCATAGAGTCTATTAGTGCTGTAAGGGGGATCTATGGTTGCTGGCTACTTCACTGCTTTTCTTGTTATCATTAACAAATTCATAGAAATTTCACAGCACCGCAAAATGATACTTGATTCTGTATTCTGTAAAAGGGGTAGATAGGGAAGAAACCAAGAAATGATGCTCAAAGGTGGGTGGGGGGCACGGACAAGGGGTGACTCAGAAGGGGTGGGGGAGTACCTGCACCTATTCTCTGAGAAAAAAAGCCCTGCATGTAGCCATCTGGTCCGCTTATAAAATCACATCGGTCTTTACAAAGATGGACCCATCTCTCAGCTTCCATGACTGATCACCTGATAACTCATTGAGGGATTGTTAGTGATTGATCCCGAAAAAAAATATTTTGAGGATAGTAAAAATCCACTAGCAGGGGCGGACTGACAACTCATGGGGCCCCCAGGAAATAGGGGATCATGGGGCCCATGTCCTTGCCCAAACTCAAAAAAGCCAATGAAAAAGGTACCAGGGGCATCTCATGGGGCCCCCTACTGACCCCGGGCCCTCGGGCAGTGCCTGAGTTTCCAAATGGTCAGTCCGCCCCTGTCCACTAGTATTGTTGCCAAGTGGTGTTTATTTTAACCCTTTATTAATTGGGATAAGAAACACCTGCAGTATATTGTGAACAAAATTCAGAGTACAGAAACTTCTACAATATATTGTAACCATAGACCACTGAATCTCGCAATCTGTATCCATGGATCACGAGGGAAATCCAACTTGTGTTACCATCGGGCTGGAGTGCTCTATGGATAGAATTAGTGATACACTGATATATCGGCTGCCGAAAATTACTATTGGCTGATAATAGGGTTTTTGGCGTTTTGATATAAAAAAACAAAAGTGCTGACAAAGATGGTTAACTTCAGTGCAAAATCGCGTCCCATTGACTTTAATGCAAAATTACATCCCATTAACGTCAATGCAAAATCACATCCTATTGCTTTCAATGCAAAAAAAAAAAAACCTATTGACTTCAATGCAAAATCGCATCCCATTCACTTCAATTCAAAATTGTGTCCCACTGACTTCAATGCAAAAACACTACCTTTTGAATTCAATGCAAAATCGCGTCCCACTGACTTCAATGCAAAATCGCGTCCCACTGACTTCAATGCAAAAACCGCCTCTATTCAAGTTTTTTAATTTTATATATATTTCATTTTATTTTATTGCTAATTATTGTGTGTTACTTTCAATAAAAGTTTTTACGTCACTGGATTGTATTTTTTTTAACTTATTTTCATTTAAATTCATGATATTAATTAAAAAGTCGAATATAATACAATTATGTAAAAAACATATTATTAAAAAAACTCCACTTTAGTTTTGGTTTTTGGCCAATTGCATCTGAATCTTCGGTTTCGGTACAGAATTTTCAGTTCTGTGCACTACTAGATATAATGTCCCCATCATCAGTATATGAGCTTCAGGTGCTGCTTACAGACTGCTGTGTAGTTTAGGAGTTCTTGGTGCCCACAGATGGGTATAAGACCAGGGGCGGACTGACCATTTGGAAACTCGGGCACTGCCTGAGGGCCCGGGGTCAGTAGGGGGCCCCATGAGATGCCCCTGGTACCTTTTTCATAGGCTTTTTTGAGTTTGGGCAAGGACACAGGGGCCCCATGATCCCCTATTGCCCGGGGGCCCCATGAGTTGTCAGTCCGCCCCTGTATAAGACCTTTTCCACACGGGACCTACGTGGATCAGCATGGCTACTCTTACCTACAGCAAACTTTAACATTACCTATGTCGTGCACCACTCCCTTCATTTCATTTGCATTCTGTAGGAAATTACACAAGAGAAAGCTTCGAGCCAGACATGCCCTGAGGACATCACGTATGTACAAAATGTAGTTTCACTGCCAGCAATTGTGATTTCCTGCCATTACCAAAGAATACCGAATATGAATCAATAGAATTTTAGGGTACTCAGGGATTACAAATAAAACATTTTTATAAAACTTCTACTTCCATATCTATCACATAAAAATACTCCAATACATATCAAACCCTCTTCATGAAGGATCTCCATAACTAATATGTTACACTATTATCTTCAAACTTAAAGTGGAACATCACCCAAAAAGGAAAGTTCCTCTTTTCTGCCAACAAACCCCCCCCATTTTTGGGCTAATGTTTTTTCAGGAGAGCAGGTACCTAGTTTTGTTAGTGTCGACAGGGGAACCCCTCCTGCCAAGCCATAGTGTTCTCCCGGCAAGGTGCGTGGGAAGCCGTCCCCGCTGGGATAACACAGTGATTATTGCTAGCGGCTATAACCGCTTCCCGACCGCCCTATAGTAGAAATACTGCTACAGGGTGGCATGGCTGCGCAAAATCATGTGTATATACGTGATTTTGTAATTCCGGGTTGGGGGTGTGTGTGCCCTACCCGCACCACCATTCGTGGCAACGGCTGACAATCACCGGGTCCCGGCCGGTGATTACTCGCCAGCGCCTGATGATTTCCAAGGATCTCCGACGGGGAGGAGAACTGTTTTGTTTACTAACAGTTCTCCTCCCTGTCAGCTCGGGAACACTGCTTTGGATGGCTGTGCACAGCACAGTCATCCAAAGCAGTGTAAATACAGTGAAGCACACTGACATCGCCCCCTAGTGAAACAGTACAAGCACACAGTTAACTCTTTGATCACCCCTCATGTTAATATATACACACAGCCATTTTTAAACGCTATAACTTTCACGTAAACCAATTAATTTACACGTATTGGGATTTTTTTTTTAGCAATGACATGTTGCAGAATACATTTTGGCCTAAATTTATGACGAAATTAGATTTTTAAAATTTTTTTACTGGACATGTTTAATAGCAAAAAGTCAAAAATATTGTTTTTTTTTCTCAAAATTGTCGTCTTTTTTGAAATTTTTTTTATAGCGCAAAAAAATAAAAAACACACAGGTGATCAAATACCAATGAAAGAAAAAAAGGGTGTAAGTTTAATTTGGGTGCAGCGTTGGATGACCTGTCAGTTACAGTAACGCAGCGCCGTAACACAAAAAATGGCCTGGTCAGGTAGGGGGGTAAATTCTCAGGAGGGTAAGTGGTTAGCAGCTACTAACGATAATTGTAGGTACAGTGCCTTGAAAAAGTATTCATACCCCTTGAAATTTTCCACATTTTGTCATGTTATAACCAAAAACGTAAATGTATTTTATTGGGATTTTATGTGATAGACCAACACAAAGTGGCACATAATTGTGGAAGGAAAATGATAAACGGTTTTCAAAATTTGTTTATAATAAATATCTGGAAAGTGTGGTCTGCATTTGTATTCCGCCCCCTTTACTCTGATACCCCTAACTAAAATCTAGTGGAACCAAATGCCTTCAGAAGTCACCTAATTAGTAAATAGAGTCCACCTGTGTAATTTAATTTCAGTATAAATACAGATGTTCTGTGGAGCCCTCAGAGGTTTGTTTGAGAACATTAGTGAACAAACAGCATCATGAAGGCCAAGGAACACACCAGACAGGTCGGGGATGAAGTTGTGGAGAAGTTTAAAGCAGGGTTAGGTTATAAAAAATATCCCATGCTTTGACCATCTCACGGAGCACTGTTCAATCCATCATCCGAAAATGGAAAGAGTATGGCACAACTGCAAACCTACCAAGACATGGCCGTCCACCTAAACTGACAGGCCGGGCAAGGAGAGCATTCATCAGAGAAGCAGCCAAGAGGCCCATGGGAACTCTGGAGGAGCTGCAGAGATCCACAGCTCAGGTGGGAGACTCTGTCCACAGGACAACTATTAGTCGTGCACTCCAAAAATCTGGCCTTTATGGAAGAGTGGCAAGAAGAAAGCCATTGTTGAAAGAAAGCCATAAGAAGTCCCGTTTGCAGTTTGTGAGAAGCCATGTGGGGGACACAGCAACATGGAAGAAGGTGCTCTGGTCAGATAAGATCATAATTGAACGTTTTGGCCTAAAAGCAAAGGGCTGTGTGTGGCAGAAAACCAACACTGCACATCACCCTGAACACACCATCCCCACTGTGAAACATGGTGGTGGCTGCATCATGTTGTGGGGATGATTTTCTTCAGCAGGGACAGGGAAGCTGGTCAGAGTTGATGCGAAGATGGATGGAGCCAAATACAGGGCAATCTTAGAGAAAACCTGTTAGAGTCTGCAAAAGACTTGAGCAGAGGTTCACCTTCCAGCAGGACAACGACCCGACACATCCAGCCAGAGATACAATGGAATGGTGTAGACTAGAGCAAAGCATATTCATGTTAGAATGGCCCAGTCACAGTCCAGACCTAAATCCAATGGAGAATCTGTGGCAAGACTTGACAATTGCTGTTCACAGACGCTCTCCATCCAATCTGACAGAGCTTGAACTATTTTGTAAAGAAGAATGGGCAAAAATTTCACTCTCTGGATGTGCAAAGCTGGGAGAGACATCTCCAAAAAGACTTGCAGCTGGAATTGCAGCAAAAGGTGGTCCTACAAAGTATTGACTCAGGGGGGCTGAATACAAATGCCACCACACTTTTCACATATTTGTGAAAAAAAAATTGAAAACCATTATAGTGAGCAGCTCTATACAGCCTGGAGGACTACAAGTACCAACTGCACTGGGGATCCTATCTGATCAGCCTAGAAATGAACAGGTGGTCTGTTTCCATCCGACCGCCGATAGAGGACATCGGGCTGTGTCTGTGTCCTCTCTGCAGCAGTGGAGCGGACATGGACCTGTCATCTGCTTGCTCAACGGTGATCAGCTTAGCGGGGAACGGAGAGATCCCCCGCTGAGCAAGCAGATCTGCTGATAGGTCCACCCCTGTGAAAGGGGCCTTAATCTCTCGCTTTTATCTATCTATATATATATACACAGGTGAAACTCAAAAAATTTGAATATCGTGCAAAAGTTAATTTATTTCAGTAATGCAACTTAAAAGGTGAAACTAATATATGAGATGGACTCATTACATGCAAAGCAAAATAGTTCAAGCCGTGATTTGTCATCATTGTGATGATTATGGCTTACAGCTCATGAAAACCCCAAATCCACAATCTCAGAAAATGAGAATATTACATGCAATCAATAAAACAAGATTGTACATAGAACAATATTGGACCTCTGAAAAGTATAAGCATGCATTTGCACTCAGTACTTGGTTTGGGCCCCTTTTGCAGCAATTACTGTCTAAATGCGGCGTGGCATGGAAGCTATCAGCCTGTGGCACTGCTGAGGTGTTATGGAAGACCAGGATGCTTCAATAGCGGCTTCAGCTCTTCTGCATTGTTCGGTCTCATGTCTCTCATCTTTCTCTTGGTAATGCCCCATAGATTCTTTATGGGGTTCAGGTCAGGCGAGTTTGCTGGCCAATCAAGCACAGTAATCCCACGGTCATTGAACCAGGTTTTGGTGCTTTTGGCAGTGTGGGCAGGTGCCAAGTCCTGCTGGACAATGAAGTCAGCATCCCCATAAAGCTCGTCTGTGGAAGGAAGCATGAAGTGCTCCAAAATCTCCTGGTAGACGGCTGCGTTGACCCTGGACTTAATGAAGCAGTGGACCAACACCAGCAGATGACATGGCTCCCCAAATCAACACAGACTGTGGAAACTTCACACTGGACTTCAAACATCTTGCAGTGTGTGCCTCTCCATTCTTCCTCCATACACGGGGTCCTTGTGCCTCTCCATTCTTCCTCCATACTCGGGGTCCTTGGGCCTCTCCATTCTTCCTCCATACTCTGGGTCCTTGGGCCTCTCCATTCTTCCTCCATACTCTGGGTCCTTGGTTTCCAAATGAGATGCAAAAGTTGCTCTCATCAGAAAAGAGGACTTTGGACCACTGATCAACAGGCCAGGTCTGGTTTTTTTTAGCCCTGGTAAGACGCTTCTGACATTGTTTGTTGTTCAGGAGCGGCTTGACAAGAGGAATACGACATTTGAAGCCCATGTCCAGGATCCGTCTGTGTGTGGAGACTCTTGATGCACTGACTCCAGCCTCAGTCCACTCCTTGTGAAAGTCCCCAACACTTTTGAATGGCCTTTTCCTGATAATCCTCTCCACGCTGCGGTCATCCCTGCTGCTTGTGCACCTTTTTCTTCCAAACTTTTCCCTTCCACATAACTTTCTATTAATGTGCTTTGATACAGCACTTTGGGAACATCCAACTTCTTTTGCAATTACCTTTTGAGGCTTTCCCTCCTTATGGAGGGTGTCAATGATGGTTTTCTGCACAACTGTCAGGTCAGCAGTCTTTCCCATGATTGTGATTCCTACTGAACCAGACTGAGAGACCATTTAAAGGCTCAGGAACTCTTTGCAGGTGTTATGACTTAATTAGTTGATTAGAGTGGGACACTTTGTGCCAAGAATATTGCACCTTTTCACAGCTCATGAAAACCCAAAATCCACAATCTCAGAAAATTAAAATATTACATGCAATCAATAAAACAAGGATTGTACATAGAACAATATCGGACCTCTGAAAAGTATAAGCATGCATATGTACTCAGTACTTGGTTTGGGCCCCTTTTGCAGCAATTACTGCCTCAATGCATGGAAGCTATCAGCCTTTGGCACTGCTGAGGCGTTATGGAAGACCAGGATGACATTTGAAGCCCATGTCCAGGATCCATCTGTGTGTGGTGGCTCTTGATACACTGACTCCAACCTCAGTCCACTCCTTGTGAAAGTCCCCAACACTTTTGAATGGCCTTTTCCTGACAATCCTCTCCAGGCTGCGGTCATCCCTGCTGCTTGTGCACCTTTTTCTTCCAAACTTTTCCCTTCCACATAATATTCTCATTTTCTGAGATTGTGGATTTGGGGTTTCCATGAGCTGTAAGCCATAATCATCACAATTATGACAAATCACAGCTTGAACTATCTTGCTTTGCATGTAATGAGTCTATCTCATATATTAGTTTCACCTTTTAAGTTGCATTACTGAAGTAAATGAACTTTTGCACCATATTCTAATTTTTCGAGTTTCACCTGTATATATTTCTCTCTCTCCATCCGGGTTCAAACCAATGCCATGTGGGAAACGCGAATCCTGTGCGTTTCCCACACCATATTGCAATCGCATTGCTTTCATGCGATCTGGTGCGGGTGTCAATCATAAATTAATAACACCCTGAAACAGATTGCAAAATGTGATGCAATTGCCAGAAGTCTCATCGCATGGGTGAGAACACCCATGTGATGCGATTCAGATGCGGATTTAAAAAAGGGTTCTGCACCTTTTTGGTGTGGATACGATGCAATTTGAGCCATACAAAGTGTCTAGCTCAAATCGCACCGCACAGACATTTGCCTGTAATACACACAGGAATGCTGTGCGATTCCTGTGCGAATTACATGCAATGTCCTGTACCGCATACTGTGAACCTTTATCTCTACTTTCATCTCTCTCTTGCTCCCTCAATCTTAATCTCTCACTTTCTCTCTATCCCTCTCTCTTTACCTACTTCTCTCTCCCCTCCAATTTAGATCGGAGTGGTGCCAGATTTTAGTTTTGCCTAAGGCAGCACAAAACCAAAATACAGCACTGGGCGCAATGCATGTGGTTGCGGCACATTTGTTGGGAAAAATGGGGTTAAAACAGGCGGTTATTAAGCGACTTGTTTCCTTGCCGCTTGTCAGTAGCCTCTGAAGTCCTCTCCCAATGTGGATCAGGCTTCAGAGGTAAGGCTTCATATACACTAGCAGCTGCTAAACTCAAGTTTAGAAGCTTTTGGCATTTTTTTTTTTTGCCAAAGCTCCTAAACTCCGATCCATAAAAGCCTGCGCCCATGTACACATAGGCTTTCAGCAGAGTTTAAAGCGGAGTTCCAGCTGAAAAAAAAATAAATAAAAGTCAGCAGCTACAAAAACTGTAGCTGTTGACTTTTAAAATACAGCCACTTACCTGTCCCTCGGTCCAGGGGTGTCCTCATTATGGCTGGTTTCACCGTCCGGCTTCTCTCCCTGACACCGGCATCTTCAGTGTGGGCACCCGGCTGTGACAGCTTGCAGCTTCACAGCCGGATGCCCACTGCGCATGCGCGAAACAAGCTGCACTTTGTGAATGGCCCCACGTGTGTCCCAAAAGACTACTGGGGGGGGGGGGGGATTGGGAGGACAACTTCTGCTTCCGATCGCCTAGGCAATCGCAGCAGAAGTGAGAGCGGGTACCTGTCAATTTTGGGTACCCGTTCGGCCTCGCTCCCCAAAGGTGCCAATCCTTAATGGGGAGCGGGGGACAAGGGCTTAAAGCAGAACTTCCCCTTTTGTTAGGAACTCCGCTTTAACTGCTTCCCGCCCAGCCTATGGCCAGATGGCGGCCGGCAAATCACCTTGTCCCTCCGGGTGGATGCCACATGGTGTCCTTTCAGGCATGCCTAGTTTGCATGCCCGCAGAGCCGCGATCTGTCACCGGCCGTGTACTTCGGACACGGCCGATGACAGCTCTGAGTACCGGCCCCGTTGCTGGTACCATGTGACCTGCTGTGACCAATCACAGCAGGTCACATGACAGTTGTATACAATGGATGGCTTCCTGTCATGCCATTCCTGTGATGTCATTGTATACTAGTGTGGCTAGCTGTGAATGGTCACAGCAATCACATGCGCAAGCTGGGCCAATCACAGCCCAGCTGTGTCATGTGATTAGCTGTGGCCAAATCACAGGTAAGAAAAAAAAAAACCCTGAATGAATCGATTTCATTCAGGTAAATGCTTGCTATAAGCAAATTGTGTAAAAAAAAAATATATATATATATATATATATATATAGATCACTTCCCCAAAGTAGTACAATGTTACTATGGTAACATTGTACTACTTTGGTCATAGAGAAATATGAAAAAAAAAAACCTTAAACTTAAAAAAAGAGAAAACAATTTAATAAAAAAAAAAATTAAAAAAAATGTATCAATTTTTTTTTTTTTCGTACTGTCACTGGTGTCCCTGATCACCGCCATGCCAGTTATATGATGATGCTGTACTGCACTGCTGAAAGTATATAAAAAAAATAGTGAAAATCATTTTTTTTTCTTAATTTCCAAAAAATGACAAAAAAATTCCAACTTCAAAAAACTCGCCATGCCTATTAAGAAATACGTCGGACTGTCTACTTTGCAAAAAGGGGTCATTTGGGAGATATCTATACTGTCCTGACATTTGAGGGATATCTGTACCGTCACGACATTTGGGGGATATCTGTCCTGTACTGACATTTGGGGGATATCTGTACTCTCCTGACATTTGGGGGATATCTGTACTCTCCTGACATTTGGGGGATATCTGTACTCTCCTGACATTTGGGGGATATCTGTACCGTTCTGACATTTGGGGGATATCTGTACCGTCCTGACATTTGGGGGATATCTGTACCGTTCTGACATTTGGGGGATATCTGTACCGTCCTGACGTTTGGGGGATATCTGTACTGTTCTGACATTTGGGGGATATCTGTACCGTTCTGACGTTTGGGGGATCTGTACCGTCCTGACGTTTGGGGGATCTGTACCGTTCTGACGTTTGGGGGATCTGTACCGTTCTGACGTTTGGGGGATCTGTACCGTTCTGACATTTGGGGGATATCTGTACTCTCCTGACATTTGGGGGATAGCTGTACCGTTCTGACATTTGGGAGATATCTGGCCTGTACTGACATTTGGGGGATATCTGTACTCTCCTGACATTTGGGGGATATCTGTACCATTCTGACATTTGGGGGATATCTGTCCTGACATTCTTGGACCTCAAGAAATTAGATTGGCTGTCAGTACTTCAGGATTGATCAATATTCAGATCTATACCATAGTTTGTGAACTCTATAACTTTCCTACAAACTAAATAATACATCCTAATTTGGGTTATTTTCACCAAAGACATGTAGCAGAATACATCTCGGCCTAAATTTATGAAGAACAATTATTTATTTGTAAACTTTTATAACAGAAACAAAGAAAAATGTGATTTTTTTTTTTGAAAAATTTTTGGTCTTTGTTAATTTAGCAAAGAATAAAAACACCAGCGGTGATTAAATACCACCAAAAGAAAGCTCTAGTTGTGTGAAGAAAATGATAAAATTTTAGTTTGGGTACAATGTTGTATGACCGCGCAATTGTCATTCAAAGTGTGAGAGCGCTGAAACCTGAAAATCGGCCTGGGCAGGAAGGGGGTAAAAGTGCCCGGTATGGAAGAGGTTAAGAACTGCTGGGTTGGATGAGGTTAAACCTCCCTCTCCTAAACGTGAAATAATCGCGTTCAGGATAGGAACGTTTTGACCGTCGACGCAGCAAAAACGCAGTACTGTGGTTGCCGCGTTTAGTTTCCCAGCAGCCGGCGGTCAGAGTTGTGTACATGAGCCCTAAGGTGCACGGTTTAGGATGACAGTTTTGAACTTTTCTTTTTCAAATTTTCTTCTAGAAGCATTCCTGAATCCATCCAGGTGTGCTGTACCGCCAGTATTGTATTTATAATGAAACCATCCCTCCTGTACTTCATACACACGGTAGCTTTTTATAAAATAGACCTAATCAGCTTCCTCCCCTCCTTCTCTGTAACAGAACACCAGCCTCCCAAGGACACCTCCCCTCACAGGGCGCCGCCATCTTGTCTCCTAGGCGCCCACACACACAACACGCGCAGCACATTTGCCTCAAGAACAGGGCGGAGTGAACGTGGCGCGCTCCTCTTTCCATTACTCTCTCGCGAGATCGCCGCGCAGGGCTCGGCCCCTCAGCTCCCGCGAGATCTTCGGACGTCCGAAGGGTGGAACCTTCTCACTTCTCGCGAGACCCCGACGACACGGGGTTACCAACAGCGCGAGGGAGTTCGGGCGCCATTTTCTCTCTTCCCCTCACAGTGCGCGGCTGCTCGGACTCACACACGGTGCAGGCGCTGAAACATGGCCGATTACTCCACCGTCCCTCCACCAAACGCAGGCAACGCCGGTGGGGTCAACGACGCCTTTTTGGACGCGCTGCAGAGGGCGAGACAGGTGAGAAGGGAGGGCGCGAGGCCCGGGACGGGGACATGAGGGAGGGCGATGAGGGGCTCCGGGCTGGGCTAGGCCGCGGACAGGTAATGGAGGCCGAGTTCTGGAAAAGGCTCCTCACGTTTCTCCTGAGCGATGTGAGATTTCCTCTCAGAGGTTTCCCTCCATTTCCTCCTCTATGGCGGATTCTCCGATCACACCGCCTCAGGGAACTGCTATTCCCTCCACGGCGTGCTGGGCTCAGCGTGTCCATACACTCCGCGGTCTCGAATCCATTCCTACCAGGAAAAGTACTTTTATGGAAAGTCCATCGCTGGCTCTGATGGAAAGTACAGCCGCGGGCGGCCTCGCGGTACGGCACCCCCGCGGCCTCGCTGTACGGCAACCCTAACCCTCGGGGTACGGCAACCCCAATCCTCGCGGTAATGCAACGGAAGTAGAAGAGGCATGGTTCCTGGATGGAGGGCCGCTGCACAATGCAGTCTCTGCACCCCGGAGGCCCTTTGGATGCATTTCTCCCCCTCATTTCGTTTCCTTCATCTCAGTTCAGGACTTATCTCTGGTGCATTTCTAACGCGGCTTGCCGAGTTCCAGATGCATTTCGGACCAGTTCACCCCAAAAGTGTGGGAAACCCACGTTCTGTGATAGTTTTCCGCACCATAACACTGCTGTTGCGCTCCGCAATGGATGCTCGTGTTAACCGCTTGGCCTCCAGAGGATTTACACTCCTGATGGGACTTTTTTTTTTTTTGCAATACGGTGCTGCGTTACTTTGAGAATTGTGCGGTCATGCGGCGCTGTATACATGAAATTTATACCCTTTTTTCAACAACAATGGAGATTTTTTTGTGGTATTTGATCGTCTCTGCGGATTTACTTTTTGCTCTTTAAGCAAAGCCAACTATTTAAAACATTTTTTTTTTTTACTTTTTGCTATAAAATGTGTCCAGTTAAAGAAGGTTTAAAAAGTCAAATTTCATCATAATTTTTTGCCAGAATGTATTCTGCTACATGTCTGCAAAAAAAAATCCCAAGAGGTGTAAATTAACCTCTTCACGCCGAGCGCACGCAAATGTGTGGCCTCTGTCTGGGCTTTGACACCGAGCGGCCGCACATCTGCGTGCAATTAAAAAAAAAAAACCCATATGTGCTGAAGGCACATGACCTGCACGCTCCCAGCACACAGGTCCGGTACTCACGGAAACGTCCCGATCGCCTCTTGTGATTGGGACCTTTCCCAATCGTGACAGCGAATGTACGGCGGTCACATGACCCTAAAACCCCACCCGCCTCCCAGCTTCTGAAACTCTTAAAGGGCCGGGAGAGGTCAGCGCCAAGGGGTTAATTGGTTTACATCAGAGACGTAGAAAACTTTTTTTTTTTTTTTTACCTTTTAAGGCTACTTTCACACTGATCCGCCTCAAAAACATATATGCGTTTTTACCGCGCTCTCTGATCATGTTTAACCTCTTCACTTCGGCCAAACGCAAATGTGCGGCCTCCTGCCGTCTGGGCCTAGACGCCGAGCAGCCGCACATTTGTGCTCTATTAAAAAAAAAATGTGCAAGAGCGCGCACCCTGTGCACTCCCAGCACACGTCTGGTACTCACGGAAAGGTCCCAATCTCCTCTTTCAATCAGGACCTTTCCCGATCATGTGACGGCGGTCACATGACTGTAAACCCTGCCCTTAAAGGGCTGGGAGGCGCCAAGGGTTAAAGGACACGTGACTTAAAAACTGCACCAAAAACTCTTCTCAGAGGTGTTTTTAAGGAGTTTTTTTTTTCAGACGTTTTCCATTGATTTCAATGGGAAGATGCTTTTTTGGGACCTTTTTTGTTTTGTTTTTTTTTTTTAACTCGCCAAAGGAGTTTTTACACTGCACCACAAGCGCAACGCTTCAGTGTGAAAACAAACATAGTAAACATTCACATACATAGGGAAGCGTTTTTCTTGAGCTTTTTGGGTGCTTTTTTAACACAAAAAAATGCTTCAAAAACTCCTCAGTGGGGAAAGTAGCCTAATACAGGGGTAGTCAAGCTTAACCACTTGTCCTCCAGAGAATTTACCCCCCCCCCACCCTTCCTGACCAGGCCATTTTTTTTTCTGCGATACAACGCTGTGTTTCTTTAACTGACAATTGCGCGGTCATGCAACACTGTACATAAATTACATTTACATCCCCCACACAAATAGCTTTCTTTCAGTGGTATTTGATCGCCTCTGCATTATTTTTTGTGCTATAAACAACAAAAGACCAACAATTTAAAAAAATAAACTCTTGAATTTTTGCTATAAAACATAATCAGTGAAAAAAATTACAAATTCAAATTTCTTCATTAATTTAGGCCAAAATGTATTCTGCTACATGTCTTTGCATCCCAATATGTGTACATTGGTTTACATGAAAGTTAGTGTTTACAAATGGCGGTATATATACTGGAAGTTCTCTTCTCTTTTTTTTTTTTTTATACTAGTAATGGTGGCGATTAGCCACTTGCTGCGGGACTGCGGCAGGAATTCTGACACTGAGTGGGAGCTAACTGCCACTGACTTCCCCAGTGACACTAATACAGCGATCAGTGCTAATAAAAAGCACAGACACTGTACTAATGGCATTGGGCTGGAAGGGGTTAACATCTGGGGGCGATCAAAGGGTTAACTGTGTGCATTTTACTAGGGAGACATGCGCTGCAGATAAATACAAAGCAGTATGTCCTTGTTGGCAGAAGCGAGACCTGTGTTTACACACACCTCTCCCCTGTCAGCTTTCCCGGACGATCATTGTGGAATCTCCCGCCAGGCGGTGGGCGCCCCCTACCCGGAAATGCAAGTCACGTGTGTGTGTGTGTATATATATATATATACATGTGATTTTGCACAGCTCTTCTGCCCTGTAGCAGTACTTCTACTATAGGGTGGCAGGCAAGCCGTTACAAAGGGGTACTGCAGTGACCCAAAATTTCATTCATCTTATTCCGTGATGTGATTTAAAGTGATTGTAAACCCTCAGTTTGTAAAGCAACCCATTATGTTTAAAATAGAAAGTCAAAACGTGTATAGATATGAAAAACATAAATTTTTCCCTTTTTTTTTTTTATATACATGATCACATTCCCTCTGATTCAGCTACATAAGAGCTGGGAGAGGAGAAACAGCAGCAAACGTATCTTCCCAGTGAATGCCTGTGCAGGGAGTGAGGATGTCAAGACAAGTCTAATAAATGGAGAGCAGGCTGAGTTACAGTACAGCTAGAGAGCTGACCATGCTGAGCTCTCATGCCCAGTGTGGTCAGTTTTTAATGAGAAAGCCGAGGGACTAGCAGGAACACCAGGGATTTCACACATATAAAGCTATACCAAGAACAGCATACATTTTCATACAAGTGCATGGTACAGCAGGCACCTATCAGGAATATGAAATGTGTTGACATATTCTTTAAAGCCAGCCATACACGGGTCAAATTCCAAAAGAATTTACTTTCGAAAATCTTTTCTAACAATGTTCGTTTGAATTTCGCACCATTAGTGGGTCACAGAAACGGACAATTTTCGTGTGACCTTCGAATTGAAGATCGGAGAATTGTGCAAGAAATATAAAGCTGTGGCCTGGAAAGGGGAAAAAAAAATTCTTGGCCACGAAAATTTTCTGTAGCAACATTAAATGCTTGGTTTGTGGAATTACGAGATCATTGGTGGCACCATTGGATTAGAAAACGCACAAAATTTCAGATTTTCTAAAGATTAGTTCGGAATTTGACCCATGTATGGCTGGCTTAATACAACTTTTGGACATTTTTTGAGATCCCTGGTGTGAGAGTGACCATCATCATTGCTAATTTCTGTTCATTTACCAGCAATATGCCTGAGGCAAGCCAGTAGTAGATCTGTTGTAGATGTTCTGTTATGGAATGAAGTGTTTGGAAGTGGGACTGTACGTTTCAAACTGTAAAATGTAGATTTTAAAATTCCAAACTGAAATTGGCTGGTGGGATTGTGAATGTGAGGTTACATTCACGCGACACTGCTGTTTGTGTTATTTAAATGCAGGAGGAATTATATCACAAAATATAAACTGTATACTTCCCAGATTGCATTCTCCTGTGTTTAAAAATAAAAAAGCACAAATCGCCTATTTTCAGCACTTCCAGACCACCTATCAGTGGCCATTTACTATTGTCAAAATGGAGCAGATGGAGGTGTACACACAGCAAGGCAAAAATAACACTGCACACAGAGTTCATCAGACACTTTGCAGCCACCTCCATTACCTTCTATTGAAGTGCACCTATGGCATTTACAGCAGATTTTAGATCCCTTTTACACGGTCGTTCCGTTTTTTTTCCATCAGTTCAGTGACGTTTTATCCAAGAACAACGGATCAGTTTTTCGTCCATTCCATAGTTTTTTTTAACCGAAACAAAATGGTGTTTTCTGTTAAAAAAAAAAAAAAACCGGATGCGGACATTAACCGATCATCAGTTTACAGCCGCTAGTCCATAGAAATACATGGGTGTCTGTTTTTCATCCGTAAACGGACAGATGAAAAATGGGCATACAGGACGCCCATGTGAAAGGGGCCTTAGGCTCCATGCACACTGGGCGTTTTAATAATGCTGGTAACATTAGCTGTGTAAAGTCATGTTAAAAACAAATTTTTTGGTTTTTTTAGCGTTTGCATTCGGGTTTTGCTGTGTTTGCGGTTTTGTTTTTTGCTCAAAAAACGTCCAAAAACACTGGTGTGCCGTGTTTTACTGCATTTTTCAGCGTTAGAGCATTTTTACAGCTAAAACAAAAACTCTAGAAACACACTAGTTTTGAGGTTTTTTTTCTACAGCCAAAAAACACTGATTACATCCTATGTGTGCATGGTGGAGGGTTTACTGGCTGTAGAAAAAAAGCCAAAAACAGCAGCTGTAAAAACATCCAGTGTGCATGAGGACTAAGTCATGGTTGCAAATCATCAAAAGTAATTTTCTTGTTTTAGCATTGTACAATATAAAAACAAAACAAACACTCGCAGGGTGTTTGAGGCGTGTAGCCGGACGCAACATGAACACATGCAATGCATCCAAAGCACACATTGATTCTATAATGTGAACTTAGCCCAACTTCGCCTTTTCCAGAAAATGGCCCATGCAATCAAGGGGCCCCAGTAGATATATAAAAAAAATCCTGCTTTGTTGCTAAGATGATCGCTGCTATTCCAGCTTGTTCCTACTATTGCAGGAGCAAGTTCTCTCTAATCCAAAACCCTGTGCATGTGTGGGTTGCTGTCACCTCTATTGCAAAAGTGAAGGATTTTCTAAACAAATTTTAATGGGGTTTTTTTTTTTCATTCCTTTATTTCAGATTGCTGCTAAAATAGGAGGAGATGCACCACCACCTATGAATTCAAATGACTACAACTTTACAGGGCAGAAGAGACCATTAGATGATGGAGGTTTGTGTGATTTAAGTATTTTTACAGTAATTAGTGTTTTAGAATTCTATTAAAACATTCTTTTTTATGAATATTTAGGCTGGTAAGTAAGTTTAGGCTGGCTAGAGAGAAGTGAGCAATGATAACTTTGTTTCTGATCTTTTGAGCTTCATGTGCCTCGTTTACACGGATCAGAGCTATGTTATTGTACATATTCTATATAAATCCGTGTAATGTTCATATTTATGCTATACATACGATTATCCATATCATGCTTATGTGTGCAGCATGTTTATTTCGAACAAAAGTAAGAATGTGATCAATATTTTTGATAGGATTTGTGTATCTTATGTCCTTCCGGCACTCGCTGGAGAAGGGGAGGGCACAGCTGGCTTTTTGCTCTTAGCCATTTGCAAAGAACCCGAGCCAGCTGTCAGGCAGCTGAGTGGATCCAGACAAAGTGGTCGGGATCTTTCCAGAACTTGGAGCAGCTCTGTGACATCAGCTGACAGTGCTGTCGGCTGATTTTGGGTCACAGGAGAATGTAGGTAAGAGCACGCCTGTCACCCGCAAGAGAGGAGCATGGCCAACAAAAGCATGGGCCGTCTTCTCTTCTAAATAACAATGGTGTAACCGTTTCCCCTCGTGCCCCCCAGTGAGGAAGGGAAGACAAAAAGTCGCATGATACATTAGTGGCTAGCTAAAGTTTAAAAATACAACTTTCTGAGATTTTTTCCTAAGGTATTTTCATTGTCATCACTTTGACTTTTTTTTTTTTTTTTTTGCCTTCTCAATTGAGGGCCCCAGCACTGTGACCACGCTGTCAGAGATAGCTCCTGCTCACATAGCATACAATCAGTAGCCAGCAGGATAGGCACATGGTCACCGTGACAGCCAGTCAGTGATCACATGAATGGGAAGCCAATGTAACTCCTCAGATGTTAGATTTTCAGGGAGGAGTTAAGGAAAGACATGTTTGTTGCCTTTGTTTTATTTCCAAAATTTATAGATCTGTCTGGATGTTTCTTAAGCATTCTTGGCAGTGGTGTAGCTAGCAGGCTTAGACATATATTGAAGAAGCAGTGTCCTAATGGGAATATCAGAATGGAGTTAGTTGCTGGATGGTAAATTTTTTTTTTTTTTTTTTTACTTCATTTATTTTAGATCAGCCAGAGGCAAAGAAAGTAGCTCCAACAAATGACTGTAAGTGCTGTATAAACCTGCTTGTTTAGTTTTTAAATCATTTATACATACTGTCAAAATACAAGTTTACATGTTTGTTTGTTTTCTTCCTTCAAGCTTTTTCACCTTCACTGCCTCCAATGCATCAACAACAACAGAGGTGAGTGTTGTGTGAACACTAGCTTTGTATATTAGTGATGTTTGGCGTAGTTGTTTGCAACCTGTGACTCCTAAAGAACTTTACCACACGTAAGCTCACCACACACGTTACAATCTTTGCAATCTTTTTTAGATCCACCAACAATTATGTAGTGCAAGAGCCTGTCAGATTGGATGTGGATTTGGTTAGTTTACTTGGGTCTATATACTAACCATTTTTAATCTAAAATTGATTACACAAAGATAGGTTAGATTGTAAAGTGTATGGTGCCCCCTAGGGGGTAAGTTAGTCCCTCACACCCATTTTCTCATGCTGAGAATTTTATGTTTGCTTGCTGAATTGGTTCAGCTCTTACCAGGGCTCTTTGGCTATCGATGGAGGTTTGTTTGAATAGTTTTAGGTTGGTAGTCGGAGGACTCTATACTCTTAATGACTTGATGTTTGTGGTCCAATGCACAGAGCTGTCACCCTTTAGGTCCTCTTAAAGGAGCACTGTATATTCCCCATAATTGCTTCCCTGCAAAAGTCTCACTTTTTGGCAGTGCCTAGTCTTTCAATTGCAAGTCTGCATTTTTTTTGGAGGGAAGTACAGCTTTGCTTTCGGCATAGTTATAAGTAGTTTAGTTCACCTTGCAAGTTGGAAATCTAGGGACATATATGTCCTGTCGACTGTCTATTGCTTTTAACTGCATTTTAAATGTTTTGTGATTACTGATAATTGAATGTACAGTATTTCGTCATTGTTAGCTCTTGCAGTAAGGGAGGGTTATAACCCTTGTAAGTTTTTTACCATCTGTGTCCCCTTGGGGAGATTTACCTTCACTTCCTGTCCCATTGCCAAAACAGGAAGTGGGATCTGCAAATTAAGGGAGTTCTTTGGGTCCCCTCAGGTCAGAAAAACTTGTGTCCCCATTAAAAAATGTCCCCTCTAATAATCTGCAGACATCCCCAAATTTGGGATTTTGTCTTACTTTCACTTTTGATAATTGTTGTACAGGACCCATAGAGTGGGTGAATCTGCCTAACTGGGCCACAGACAGCAATAAAAACCTGACAGGTGTTCTGATCCATCTCCACTCCATGCAAAACTAAATAAAAAACCTTTAGTTATACTTTAACTCCTTGCAGCCGGCCACATGCATGTATGTGGCCTCCTGGTGGGTGGGCCTTAACGCCGAGAGGCTGCATATTCACAACCCCCCATCAAACCCCGCCTCCCGGCATATAAAGGCCTGGAATGTGCCAGCGCAAAGGGGTTAATATTATACTAAAGTCCTGTTTTTGTTCTTTTTAAGAAAGAAGGAAAAAATAAAACTTGTCTATGCATACCTGCTGTATGTAGTGGTTTTACAGAGATCAGCCTGGATCCTCTTCTCGGGTCCCTGCCGGCGCTCCTGTCCCCTCCCTCTCGTTGGGTGCCCCCATAGCAAACAGCTTCTGACTTTTTCTGATCATGACTTTCTTGAATAGCAATAATTCTTTGTTCTTCCGTAAGATGCAAGAACTAAAATATAAATATCTTTTTTTCAGGTCCGTTGTTACCGAAGAGTACAAAGTTCCAGATGGAATGGTTGGATTCAGTATGTATTGTCTTAACTCTTTCATACATCTTTTACCTCGTTTTCCCTGCTTTTGTTCAAAATGGTTGTGTTTTTTTTTAGTCATTGGTAGAGGTGGTGAACAGATTTCACGCATTCAACAGGAATCTGGCTGCAAGATTCAGATTGCTCCAGGTATATTTTGCTCTTACAAGTGTGGATCACTGGAAGAGTTTCATTATATATTTGTGAAAAAATAGAATTTGTGATTTTCAGTCCTGGTGACTGTGGCTGCCAGGAGCAACAAGTTATTTCTCACTAGAGGGGACACAAATAGCAGGACAGCAAGTTTTCAGAAGGAAAATTGTTGGTCTGTCAGTGTTTTCTTTATCTTCCACACTGAAATGGTCATGAACTGTTAAAAAGAGGGCACATAAGTTTTGTGTGACTAGACTTGACTCTTGCACATTTCTAATTGGTAAATGTTTTGAAAATTTAACCCATGACCAGAGCTCCTGTAACATGCAATTTTAGTGGCGCTTAAAAATATTGGACATTGCGGACCTAGCTCTTGTAAAAGGAGATGTCTCTGAAGCTACATATTGGATGCAGTATTTAGGAAGGCAGTGTGTAGTATTTTAGCATCTATTTACCTGTGGACAAATAGCAGCATGCATCTGAGGCTTTTGGCTTGTTTGTAAGGTTTAATTGGTTCAGCTTAATTGCAGCCAAGGCTAGCAACTGGAATCTGGTTTTGATTTGTGACATATGCCTGTTTATTCACTTTTGTCCTTTTTTTTTGAAGAAAAGGATTTTGTTTTGGGACTTGTTTTTAAACTGTCTGGTTGCCATTTCAGATAGTGGTGGGATGCCTGACCGATCCTGCATGTTAACTGGAACCCCTGATTCTGTCCAGTAAGTAAAGCACTACCTCCACTTGATCAAATTTTGATAGGTACAATTTCCTATACTAATACAAGTGTTTTGTTGTTTTTTTTTTCCTGTTGCAGAGGTGCAAAGAGGTTGCTCGATCAGATTGTTGAAAAGGGAAGGCCCACTCCTGGATACCATGGAGATGGCCCTGGGAGCACAGTTCAGGAAATCATGATTCCTTCTGGTAAAGCTGGACTGGTCATCGGAAAAGGAGGGGAAACTATTAAACAACTTCAGGTATGAATGAATACCTTTTAACTGCTGTCTCTGAGCAAAGTAAGTTTTTTTTTTTTTTTTGTTTTTTTTTGTTTTTTTTTTTGTTTTTTTAAATTAATCTTTTACTTTCTCGCAGGAACGTGCAGGAGTCAAGATGGTCATGATTCAGGATGGACCCCAAAACACAGGAACAGACAAGCCATTAAGAATTACAGGAGATCCTTACAAAGTGCAGGTACTAAACAAAACATTAGGGTGTGATGAGCAATATGCAAGGTGAACCGTTTAAAGCGGAATGTCACCCAAAAGGGAAATTTCCACTTTGTCCTCCTGGTCTCTTGCACCCCCACCATGTTTGTTATATAATTTTTGGGGTCGGGAAGAGCAGGTAACTAGCTTTGACAGGTAGGCGATCTAAGCTGAAGTTCTCCAGGGATATTACTGTCCCAGAAGACTGCAGGACCATTCATAAAGTGCAGTGGGCATCCAGCTGTGAACCCAAAAGCAGCATAGCTGGCTGCCCACAGGATGCCGCCTCCAGGAACCCGAAAGCTAGTAACTAGCCTCAGTGAGGATGACGCTGGATCCCTGGACAGTGTCATTTTATGAAGCCAGCAACTACAGGAGAGAAGAACCGCTTTAACCATGCTCTTTATTTTTTTTACAGCAAGCTAAGGACATGGTGTTAGAATTAATACGTGATCAAGGAGGTTTCAGAGAAGCAAGGAATGAATATGGCTCAAGAATAGGCGGGAATGAAGGAATTGATGTAAGTATAGAGAATCTTTCTGTCTGGAAATAAATTAAGGAGTTGTACAGTTTTGTACTTGTACTGACAAAGTAATCTTGAAGCTAAAAACTTGTATAAACTACTAATTGATCTCTGATCCATCAAGGAACTGATACTTTTAGCAGGCTCATCGTAATTTCTGGCTGTCAGCTATATTTTCTGCTGACAGACTTACAACTTACTGCAGTAATGTCTGGGAAGCCTTTGCTGGTGCCATATTTAGTCCCTGTTTGTTTTCAAGGTACCCATACCTCGATTTGCTGTTGGAATTGTAATAGGCAGGAATGGTGAAATGATCAAGAAAATTCAGAGCGACGCAGGCGTCAGAATTCAGTTTAAACCAGGTTGGTATTTTTCTTTTAAGTTGTTACTTAAGAAAATGTGAATTTTCCTGACAGAATTTTTCTCTTGCAGATGATGGTTCAACTCCAGAAAGAATAGCACAGATCACAGGTCCTCCAGACAGATGTCAGCATGCTGCAGAGATCATAACAGACTTGCTGCGCAGTGTCCAGGTTTGTGTTTTTTTCCAGACTAGTTAGCAAAAGTGCAATGGTTCATTGAATGAATTTTAGAAGTCGCTGTTGTACAAACAACTTCTGTCTATTAATCTGACAGTACTGTGTTGATTTAGTGGTGTGGAATATATTAGAGCACATCTTTCAGAGTGGACCGTGTAATGGATGGCACAACCCATCATCCACCCCCTATAGACTTGGTATTTAATACCACCCCAGATCTCCCATCTCTATGGATCAGCATGCATATTCAGTGGATATAAAAAGTCTACATGTCAGGTTTCATTGTAAAAAAAATTAGACATAGATAAATCATTTCAGAACCTTTTCCACCTTTTAATGTGACCTATAAACTGTACAATTCAGTTGAACATCAAACTGAAATATTTTAGGTGGAGGGAAGTTAAAATAATATGGTTGCATAAGTGTGCACACCCTTGTTGAAGCACCTTTTTGATTTTATTAGTCTTTATGGGGACAAGGCTATCAGCATGGCACATCTTGACTTGGCAATATTTGTCCACTCTTCCTTGCAAAAACACCCCAAATCTGTCCGATTGCGAGGACATCTCCTGTGCACAGCCCTCTTCAGATCACCTCGCAGATTTTTGATCGGATTCAGGTCCGGGCTCTGGCTGGGCCATTCCAAAACTTTAATCTTCTGGTGAAGCCATTTCTTTGTTGATTTGGATGTATGCTTTGGGTCGTCATGCTGAAAGGTGAAGTTCCTCTTCATGTTAAGCTTTCTAGCAGAAGCCTGAAGGTTTTGTGCCAATATTGACTGGTATTTGGAACTGTTCATAATTCCCTCTACCTTGACTAAGGCCCCAATTCCATCCAAAGAAAAACAGCCCCAAAGCATGATGTTGTTTTTGTGCCAAACATATCTTTTGCAATTATGGTCAGAAAGTTCAACTTGGTGTCATCAGACCAGAACACATTTTCCCACATGCTTTTTTGGAGACTTCAAATGTGTATTTGAAAAATTTAGCCGGGCTTGGATGGTTTTTCTTCGTAAGAAAAGACTTCCGTCTTGCCATTCTACCCCATAGCGCATATGAAGATTACGGGAAATTGTTGTCACATGTACCACACAGCCAGTACTTGCCAGATATTCCTGCAGCTCCTTTAATGTTGCTGTAGGCCTCTTGGCAGCCTCCCAGACCATTTTTCTTCTCGTCTTTTCATCAATTTTGGAGGGATGTCCAGTTCTTGGTAATGTCACTGTTGCGCCATATTCTCTCCACTTGATGACTGTCTTCACTGTGTTCAGTGGTATATATAATTCCTTGGAAATTCTTTTGTACCCTTCTCCTGACTGGTACCTTTTTAACAATGAGATCCCTCTGATGCTTTGGAAGCTCTCTGCAGACCATGGCTTTTTGCTGTAGGATGCAACTAAGAAAATGTTGGAAAAGACCTATTAGAACAGCTGAACTTTATTCGGGGTTACTCAGAGGCACTTTAAATGATGGCAGGTGTGTACTGACTCCTATTTAACATGATTTTGAATGTGATTGCTTTCATTCTGAACACAGCTACACCCCCAGTTATAAGAGGGTGTGCACACATATGCAAACACATTTTATTTTTTACGTTTACTGACACCCCCCCCCCCCCCCCCAAAGATTTGTTTGTTTTTCATTTGAGTTGTACAGTTTATACGTCACATTAAAGGTGAAAAAAGTTCTGAAATAATATTTCTCTTTTACCTCACAGAAACCTGACATTTTAACAAGGGTGTGTAGACTTTTCATATCCACTGTACTTGCCAGTCAGAGCTACACATCCTGTCTCTCGGCTTTTAATTTCTGTAGATTTTCCTGTTATAACACAGCACCTACTTCTTAGACACTACTTCTCTGCCCCTCCCATTGCTGACCCTGTGCATGCTGTTCCTGGTTTTGTTTTTAATAAATCCTATTGGATATGCAGTACTCTGCAAAATATGGGTGCATTTTCTAAGCTGATGACCCTTTTTTAACCCTTTTCTCAAATGCAAGATTAGAAATTGGTGTCTAGTTTATGTAAGGAGCATTTTATTTTGTGCTAATGCATTGCTTCTTAGATCCTTGCCCTTTTTTTCTGTACTGGACATCTTTTAGGAAGATTACTTTGTCACAGGTTTAATTTACAGTTATGTGTAGCCTTTCATTGAGACGCCATGTTGGCACACTTTGCATTATGGTAGGATTGTGTTGCAAGTCATCAACTCGCTTTAAAGTGGAATATAGTTAGTATAGGTTTTTTTTTTTTTTTTTTTTTTTGTTGTTTCTCTGGTTCAGTGAAACTTCTTAAGTGAAACACGAGATGTCCCTTTACACAAAAACTTGGTGGAGAGTTCAAGAAATATTAACAGTTTAGGTCGATTTTCACACTTCTTTAGTTATAACCTTTTTATTTTGATAATTTTGTGTCTTTTATCACATGTAGGCCGGAAATGCTGGTGGCCCTGGTCCGGGTGGCAGAGGAAGGGGTAGAGGACAAGGAAACTGGAATATGGGCCCCCCAGGAGGTCTGCAGGAATTTAACTTTGCTGTTCTCACAGTAAAAACTGGACTCATCATTGGAAAAGGTATTGGTTAATAATGCTACAAAGTGCTAGCTGACTGACAGCTGTTTTTAGCATACTGCTTACTAATTGCAGCTAAGGTTTTAGTTATCTCTGAAGTTTTTGTAGTAGTTGTCAATTCTAACTTTTTATTGGGACATCTGTAAACGTAATTCTAGTGGCTTTTTGACGTCTGTTGCAATTTTAATTCTTTACTCTGTCCTTGATCTGCGTTTTTTCAGGTGGTGAAACTATCAAGAACATAAGCCAACAATCTGGAGCTAAAATAGAGCTTCAGAGAAACCCTCCACCGAATTCCGACCCAAACATGAAGTTATTTACTGTGCGCGGCTCTCCACAACAGATAGACTATGCAAGGCAACTAATTGAAGAAAAAATAGGGGTATGTATAATGTTCAGAATTTCTGCATTGTTACATATGGCCTGATTTGCTGTTGAAAAGCCACAAGTGGTGATATCCACCCTTGTTTTTAGATTGTTGTACTGTCAAGATTCATTAGTGTTTTTTTTTTTTTTTTCCCTTCTGGCATTGGTCATTTTTATGGTGAGGAGCATACATCCTAAAGAGACTATTTCCCTGTTCTTTCCTTCCTTATAGAGACAGGAAAAATTCAGCAGTATTAAACCCAAAAGCAAATATTATTTCAGCTTACCATTTCTTGGATGCGATGGCTACATTTTGTTTTCTTGTTGGGCTTTCTTCTATTTTCATTGGGTGATCTGGCCAGGAATCCTCAGTTCACACTAGCTTTGTAAGCAGGCGTTTGAGGGGCATTTTTAATGCTCTTTAAAAGCCTATAAAAATTATACACATGGCAGTACACAGTGCTGTTCACCCTGAAGCATTAGCGTTGTGGAAAAATTGATGCCTTGTGCAGAGTCAGGAGGAGTTGAAGCCTTTCAGCGCCTCCCATTCAATTCTATGGTGACACTCCTCAAACGCTTGTCAGGCGTTTGTGGGGCGTTAATACCATTAACTTCATTATAGGCGTTTGCTGTGTGGTTTTAACGCTTGGAAAATGCCTATGAAAAGGCACAAAAACACGCATGGAGTGTTTGGGGAGCGTTACAAACCTGTCAAATGCTATAGGGGCGTTTGGGAATAAGTCTTGCAGATATTTCAGTTACAGGGATGATCCCAAAACAAAATAAAGGTTTGCTGTAACTGCTTATAATGCATTAGCTGGAGTTTGTATTCAGAACCCTCCGTCGTCGTCCCTGTTGACAATGCTGCTGTCCAGTTGTGCCCCTGGTTGCACCTTGACTAATATAGGGGGCACTGTAATTCAGGAGGTGGGGTGTTACTGTCCAGATCACAAGTGAAAACGGGGGAAGGAAGCCTTAAAAGAAAACTAATGTAGCCATCTAATGATTGGTAAGCTGCAATATATTGCATTTGGGTTTAATAACCGCTTTCAATGTTCATGTAACTCATTGGGCAGGTTAGAAAATTTGTAAACAGGACTTGCTGCTAACCCTTGTGCAGCAGGCTTTATTGTATCAAGATGATACTTAGATTAGTTGTATTACCTACAAATATTGGGATATTTATGACCCCTCAGCCTAAATAACCGCTTTTATTTGTGATCAGTGTTGTACTTGTTCCTCAAACTGGAGTTGATTATATTGACTGTTGAAACACTAAAATTTATATAAATCATAAAGCTTTGAGGATTTTTTTTTTTTTTTTTTGAGCACTGAAGGCTAGGTATGTTCTTAATTTCATCTATTCACTCTTCAGGGCCCAGTTAATCCGTTAGGGCCTCCAGTTCCTCATGGACCCCCTGGAGGTGTACCTGGCCCCCACGGACCTCCTGGACCTCCAGGCCCCGGTGCTCCCATGGGACCATACAACCCTCCACCATATAACCCAGGACCTCCAGGCCCAGCACCACAGTAAGTAATACATTTTTATTTGAATTGCTTGATTGTATTTATGATCGGGTGTGTTTACCTAGGCTTGTCATTATCTTTTAAAGCGGTCCCCCCGCGCCATATGCCCCACAGGGCTGGGGCAACACATACCAGCATTGGCAGCAGCCAGCTCAGCCAGACCCAAGTAAGTTGTCTTGTCTGTGTTTGCATTTTTACCTTGATTTTGTAATGTATTCATTTAATATGGGTAGTATCATTTATACTCAAAATTTGGGTGTATGGTTTACATTTGAATCCTTAGGAGTCCTACATTTACATTTTGTCTAGTTTGCTAGGATAAAAATAATTCAGTGCATGTGCTTCATTGAGTAGCGGAATGCTGATGAAGATTTTGGTTGATCGCAGCAGTGATCATAATGCTTCATTTGGATTTTCACTGCACAGTCATTGAACATGCTTCTCTGTGCTGTACATTAATAGGCATGACATATTTCAGCCTAACAGATCCTTAATTCAGTGCAGGCTAGAGGAAAATCATTTACACAAAGGCCCTTGGCAAGGATAGGAAAGTGGTAACTGGATAGGCAAAGAAAAGTTTCAGTAGTATTTTCGTTACACCAGTTTTCTGCAATATTGGGGAAACTGCAGCCACAAAGGTTAGTAAAAGTTTTGGGGTGGGTTCCAAAAGTCTAGCCTTTTCTGGTGTATATATTTTAATCCAGCCAGGCAAATCTGGAGTGTTAAGTATCTCCTGAGTTTAAAAATACCTGTTGGATCTCCCAGGAGACCAGGTGTACATAGCTCTTGGTCACATTCTGACCTTTGCTGAGGGTTTGAGCTAAATCCACCAGATTATTTCTGTTTGTAGTTCCACCCCAGGCTGAAGCCCAATTGGTCTTCCTAGGAGGAAATTACAGCACAGAACTAAAGCCCCCACCCCTTCTCTGGTTCTTACTTTGACCACACCGCCCTGGTTTACCTTTTGCTAGCCTGGGTAGCGCTGATCAATCCTATTGTGATTGCAGACTGCAATTAAATTGGTAAATGTTCAGTTAGTGCTGGTAGGGCTGTCTGATCTGACAACAAAGGAGTTAAACTAGTAAATAGTGGCTGCTGGTAAACATTCCCCCACACTCCCAATAGTAAACTGTAGGAAAATTAACAAGTCTCCATGACTTGCACTTCATCTGGTACCTCCTCTGGTCCCTGCAGCACACATCTCTGATGACTGTGAAACTCGCATGACTTGCCTCCGGATGGCACCTCCCTTGGTTTTTGCAGCTCCCATCCCTGGCTCCTTAATTAGCCCCTGTCACTGCCCTAGTGCTGACTGATTATTTACCATTGTGAATGCTTAGTCTGCAGTCGTGGGGCTGTTCTATCTATCTGCCAGTGTAGTGAATGTTGACTAGCAGCTGGCAGATCTGTCACTCAGCCCCGCCACTGCTGGCTGTTCATTAGTTCAAATAGTAAAAGTTCAGTCATCACTGGCTGGGCTATGTCATCGATCTGACCACTGATGGTAAACATCCATGCATCAGATGGATAACACAGCCACACAATTTTGTTGTGAATGGAGCTACTGTTGACCTTGCTAGCTCAACAATAGCAGCACAAAACAGAGCGGGACAAAGAGTTCCAGATACATGTTCCCTGAGGGATTTAATAAGTATTTTAAGTGTGGAGATAACTACTTTAAAGAATTTATGTGGTGGGGTGGATGGATTTGGGTGATAATTTTATGTAGGTTTGTTTACATACAATACTCTATAAGAGTGTGATGTTTAATTTCTTAGGTAAAGCAGGAACAGACCCCAATTCTGCAGCATGGGCAGCTTATTATGCTCACTATTACCAGCAGCAAGCACCTCAGCCACCTGCAGCTCCATCTGCTGGACCAGCTCCAACCCAAACTAATGGACAAGGTAGCATCTCAGTTATAATACTTAAAGGAAATCCATTCTGTGGCGGAGAGCAACGGGACACAATGTGGGCAGCAGTGCTGGAATTCTACATCCACCAGATTGTGTGGTGTGGATGTTGCAGCTTTGAAAATGTTGCCATTAGACATTATTTTGGTTTAGGCATCATGAGGATTGCCTTTCTTTTAGGTGGCATGTTGATTTTGTTTTGCGCACCTTACATGCTTTGCATGCACATGTGTGAGTGTCCGTTACGGATTTGTCTTTCTTTTTATGTACCTTTCCTTTCTTGCGTGCATGTTTTGCAGTCCTAAAGTTCTGACATATCTTATCTCCTTTTTGTCAAGTTGATGCCCCAGCTGCCCCTCAATCTGGCCAAGTGGATTACACAAAAGCTTGGGAAGAGTATTACAAAAAAATGGGTATGTAACATGCATACATAACGTTTTAATTATTATTATTTCTACAGGCTGCGTTCGTTTGTAAGCAAAGATGTGCATTTTGGCCTACATTTATGACAAAATTGGATTTTTTTTTTCGCACTTTTTTTACTGGATGTTTTATAGCAAAAAGTCAATTCATTGTGTTTTTTATAGAGCAAAAAATAACCGCACAGGCGATCAAATACCACCAAAAGAAAGCTCTACTTGTGGGGAAAAAGGACATAAATTTCATTTGTGTAGTGTTGCATGACTGCACAATTGTCAGTTAAAGTAACGCAGCGTTGTATCGTAAAATATGGCCTGGTCAGGAAGGGGGGGGGTAAATCCTCTGGGCGAGTAGTTAAAGAGAAACTTGTGACTGGGCTTCCTCAAGACTCTCAATATCCCACCGTTTTATTATAGCTGTACAGACCTGTTTTTTATTATTTTATATTTCTTCCCTACCAGTACTGCCATGTTATAGCAAACTTTACCCATAACTACTTGATAAAAAATGTTCTTTAGCAAGGAATATGCGTTCCATGTTAATAATTATGCTCCTAAAATCAGTGTGCGCTGTTCATTGCCTCCAGCATTGCTCTTGTTCTTGCTGGAGGCTGCCATTTTGCTGAAGCCCAGAGCCCCTGAGCAGCAGTAAAGCAGAACTAAACTCATCTATTTAAGTTTAAAAAAAGTTACATTGCTGGAAAGCTGTGATTGCAAACTGTCAAATTTTACTTTTGTAATTCCAAACTGTCAAATATCGAAAGGCTGGTGTTGTAACTGATCACTTGCCGCACTATGGTAGTTGTAGATCAAACAGAAGCAGCTTCCTTGTCTGTAAGGCCTTGTTCATACCATGGTGCAAACACGGCAGTTTTTCTGCACACATTCTGCTTGGCACATGTGCCCTGTTCACACCACAACACTAGTATTGTGTGCTTTTTTTTTTCGGCATAGCAATCTGCAATGTGTATGAAATATTGAAATGCCCATAAAAACTGATGTATACTGATGTCTCTGCAAGTGAAATCTGTGCATCAGTTTTTCTGCACGTATGGTATGAACGAGCCCTTAATGAAAGGAGGGTTTAGTTCTGCTATAAGGCTGTCAGCAGATCAGCCTCTACAAATTCGGGGAGCATATGCCAAGCAGTGTGACACAGTGTATTACTGTATTTTAAGCAGTTTAGGCACTTGTTTTTATTGTTTTTACATAGCTATACCTCGAAAGGGGCCAGCATGAAGTGACCTAGCGGGACATCATTTCTGACTAAAGTTCCACTAAAAAAAAAATGTTTTTTTGCCTGCCTGTTTGATTATGATAGTTTCATTGACTGTTGTACACAAAGGTTGATTGTGTCATTGTCCGCATTATAGATGACTGCATCAGCTAATGCTACATTTTTGAAAATTGAAAACTTGATGCTGCAAAGCATTTGTACACTTGTGTGGACTGGCTTGGGATAGATCCAAGTGCTGGGGCGTGTGGCCAGTGAATGCAGAGATTTCCTTGCCAATGCAGTTCTGCCATAAATTTAGTTGCTTTTTCACAAACCCAGCACATGCCTGAATTTACTATACTGAAACAGACCATAGCAAAATTGTACCCACAACTGGATTCAAAGCCTGATACCTTAACTAGCAATAGCCCCAGACCCGCTTACTACATTGGAAATCTTGCAGTTACCTGACCCAGTATTGGGTTACTGCACATATCTAGCATCACTGTTGGGCTCCTGTCTTGATATTTTGTGCATGATCATTGTACAGCAGAACCTTTGTGAGCCTGTTTATATTTTGCAATCTTTGTTTTCATAGGCCAGCAAGCCCCTCCTCAAGACTACTCCAAAGCATGGGAAGAATATTACAAAAAGCAAGGTAAAGTTTGAATCTTCTAAAAAAGAAAAATGAAACCTTGATAAAGGAAAAAGCAAAATAGTTTTCCCTTTGCTCCTTTCACACCTGCATTTGATCCTTGGAGTTTTAAGTCATTTTAAACCCTCAGTTCTCAAGATTTTTCAGCAGATTTTTTTGCTTACTGATTATTCAGCTTCTTTATATTTTGATCCTTGCCTATGTTTTTAAGCGGGTGCTTTGACTGCTGCACCAGATTTCTGATTTCAGGGAGGCTTTTTTATTTTATCAGTATCCTATGGAGCCCCTCTTGTGCAGGGATTGAAGTTGTCTCCCTACAGTTTGCACATCAATAGAATCACACAGCCCCATAGCCTAAGATGGCAAGGCATTATTTCACCCCCTCCTCCAGGCTAACAGAACTGGCCACAATTTTTTTCATGTAAAATCTGACAAATCAGGGTAGCTGCACTGAGAAAGCAGACACTAGCAACAATGCAAAGATGTAAGCTGTAAATGCTGGGATAAGAATTAACTAGTTTAATCCAATCACCATAAAATAAATATTCCTATGTGTTAAACTGAAAAATGCAGAGTGTTTATTACTTTTAAAGGTAGATTGATGCATTTTTGGTGAGTTGATATCGAAGCACACATTCGGAAAGGATATATGGTAACATTAGGAATGCGGAGGTAAATGTTGCCTTACTATATTAGTGCTCCAAGGGGAGTCACTGTTCTGATGAATCTTTTTAAGCTTTCCCTTCTATGTTGCTGGGTTCCACATTGGCTTAACAAACCATCTAACTGCAGTAACCTGGTTGGCTAATGGCTTACACCCCAGTCACATCGGGTGAGATTTGCATGCCAGGTGACTTTCAAATCGTATGCCAAGTCACACCCTGTTGTCCGCTATTAGAGCGGTCATATCGGTGCGGTTCCGACTTGGTCTGAGATGCATCAATTTCTAAAGTAGTACATGCACTACTTTTGTTGCAATTTGCATAGACATCTGT
Organism: Staurois parvus; assembly: GCF_062004578.1. Classification (NCBI taxonomy): domain Eukaryota; kingdom Metazoa; phylum Chordata; class Amphibia; order Anura; family Ranidae; genus Staurois; species Staurois parvus. The sequence continues at coordinate 6,966,159 of NW_028318374.1, read as the reverse complement.
GAGATGTCTTGCAAATCACAACTGAAATTGTCACCTGATTTTGAAATCGTGCAACTTCACTGTAAGTCGCACAATTTCAAAATCGGCTGTGATTTGACCGGGGGCTTATTCTGTATTCACACATTGCATTGTTAAAAGGCAGGCTTGCTTTTGTTTTGTTTTTTTTGGTGGGACATTTTGCTGCTGTTGTCTTTTCCTCAATTTTCTGGTCATGTGACATGCTTTTAGTAAAATGCCATACTTGTGTACAATTTGCCTCATCTGTGGGCCCCCACTAACGTTCATCCAGATCCCTCAGTCTGCCGTTTTTACTATGTATGACAGCTGAAGTGTGTGCTGTAGTTTTGTGTGTTTGTACTACTAGAAACATTGTGTAACTGGAGCCTTAGGCCCCTTTCACACAGGGCAGAATCCGATTTGCTCAGCAGGGGAACCACTGATGCACCACTGAGCATAGCAGGCGGATGACACGTTTGTTTGCTCAGTTTATGCAGAGCAGACACGGACAGAGCCCACTCTGCGGTTGGATGTAAATGGACTGGCTGTCATCTCTGCCCTCTGATCTGCCTAGACCAAGGGGGATGGCTCCCCTTCCGTTTGTTTTTATGGGGTTGGATGTAGGTGAGTGTAAATGGACAAGCGTTTGTTTACACCCGCCAGTCCATAGGGGTGAATGGACAGACCGTCCGTCCAGGTTCCCCTGAAACTGACAGGCTGACCTGCTCAGAATGGTCGTGTGAATGGGGCCTTGGTGAAATACTTTCTGCAATCACTATTGAGTTTTCTGTGTCAACAATTCATTTATTCCCTACTATAGGCCAAACGGTTCCAGCTGCAGGTGCGGCACCACCTGCTGGCCAGCCTGATTACAGCGCTGCCTGGGCAGAATACTACAGACAACAAGCTGCATATTACGCACAGACCACAAGTCCCCAAACAATGCCACAGCACCCTCCTGCGCCTCAGGTATGTCATTAAAATCAGTACATTTGTCTGAATTTTGGGGAGATTTATTTGCCCTTGATAAATAGTAACAAAGACTTTTAAAACAAATTCCTGTGCAACATGTGGTTTCTGTGTGATCACAACATTTTCCCCTTTCAGGGCTAATGAAACCATACAGGAAGCAGCCAACATTTGTTAACCAATCTTTCCTTAGGGTCTCTCCTGAGTTGGCTTCCTTTAAAGGAATGTCTAGTTTAACTCTTTGTATGTCTTATGTATTTCCTCTGCACAGGGCCAGTAATGCGAAGTGGACAGTACAGTATTTGCTTCATTGTGTTGGGGAAAACCTTTGTTAAATGTTTGGATGCAGACGCCTTGATGAAGATCTTAATTATTTGTTTTGGTTTAAAAAATGTTTTTTTTTTGTTTTTGTTTTTTTTTGAAAAATGTACAGAAACTATCACTACTGACTGATAGGAGGCTATATTTCTGTGTAGAAATGACAAATTGGTTTGTTTTTAGTATTAGTGTAGATGTACACATTCCAGCAAATGTATTTGCAACTATTATGTGGTCAAAGAATGCTTTGTGATACAAATGTACTTTTTCAATGTATACTTCATCACTTTTAAAAATGCCTGTTTTGTGCTTTACAATAAATAATATGAAACCTCCTGTGTCGGTAAGTTGGATATGTGAGTATTTAAAAAGAAAATGCTTTTTTATTTTTATTAATGGTTAAATAACAAGGTAATGGACGTATTTTATAACATGAATACAATTTTTTTCTCTTCAGTTTCTCTTTATGAGAAATGTATTTTATGCTCTTGTAGGTTTTGAATCACCTTTGCTGTAGTAAGCGTTACATGTTTGTTTTCCTGCATGTATATAACTTTAAAGCAGGCACATTTAAAAGACCACTGTTATGACTTGTAAAGCACTCTTCATACCGTTCTGTTTTTGTTTTTCATAAATTGATATATTTCCAGACTGTTTGTGTGCCGTTTTTGATTTTTTGATTTTTTTTTGATTTTTTTTTTAACATGATGTAGTTACAGGAAGAAAAATAATGTAGCCTTTTTTATTTTGAATTTAAGACCTGAGAAAACTAAATTTGTAAAAAGGCACTAATCTATAAAGAACAGTGGAAGCTTCTATTGCTGATATTTTTGAAGTTCATGCTCCTTCCTTGATTGCATGTGGCACGTAAAATATAAACAAGCATTTTCATGACCGAGTGTCCCAACACTTGTGCACTGGGTCATTGACTCGCCATACAATGAAGGCTGCAACTGGGTGCTAATCTCAGAGGTTGCATCCCTAGAAAGTTGGCAGTTGCAGTTTCCACGATTTTCTGTTTTGATATGTTTTATTCAGAGGTTCTCCTGGAAAAACCTTTTGGCAGTCATATTCTGAACAGTACAGTGAAGATGTGGATTCAAACAGATAAACTCAGCAAGCGGCATAACATTAAAAAAAAATGTCAAACTCTTATCAGTCTGTTGGGCAAATCCATCTCTCCTGCTGTTCTGAAACATTGCTGGAATATATGATACGAAAATAATAATCTGTGATAAATTGTCTCCATGGTGAAGACAGGTGATTTAGAAAGCCCCCATCTCATTAAATTGAGTGTGGGTGAAAGGCTGTTGGCACCCTGGGACCTGATCTGGACATAGTCATGCTGGGAAGCAATTCTTTTGTAGCTTTCTATTTCTTATACATACAATAGTACTATACAGTTCAATAGGTTGGTGAGGTCCAGCCTTGTTACACTGTGGGTACTACACACTACCAGCAAAAATGGGACTCAATTCCAGCACTCGGTCAACATTCCACACAAGAATATAAACTATAATTAAAAGAATAAATAACCTAAAAATGTGAGGTAAAATGCCGCCTTATAGTAATTCCATACAGTCCTAAAACCCATGAACAAGTGTATAACAAAATCATAATTGTCACCAATTTTTTTTTTTTTAACTCCAATTTTATACAAGGTCCACATCATATACATGGGTCCACAAAAGCTGCCTCCTCCTGAAACCCTCCTAAATGGAGTGTAGTTGGCGATAGATTACTTCTGAGACAGCTTGCTTTGAATGGTGGTTACAGATTTTGTTACATATTTGTAGTATAGATATTTAGAATTACCAGTGACCACCATTCTAAGAAAGATACCTTATAGAAATCATCTAATGACCGCTTTAGGGGGTAGCTGGCTTTTTGTTTGTTTTGTGATGATTTTATAGCACCAACAATTTGTGCAACTCTTTACATACATATATATTCACATCAGCCCCTGCCCTCAAGAAGCTTACAATCTAAGGCCCCTAATTTCATATTCATTTAGACGGGCGCTAATTAACCTAGCAGCTTGTCTTTGGAGTATGGCAGGAAACCCACACAGACACCGGGAGAACATGCAAACTCCTTGCAGGTACTGTGGCTGGGATTCGAACCAATATCCCCTGTGCAGGTAGGCAGAGGGTGCTAATCACTAAAGCTGGCTGTACATGTGTAGATTTTTGGACTAGAATATTTGTGCGAAAAGTCGTATGAGAAGTCTTTGCACATTGGAAGAATGGACGAATGTCGTCCGAAAGTTGTCTCTTGCTTTTTAACATTTGATGATTTTAAAATGAATGTAGTTTCTGAATGATAAACACATACTGTCTGAAACTTTGGAGACGTTTTTACTTTTTTTTTTTTTTTTCCCCCATCACTGCAGTCAAAAATGAACATCGGTTTGACCCCAAAAACGATTAGAAAATCAAATGAATGTTCTTAAAACATTAAAAAATCTATACTGCCCAGTAGACCCATGTATAATAGATATTGGGCTGGCAGCTGCAAAACAGATTTTTAAAAATGACATCAATTATGACTTCCATATTTGTCCATGTGTTTTTATTGTATGAGGTTACTACAGGGTTACCCCATGCTTGTACTTTAATTCTTTTTTGTTATGAAATAAATTACATTTTTAGTATGGAGGGTTGAGTGCTGGAATTTTTTGATGGTGTTGTGTAGTTTATACAGCAGTGCTGGTTTGTCTCTACTTGGGAGATTTCAGGTAAGGGCTAGGCTCCACTTGCCTTGAGCACAGCTGTGAAAATTTAATGAATTGGGGGCTGTGAACCAAACAAAAACCTTTTGTGAGTTAGTGATGTGTAACTTTTTCTTGGAGAACCTAGTAAAGAGGTTTCCAGGAGAAAAAAAAAGTCCTCTGTTTGTGGACCTCCCCTTATTCAGCTTCTGTGATTTGCTTTGACTATGAGCCGGACTTAACAACAGATCTTACTTGCAACGCGTATATACCTGCACAGCTGTACAAAATAGCGTAGAACCCTTTAAACTGCTCGAGCGTTAGATTAAAGCACTGTAATCAGACAGATGGGTAACCTGCTGTTTAGGAGGTGGCAGATAGGGGAGGGATTTATTGCTTTATGGAGGGTTCACAAGCAAATAGGGGATTTCCGGTTTTCCCTGGAAATTCCCTCTTAAGGGTTCCTGTCCACTGGCATTTACATTTGTACAGACTGATTGGCATGGCTCTGCAACTATGTAAAGGAAGTTTGTATTTAGGTAAGCAGGTAATGGAGTATGACATGTCCTATGACCTCATTTCAGTGGTTCATTTTTATTTTTTTTTTAATGTACTTTTAGTCTACTCAGTCAGTAAACTGCATAGAATGCCAGATGAGCCTGCAGACTCTCATTCAGTCTTATGAACAAAAATAAGTGTCAGTATGCTAGGATTGTGATGAGATAATCCTGTTTTATGCTTACTAGCCCATCAAAACCCTGTGTTCACCAATAATGCAGTTGAACTAGAATGGAAAGGAGAATGTAATGCATACCATGATCCATTTGTTTGGGACAGCATTGATAATGATGATAGGCTTTATTTAAATGTCCTTGTAAGAAATTAATGCTTACTCTGCATAACCTGCCAGTTCACTATTGCTTCTGTTCTATTAGATCCCAATCAAATGCAGTCTTTTGCCCATTCTCTGAAGTAAAGCTATGATCCAGTATAGGAGTAGCTCTAATATTGTGAGGAGAACTGTGCATCATCCTAGATACATGCACTGTAAGTACCTCAAATGATCCAATGTTGCGCAATGATCTTGCTGTGCAGTGCTGTGTATTACACCAATATGTTAATGTGGATTATCGGGTAAGTATGTAGGATTAGTTGCAGGAAGTTTTTTCTTGTCAGTCTTCTAGCTTTATTTTAAAATTGCAGATCTTGTGTTGATTTTACAGTACAGCTCAGTTGGTGACATACTGTGATGATCCCATTAGGTTGCTGCTTTATATGTCTTTTCCATATAGTTGAACTTAAACCTGTACATTCTAGAACTGCAATGTCATTTCAACTAGTCTCTGATGGCTTTTTTTTTTTTTTTTGTTATATACCAGTGTTTTGTTTCTCCTCCACCTCCTACTTGACTTGGAAATAGGCAGAGAAATTATTCTTTGTGCAGTTTTGTATGACGATATGTCTTTATAAATTTTGAGACTTGCCATGTTCCGATAAAATTCACATGACATTTATGACCGTTGAAATTGGAGGCTGTCAATCTAATTCCAGGTCTTAATATATCTATATAGTTGGAAAGAGAACTATTTAATCCTCAATGCCTTCCCAGATCTTCCACCTTAGGTTTTGCTGCAAAGTACCTCAGGTAAGCACAACCTAAGGAAACATATGCATTATATCAATGATGTTGTCCCGTTGAGGTTTGTGCTTGTTTATGCTGAAATCTGCTCCATTAACATGCATTTGGACTGCATATTGATGCCATTTATTAGGGAGGTGTCTTGTTTGTTTTTTTTTTTATTTTATTTTTTTCCTCTATTAAGCAAATTATGTGTTCCTTAGTTTGCACACAATTATTGCTTTTGTTTTCCTGAACAGTTTTAATATTGTACAAAATAGAAAGGACCTATGTCTTTTCTGCTATGGCTTTGTCCTTAAAGTTTAATTACCTTGCAATGGCAGATGTATATTCTTTTGTCAGGATTTCTCGTTAAATTTGACTGTATGCCAATGAGCAGAGTATGATCTTGTTGTGTTTTTTTTTTTTTTTCCCTCTAAGATCATTTATTTGCATTTTCCAAGAAATGTACTGATTCTAACATTAAAAGTCCTGCATATTTTGTACATTTTTTACAAAAGTTTCAAAACCCTGCCTTCATTTTCACACACAGTGCTGAAGATGCTGCAATTGATAGCTCATAAAATCAGGTCCTGAGGTAGTTCCCACCCATAAGGAGGAATCCTTTTCTGTGTATGCCATTGGTGAGCCGATGAGCATGGACCTAGAAGGGCTCATGTAGAAGGTAACACTATAATGATGCATAATAGTGCAGATTGTCGTTCATCACTATTGATGCTTTTTGAACTATTATTTGCCCTCTAAATTACTGTCATACAATAGTGTGCATATCTCTTCCAATTATGTTCCTTGTTCATAGAACTATCCGAATGAGCCTGATTTTATTTGAGAAGTGATGTATTTTTTGCAATTGGTTGTAGGGCTGTTATGTTAATTTTTTTTTTTTTTTTTTTACTAAACATGTGCAATGCTTTTGGAACATATTTGCCCTCAAAATCTGTCATACTTTTTATACTTTTATTTGCCCTCCAGATTAGTCACTGTAGTGTTCATAACTCTGCCGTGTTCATATCTCTGCCAATTCTTTTCTTTGTTGATAGAACTAGCCGGTTGAGCCTGATTTTGAGAAGTGATGTATTTTTCTTGTAACGGGTTGTATGGTTATTGTAGCTGACTTAACATGTCCAATGCTTTAATGCAGAGTAGAGTACTGACGTGTTTTCCTCTCCTACACTGTAATATGTATAAAAGCTGATCTGTTTTCAAGTTGCGTTTTTGCATAGAGGTTTTACACTGCCTAGATACAGAACACACTCTTGTATAGTAAACAGCTAGGTTTAGTTCACAATTGCAGGTTTAAGGATTTGATTTTTTATTTCAGAAACTTATCTACCAATGTTCTAAACTAGGATCCTAGCCCCAGAATTTGTGATTAATTTTCAAGAAATTGTTGGTTTGTGGGCACAGCTTGCACATGCACCTGGTGCAGTGACCGCACGGGGTGACACCGGACCCACTCCACAAAAAGGTAAGTTGTAAAGCAAGCCGACGATTCCCGCAGGATGGATCCGATGCATCCTGCGGGGATCGTCTGCTTTCTTTACAACTTACCTTTTCTTGGAGCGGGTCCGGTGTCACCCCGTATAGGTTGCATGCTGACGAGCCTCGTCGGGGTGACACCGGACCTGCTCCAAGAAAAGGTAAGTTGTAAAGAAATCCGACGATCCCCACAGGATGCATCGGATCTGCGGATTGAGCATAATGGATCGGAGTCAGATCCATTATGCTCAATCTGCAGATCCGATCCATTCTGCGGGGATTTTTGGAGGGGGTGTCACCAAGTGTTTCCGCACTGGGTGACACCTACCCTAGGGATACCTCTGACCTGGTGTTAGGTTCACTCTGTCCAAGCTTGACTCGAGGCAGGTACATCTTCATAATTCTTCTGGACTGACTGGTAGATGAGCAGAACAGAGGTAGTGGGTAGTTTGCAGTATTACACCCAAAGCAGCAATACATGTATAGCTTTTTAACACTTGTGGCGCTTCAAACCTTGATATGCTAAATTTTCTGTACCGGAAGTCTTATTCCAGCTGTTTCCATATAACGTGTTGATGACTTTTACTTATAAATGTAGTATAGACGTGATTCATTTTGCCAGCATTCAAGGAAAACCGTTTCAGGAGTTTTTAGTGTATTTCAAGTTCTGTACTTTGTGACTAAAATCGTGCAGTTCAACTGGGTGCATCCACTTTCCTGTAAAAGACTTATGTTTAAAGACACCAAAATAAAAATGACAAAGTGCCTCCGGCGAAGAGAGCTCATTCATGCCTCTCCCCCACACAGCCCATCTTCACTTTATTGCAAAGATAGAGCTGCCTTAAGATTCTGTAGCATCTGGCACACTTTCAAGAATGTTTGCTACTTGTCTCCTGATGGGCTCAGCAGTTTGACCCTAAGTCCCCACAATGATCCTTTGCAATGTAGGGGCCATCAGGAGGAGCCACAGCACAGGGGGAAGCCAAGAATATGGTACTCCCAGAAGTGTCAGATTCTTCTTCAGGCAGCTACATGTCTGCAGTACAGTGGGGGTTGGCAGTGCAGGAGCGTTAGGCCCTTTATGCACAGTGGCGAGAGCCATACACAACCCACATCAGTGTACTTCTCCAGTTGGACTATCTGCATCTGTTCTCATACTTGGATTGATTACCTGCAATAAGGAACAGATATACATCCCTGGTTGTGAGCAGTCTGCAACCATGGGTTCAGATCTGCAGGTAATTGCTCCACACGATGACCTGGGCAGTGTACAGACCTAATTGGTGTAGTGTGCATGAACCCGTAAGTATGAGCTGTCATCTTTGCTGGGGGTACTTTTTGCTTTTTATTTTATTTTTTTTATTCTAGTGACAGGGTTAGTTTTAATATGTTATGTAATCTTATGTGCACCTAAATGTGCTTCTTAAACATTTACTGAGTTATTAGGACTGCTTTATAATCGATTCAGGCTATAAAAGTCTTTTTGTCTGTTGAATTAGATCCCCCACATCTTAACATGATGGTATCCTTTGCAGCACAGAAATGTTGAGTGCTTGTACATTTGTCCTGGTTTTGAGGCATGCTACAGTGAAAAGGGTTTTTTTTTTAAGTGTAGTCAATCCCAGTATGATTTCTTATTATAATATAATTTTTTATGATTTTTAGAAAGTGTGGGGAAGGGGTAGAGCCCAGCTGGGGTTTTTTTTTTTTTTTGCTTTTTTTTTTTTTTACTGCTGTCTGTGTTGCAATTAAGCTGACTTCCCCACACTTCCTATGACTAGTTGCCAATGGTAATAAATTGTAATGGGTTAGTTCACCTTCTACCAAACAATTGCCGGCACAGATAAGGGTCGACTGTAGATAAAAGCAAACTGCAGCTCTGATTTAAAGTTGAATTATTCTCTTGCTGTAGGTGTAGGCCATATACATACCTCCCAAAGCCTGACTGAAATACTCCCAGGACATTGCTAAGTGGGGCCTAGTTGTTACTGCTCACCTCTACCATCACAGGAACGAGCTCTCAAATGAGTTCAGAGCTTTTGCATCTGAGAGTGGGGGGGGTGGCAGCTTTTTTCAGGGGGTTTGAATCCGAAAACGCTCACTCCTGTGATGGTATAAGCAAGTAAGGACCATTCCTCACTTGGGAACGTCCTGGGAAGAGTATTCCGGTCAGGCTTTCGGAGGAATGTATATGGCCTATAGCAAGGGCATGAGCTGCAGAATTTTATCTACAAATACCCCTTACCTGCATTGGAAGTTCTTGAAAGGTGAATTAACCATTTAAAGAAATTTTTAGATTTTTTTTTTTTTTTTTTTTTGTCCCTTCAACCCCCAGACCCTTCATTGTTCTGGTGTCAGCAATAGGAAATCTCCACCCAGTAGAGCCAGGCAACAGTTAAAAAAAAAAAAAAAAAAAAATGCCAGTCTAAGCCTCTCCCACTTTGTTCAAAATAATATTTTTCAGTGGTTGGGCTTTTTGACTGTCTTCAAATTCATAATTGGTAGTTTTTTTTGGGGGGGGGGAGGGGTTTGCTTTATTGCTCTAGGCTAAACTTATTAAATCAAATTGGGAAGATTTAGAATGTCTAGATTTCTGTTAAATGCAATTTTTTTTTAAATGTCTGATTTGAGCAGCTTTTATAGCTTTATTTTTATGATATGCAGCTTTTTGTTTTCTGATGCCGTAATTTACTAACCCTGTTATATATTTATATATATATATATATATAGTTTTTGCTGTGGCTTGCTAACTATTAATAGTTCAAATATCAGTTCTGTGGGTATTTATTTTGACAAATGTGCTGTCACATGAGTGTCACACAAATGTGAATGCATTTCTGCCCTTTGTGAAATGATGCCCACGGATAAGTGGCCGTGAGTTCAGAAGATCGGCCCTTGTATCTTTGTCTAAAGCCAGTATCCTAGTCGACCATCATAAGCCAGTATCCTAGTCGACCATCATAAGGATTGAGGTAACACTAATGCATTATTCTGTATGTGCACAAATATTAACAAAATTGTGTGCCTATAAAAATGTCAGAAATGTCCCAAAAATAGTCTGCTGTTTTCCTGGAGGAATGAGGGTGATGTTTCAATGATACAGAATATTGCTTTTTTGTTTTTGGCTCCAGACTTTTCTTTTTTCTTCTTCTTTTGGATAGGGTGGTGAAAGCTAATGGCTGCTGAAATTTTTTGCTTTCTGTGACAAAATTGAAACCACCTAAATTGTCCTTGAGGCATTTTTCATTGGGACAGGAACGCAGGGAATCTCTCTCCAGTGTGGACACAGCAATTTAAGAAAGAAAAATTGAGACCGTGCTAAAATTCTGATTCTGGTTTTTAACTTTCCCACACTATCCAAAATTAAGAATTTTGACTTGTGTGTTTTTTTTTTTTTGTTTTTTATTGTTTCAAACAGAATAAAGTCTCTATCTGAAAATAGCTCCTGTATGGAAACACTCTTTAGTTATCTGGTGGTGATCTTCTTTTAACTATAATTAGTGGTATATTGCATATTTAATACATAGAGAAATGTAAGGTTGTTTGTACAGCTTACAGCCTGTTAGGTTACGCATTCTCCACAATAGGTCATGGTACATTTGTCAGAAAACCTCTGAACTATAGTGTAGATATAACTTGAGGCAAAGCTTTTGTTTTTTGTTTTTTTTTTTGTTCCCAGAGAAGCTATGGAATTCATTTTTATAGTGCAAATAAAATTGTGTAATAAAGTTAGATTGATTCCAAATAGTTCATGTTTATTGCTCAGGATAACTACATAATAAAGAACTTCTAGTTTTTAAGATTTTAGGTTGATTTGGTTATTTGAGTACTGCACATCCTGGAAAGTGTATAAGGTTCAAATTGGATATTGCATTCAAATAACTGTATTGTTTACAGCTGCATATGCATGACTCATGTGAAGCTTTTTTAACTGTGATTTAACATTGTACAGAATAAACAAATGATCTTGCTTCCAATTTTTGTCTCAATTATTTATTTTTTTTACTTTATTTAATAAATGTATGAGATGACATGACAGTTTAAACAAATCATTTATTAAGAAATCAAGACATTACATTTCACTTATGTCAGTCTTAAAAGTCGGCACATTTCATTTCCTGAAGAAAGTTTTATAAAAATCAAGTCAGCAAGAGAAGTATATAAAGGCAATTAAATACACTATGAAATCCTGCTGTTTCCTGTATGCGGTGTTTCCTGTAAAGCCCTTGCATCATTGTTCAGCAGCTCTACTCAACGGCAGCAACACATGCAGTGTGAGGCCAGCACTACAGGAATGGCGTATTAATGTGCAGCAGAGTTTCCCGTGTCCCTTGGCCCACTGAAGGAAGGCTGGATGCAGTGAGAGTCAAAGGGAAGTCTCCAATAAAAGCAGGAGGTTAATAGTCATCAGCTAGAAAGCAAGAAAAGAGAGAATATAAGTGTGTCCTGCCAAGTGTTAGAACTCGTGCAATGACATCCTAAAGCATTAACTCTTACTTTCAATGCTGAGAATGCAGCTGCTTGCAGCGGTGCCCCTGCTGTTCACTACTTTACACATATATTCTCCTTCATCCTCTGGGAAGGTTTCAGGTAGGTAAAGGCAGTAAGTTTCCCCTCTTTCAATATATTGATAGTCTTCAGAGTCCTGTAGCATCTCTCCTTCAAACCACCACGTCACCTCAGGCTTTGGCTCTCCAGTTATTTTTACTGTAAACCTTACCGGTTCCCCATCTACCACAGAGATGTTCTTTAAAGGTTTCTTAAACCAAGGAGCCCCTGAGCGAGCCAGTTCCTCATCTTCGTATTGTGAGCCATTGACACTGGTTTCTTCCTCGTCGTCGTCCTCCCTCTTCTACATAAATAAAATTAAAGCTTGAATCCGCAGCTATAAATGCCTTACAAAACAAGTGGTTAAAATGTTGTAGGGAAGCAAAATATGTAAACATTCTCATGCAGAAACTACCATTCAGTGCTGCCAACCTCATGCAATATTTGTTTTACTGAGGCAGTACATTTTATTTTACTGACAAACCAATGACAAAAAAAGATGTAAATATAAACACAATATGGAAACACTGACAATACCCATACCAAGTAATTCAACTGGTTTACCCTTACAAAGGCAACACAGCATGACAAATTAGCCCCTGATATTTACAGACTGTTGTAAAAATCACTGATTTTTTTTTTACAAACTAAATTTACTGATGATTGCCAACCATACTACCATTTGGTGTCTCAGGACTTGTGACAGCACTTGCACAGCAAAGTTTAGGTTCTATTTTATTAGTGAGGGAATATACTGGCTCTTATAGGTTAACATGTTTAACCCCTTTGTGTCTAAGGGTAAAACAAATCTTTGACGTGTTAGCAAAACCATACATATCACAACTACTTTTTGCCTCCAGGTGAATTATACCACGGTTTTTTTTTTCTTTCAGGGCTTTCATTTGGTGGTAAATGGTAATGGATATCTGATTTTATTTATTTTTTAAATCAAAGGAAAACTGGACCAACATAGTAAAAAAAAAAAAAAAAAATTTTTTTTTAACATTTTAGCTGTATATTTCTTGCTACTATCATAACCGAACACCAAAGAACAGCTCAAAATAATTTCTAAAAATACATTGACCCAAACGCTAACCCTGGCACTGAACTAGATCAAACCTTGAGCTAGGGGTTTTTTTTTTAACTTTTTTCTTTTTCTTTCCCCCTCAAAGGACAGAGATGCAACATACCGCTCTCCTCCAGAGAGAAAACGGGTGGGCTTCAGTGACTGATTACTGTGATAGCCAATCAGAGGCTATCACGGTGATCAGGTGACCTGGAATTAGGAGTTACGGGTCATGATTGTAAAAATGGGACCCAGGGCCCTCCATGAGACCCTGTTCTGAGTGCTCCCAGCACAAAGACAGGTGTGCAAATTATCAGCCTCACGGCATAAAGCCAAGTGCAGTGGGACTGCTAATTTGCGTACCATTGGTGTGAAGGGGTTAAAGAACTATCATAAAGCAGACTAGGGGGCTCATTAATACATGTAGCAAGCAGCTTGCTGCCTCTGAAAAGCAATCCATGGTGCATGGTCAAATTACAACTCAACTGCCTGCATTTACTGACCTATGACCACACTTGTAAACAAGCCCCTAAAGCTGGTCAAATTCTTCATACAAAAGTTCTGGTAACATTTGACTGTTACTTGAAAGGTTTTGTTTGCTGTTAACATTTGATTTAGGAGTGAATGGACTTTACCTAGTGAAAACCACATTCACTGTTTAAAAATGTTCCTATTACTGTCAATTTGACCTACTGTTAGGAAAATGAACAGCCTTTCTTAGAACATTCTTTTTCTATGAATTTTTATTTGAAATTCTACACATCAGAGAAATAAAATGTATTTTTTTTTTTTTACCTTAATGCAGGGGTAGGCAACCTTAACCACTTGCCCTCCAAGGGATTTACCCCCCAACCTTTACTTGTGAGACATGCTCCTGTGCAGAGATAGTTCCTTGAAATAGTATTCATACCCCTAGAAATTTTCCACATTTTGTCATTTTACAACCAAAAATGTAAATGTGTTTTATTGGGATTTTATGTGCTAGACCAACAAAAAGTGGCACATAATTGTGAATTGGAAGGAAAATGATAAATGGTTTTCAACTGTTTTTACAAATTGTGAAAAGTGTGGCGGCATTTGTGTTCAGCCCCCCAAAGTCGAAACTTTGTAGAGCCACCTTTCGTTGCAATTTCAGCTGCAAGTCTTTTGGGGATGTCTCCACCAGCTTTGCACATCTAGAGAGGGACATTTTTGCCCATTATTCTTTCCAAAATAGGTCAAGCTCTGTCAGATTGGATGGAAAGTGTCTGTGAACAGCAATTTTCAAGTCTTGCCACAGATTCTCCATTGGATTTAGGTCTGGACTTTGAGTGGGCCATTCTAACACATGAATATGCTTTGCTCTACACCTTTCCATTGTAGCTCTGGCTGGATGTTTTGGGTCGTCCTGCTCGAAGGTGAACCTCCCCAGTCTCAAGTCTTTTGTAGGTTTTCTTTCTAAGATTGCCCTGTATTTGGTTCCATCCATAATCCTATCAACTCTGAGCAGCTTTCCTGCCCCTGCTGAAGAAAAGCATCCCCACATGATGCTGCCACCACCATGTTTCACAGTGGGGATGGTGTGTTCAGGGTGATGTGCAGTGTTAGTTTTCCGCCACAGTGTTTTGCTTTTAGGCCAAAATGTACACTTTTGGTCTCAGCTGACCAGAGCACCTTCTTCCACGTGTTTACAGTGTTCCCCACATGGCTTCTAGCAGACTGCAAACAGGACTTCTTAGGGCTTTCTTTCAACAATGGCTTTCTTCTTGCCACTCTTCCATAAAGGCCAGATTTGTGGTGTGTACGACTAATAGTTGTCCTGTGAACAGATTCTCCCACCTGAGCTATGGCTCTGTATCTCCTCCAAAGTTTCCATGGGCTTCATGGCTGCTTCTCTGATGAATGCTCTCCTTGCCCGGCCTGTCTGTGTAGGTGGATGGCCAAGTCTTGATAGGTTTGCAGTTGTACCATACTCTTTCCATTTTCAGATGACGGATTGAACAGTGCTCCGTGAGATGTTCAAGGCTTGGGATATATTTTTTTTTTTTTATAACCTAACCCTGCTTTAAACTTATCCACAACTTTATCCTTGCTTTGTCTGGGGTGTTCCTTGGCCTTCATGATGCTGTTTGTTTACTAATGTTCTCTAACAAACCTGAGGGCTTCACAGAACACCTGTATTTATACTGAGATTACATTACACACAGGTGGACTCTATTTACTAATTGGGTGACTTTTGAAGGCAATTGGCTCCACTAGATTTTAGTTAGGGGTATCTAGAGTAAAGTGGGCTGAAAACAAATGCATGCCACATTTCAGATATTTATTTGTAAAAGATGTTGAAAATCATTTTCCCTCCACTTCACAATTATGTGCAACTCTGTGTTGGTCTGTCACATAAAATGTTTGTTTTTGGTTGTAACATGACAAAATAGAAAATTTCAAGGGGTATGAATAATTTTTCAAGGCACTGTACAAAGCAGCATGTCCATGCTTGAAAGGAGAGAGACCTGTGTTCACATACAGGTCTCCCCTATCAGCTCATCGAGACCCGTTGATTGACATCCCCAGCCATGGCACGCACGCCCCCTAGCCGGAAATGCAAGTCACACATACATACACATATATGTGTGTGTGTGTGTGAGATTTTGTGCAGCTGTGCTGCCCTGTAGCAGTACTTCTACTTTAGGGCAGGTGGCAAGTGGTTAAAGAGGTGTAGATCTACCTGAACAGCGTGGTAGGAGTCAAAAATCACTGGGCACATTGCAATAGCGTGGCAATCATGGTTTTAAAGCAGATGGTGAGGAGGCAACACATCGCCTCCTCACCACCTGTCAAACACATTCAGATCGCTTTCCAGAGTAACAGCAGTGCCTGCTGCATTTGTGAATGAACCCTTGCATTTGGCAGAGGCACCCTTAGGGCTCATTCACATGTAAAGCTGGGGGTGGAAAAATCCTGCAGTTGAGTCACTGTTTAATCATTCCCTATCCCTCTTAGCTGCTGAGGTAGCAGCCAAAGGTGCACACAACAGGAATTAAACACCCTGTTGCTTTTAGTGGGTGCTACTGCCTGCCAATCATGACCCAGTAAATGGGCCCACTGTGCAAGTGCCCTGCAACTGCATACTTCTGTGGGGTCCCAGGGGTTAAATCGGGTACTAAGAAAGCAACACAATGATGTCTGCTTTAACCCCTTTTTTTGCTGTAGTACAGAAGGTTGCAGGGCACTTGCAGAGAGGCCTCATTCTCTTGAATGGTTCATGTTTGGCATGTGCTACTCCCACCAACTATGACAAGACATTTACCTCCTGCTGCAATGTGTACACCCCTGATCACTGCAGCTAAAGGGGGTGCGGGTGGGGCAGGGGAAGCAAAACAAATCTTAACTGTAGGATTTTACTACCCCCCCAAACTGCAACTGTAAAAGAACCCTTACTGCCTTGAGCTCCCTATTGGGCTGCTTTAATACTGATGTGCATGTGGTTTCCCTGCATTGCAGTGCATCTGCGACTTTCCTGGGTTAGCTGTGCTTTGCTATAGACTTCTGTTATATCCTGAAGGTGTGGTGTGCTTTTATAAAGTGTACCAAACCTGCAGGATATAATAGAATTGTCAGTGCAGCTAACCCTCAGAAAAGCTGCAGCTACACTGCACCCATGGTGTAGGCAAACCGCAAAGCATCTGTGTGAAAGCACCCTTTATACTATTATGCCCAATGTATTGCTGCACACTGACCTGAAGATCTACGTTCCTGCTGCTCCAACGCTGGAGACTGCAAGCCGGGATAAGAGGTAGAGTATTGCTCCGCATGGGAGAGGAGCCAGCACTACAAATGAGGTATCGGTTTAGTCGGCTTTTGCTCCCTACTACAGCTTCAACTTTACAAGTAGTGCCTCTGCATTGCACTCAGTTTGATGTTCTGGGCTGGCAGGTCAGCAAGCCCAGGCTGTGATCTACAGATTGCTGACCGCTGCCTTAATGCAAGGAATGTGTGAAGGTTAAAAAAAAAAAATGTTTTTAGTTTTGGTATCACTTTCATCTTTACATTTCCTTATTTGCTAACATAGGTAGAAAGCAATAACACGTCGGTCACAGGAGAGGGGTCTAGGCCATGATTTTGATAGGCTGGTTTTATTTTCTGCATGTTTAACCGCTTCTGTAGCAGAAATACTGTTACAGGGCGGCACGAGTGCGCACAAATCACGTATATATACCTGCGCTGCCATTCGCAGCCTTGGCTGTCAATCAGCAGGTCCCGGCCAGTGCTTACCCGCCAGTACCCGGTGATCGCCAAATATCTCCAATGGGGGAGAGACCTGTGTATAAACAACATGGATCCCCCGTTAGCTCCTGCACACTGCTTTGGATGGCTCTGCATAGCATTTTTGTTCTCAAAATTGATGGTCTTTTTTTGTTTATAGGACAAAAAAATAAAAACAGCACAGGCCATCAAATACCACCAAAAAGAGAGCTCCATTTGTGGGGAAAAAAAAGGACGTAAATTTCATTTGGGTGCAGCATTGCATGACTGCGCAGTTGTCCGTTAAAGTAACACAGCGCTGTAATGCAAAAAATGGCCTGGTCAGGAAGGGAGGTAAATCCTCTGGAGGGCAAGTGGTTAAGGAAATTGTCTATGCCCACATTGAATATTCACAATGGGATGGGCAGCAATTAGCTGAACAAATGCAGAGATTGCTATCAGTAGTTTGATTTATAGTGCCTGATTGCAGTATAATATACACTCACCGGCCACTTTATTAGGTAAACCTATTCAATTGCTTGGCTCCTGTCTAAAATTGTCCTAGTTTCATCCCCGGCCATGCGGGATCTCCTGCATAGTAGGGTTTGGGGAAAGAGGCAACCTACCCTGTAAAAATAATTGCTAAGAGAATTCATGGAAAAAGTCGCTTACGAGTGACGGTCCATGCAATCGCCAAGGGTCGGATACGACTGAACGCATAGATTCAATTGCTTGGTAACACAAATTGTTAATCAACCAATCACATGGCAGCAATGCAATTTAGGTGCGTAGACATGGTGAAGACAACTTATTGATGTTCCAACCGAGCTTAAGAATTGGAAAGAATGCCTTGATGTCAGAGGAGAATGGGCAGACTGGTCGCTGCGACATTCAGATGGTAGGGTCAGAATTTGGCCTAAACAACATGAAAGCATGGATCCATCCTGCCTTGCATCAACGGTTCAGGCTGGTGGTGGTGTAATGGTGTGGGGGAGCTTTTCTTGGTACTAGCAAAGTGTACCTAGTAAAGCGAATGTATTCTGACAGGCATGTGGACCGGATGCCTTCCTGGTTTTCAGTACTTGTCTATAGTACAGACACAATGGGGGTTATTTACCAAAACTGGAGAGTGCAAAATCTGATGCATTTCTGCCAACCAATCAGCATCCAGGTTTTATTGCCAAACCTTAATTGAACAACCTGAATTTAGAAGCTGATTGGCTACCATGCACAGCTGCACCAGTTTGGGTAAATGTAATCTGCAATGCGCTAGTCCAAGTAGGTGATAACTTTAAAAACCCAGCAGTAAGATTATATTTGCCCAGTTGTTTGGTATGGCTGGAAATATTAAAAGAACTATCAAGTTTTAAAAGTTTATGTAAATGTTGATCTTGTGGCTTCCATTCTTTGAATGGTTGACCTTGAGCTATGCAGCAGGTAAGGTCAGAACTGATAGTTCTGGGTCCGTGAATCCAAGTGCTAAAGCCCAAAGTATTAGCATTTGGCAGCCTACAGATTTCCTTTACATTGATTTTTAAATATTGCAGTTCCTCTGCAATATTTTTTTAATTATG
Source organism: Staurois parvus (assembly GCF_062004578.1). Classification (NCBI taxonomy): domain Eukaryota; kingdom Metazoa; phylum Chordata; class Amphibia; order Anura; family Ranidae; genus Staurois; species Staurois parvus. Next base: position 6,947,638 of record NW_028318374.1, on the reverse strand, counting down.
GTACCTTTTGTAAAGCAGCATCAATTTCCTGCTGCTCAAACTGCATTCTTAAGAGCTTTTGTTCTTCGATTCGCCTCTGTTCCTCCTCTTCCCTAGCTCTTGCCATTTGTTCAAACCGGGCCTTCATGTTAACCTTATGTGAGAATGGGGCATGGCTCTTCACCGCTGGCCTCACATCAACATCTTCATCCTGAAACATGAATAAAGTTACCTTCTTATATCTCAGAAATAGCGTTTGACTACTGTTTCTTTGTAAACTAGAACTATAGTCATGAGAATGCAGCATTATCACAGATTTATAATGGATTTGTTTTCAAGCCACATCCTCTACAACCAACTGACCTCATGAAAATGTTCAGCTTCCCTTTCTTTCAGTTCATCATCCTCAGCCTTTCTTCTTAACCTTTCCTCTTCCACCTTTTTCTGTATTTCTTCTTCTGTTAGTTTTCCAATCTTTTCAAATTTACTTTTTAAGTTTTTGGCTTGAATGGATCCTGCCCTCTTTAGTTTAATCAGTTCTTCATACTCTCTACTTAATACCTCATAGCTTTCATTTATTTCTTCCTGAATAAAAAAAAGAAACCGTTAAAGTAACAGATTGCCACACTAAAATTGCTTATGTTGGTACATCAATCAGTTTTTTCTTTGTTCACTGCACTGGTTGAACAAAGAAAAACTGTCAGTGTTAAGAACTAGCAAGCCTGATGATACTGTGCATCAACATGAGTTGCATTGGAGCAGATTAACTGTTTAAATGGGTTGCCCACCACACTACGATTAATTAAAAAAACACATTGTGATGCATTACTGTAATGCAGGTATACTTGCAGTGGGGTAAAATTCAGAATGACTGACAATATTATGAATAAGGAATGCTGGCGTGAGTAATACAGATAAGGAACTGCACATGTAAACATGGACAGATGAAATTCACATTCAAGGTACTTGTGTGTATCGAGCCATCCACCTCAGCACTACCTTTTGTACTGTGCATATCTGGAACATATGCTTGGAAGTCCAATTTGACGCCAGGGCTTTGTTCATCACATGGCCCATTACTATTCACCTGCCACACAATACTATCTTTCTTAAAGGGACTTTGTAGTTTGATCTGCATATATTCTCAGGACTAAAACCACCTTTAAATCTTACACATACAGTATAGGACACAAGCTAACTATTCATAGACCCTGGGTTACAGGCTGGTATAATAAGGTGATTGGACATGAACAAGCTTTGAGGACACACTCCCTGGATGTCCCCTTAAAATCCTACCCCACTGCATGAGTCCTCAGTTTTTGCCTAGTGTCCCAAGGTACTAGACAACTTTTCCCTAATGGAGAAATTACTTGTTTAAAGTGTTACCAAACCCAGGACCCTGCATTCACTATATCTGGTCCCCCACAGTACACAGAACATGGAAGTGCAATTATTTTAGTAAATATAAAGTGCTAAATACCTTTTCTCAACGACAGAGCAGTCTTGTGATTTCCAGCTGAGCACTGGTTAAAGCTTGTAGGAGGAGTTTTCATTCTGCTCTAAAAGGATGCAGAACCCCTGACCTCTGTTTGGACAGTGCTGATTGGCCCTGTGCTGGTCACATGCACTCTCCCAAACAAAAAAAAACCCACTAGTAATACACACCAAAGTGAGCATGTGCAGAGTGACTCCACACACTATGTCTTATCAGGAGATAAGAGGGGGACACTGAAAAAGGGAGGATCAGTGAAGTCAGGATCACGTGCACTTTTACACAATGCAAAGAATTAACCCTTTATGTTTCACAGTGAGTATAACGAGCACACTTTACTGCATATACAGACAGGTTACTGTTGTGGGTTTAGTAACACTTTAACTACTTTATTATTTGTTATTTGGATTCTTCAACTCCTCGCTGTCTTCTAATACGATAATAGAAGTAGTGCATCCAGAATCAGTAAAACCTTGGGAACCATACCCCACACCATGGAGACAGCCTGTAATGTTGCTGCAGGCACTGGTTTCTGTGTGGGCTGCACCCAACTTGCTCCATTTCTGAACCCTACCCCACAAGAATACCCTCACCCGTAGTAGTAGTTGAAACCAGGAGAAAAGGAGTCACTGCAAAAGTTCAGGTGAACATACGCTCTGCCGAAGCAGGCCACACAATCTCATAGTGACAAAGCTTCCCTTGCACCAGAGCAGAAACCGATTTTAACACTGTCCTCTGTATTTGATTCTAGCTAAAGCATGCAACAAGTGGTCTACTTGGCCAAGGCAGATTTTTCTACATGTCAATTCCTCTGGCAATTACCAGCTTTAATACAGCCATCACTGATTAGGGCTCAATAATGGCAGACTTCTCCAGCTTCACAGTCTACCTGGATGAAATCCTGATCTGCCCACCTTAGAAGAGGCAGACAGAAGGGAAATACAGAGGACCCAGAAGCAGTGTTAGAGGAGGCCATGGAGGATTTCTTACCCCCCTGTGCTCCAATGCACCTGATTTCATGCAATAGACTTGTGAGTACTGTTATGCTCACTTCTGCTAAGCAAAAAAGCCTCTGAATTGTTGCACTTGAACCTCTGCTTGTTTGGGTACAAAGAGACCTGCTGATTCTAAAAAGACCTTCCCTATTCACGAACAAATAGAATGGGTAGTTTGATAATTGAGTCAATCCAGAAAAGATTTTCACCCCTCCAAAGATCATTGCCAAGCTCTATCCAGGGAAAAAAGACTTTACGAAGAAGTGGTCTGTTCCTGTGGTAGACACTTGTCTCAGTCTTAAATATCTCACTGCTCCAAGTGAAGATGTTCCTTCATTAAAAGAGCCTGTGTGTAGGAAGTTTGAGACACTCTTAAAGCTCTCTTTACACTTTCAGGCCAAGCTCTGCAACCAGCTATTGCAGCTATTTCTGCCTGCCCAACTGCAGCTATCTAAACTCGGGCAATGAACAACCAACACGATCCTTTATTCCAGGACTGTACTTTAACTGTGCAGTTACCTACTGCCCTGCTCCTTTGTGTGGATGCCCTAGAAAAAGTTATGATACAAATCTCCAGAATGGCCGTGATTTCCATTCACATGCACAGAATATTTTGGCTCAAATCCTGGTCAGCTGAAGCTGCCTGTAAAAGAAACATCACATGTATGCCCTTTGAAGGAGGACATCTTTTTAAGGCACATGACAGATTCATTAACCACTTGCTGTCTGGGGCATTTTTTTTAAATTTTTTGCACGTTAAAGTCAGCTTTTTCTGCTAAAAAAAAAAATACAACTCCCCGACATTATACATTTTTTGAAAGCAGAGACCTTGAAGAATAAAATGGTGAATGTTACAATTTTTTATGTCAAAATACTTGCACAGCTATTTATCAAACACAAATTGCCAGGAAAAAAATACACTAAAATTAATTTTAGTGCACACAAACACAATATCCTACCCATTTTTTGGCAAAATATAAAAGATGATGATGTGCCAAGTGAATAGATGCCAAACATGTCAAGACTCAAATAGGAGTGCGGTCCTACTTAGAGCCTGTAGAGCCACCCAGACCACTTTTACTAGACAGCAGATCGCCGGCTGTGAAAAATGATAGCAAGATCAAAGCTGCAGCCATGACCTTAGTATAGCCACTTGCTGGCAGGCTGTATACATAAGTATGGCGGTCAGCAAGTGGTTAAAGATGTCGCAGGAGAAAAGGTTCTATCACATTGGAAAGTTCAGAAATTCCCTTGCTCAGGAGCCTCAAATTCCTCAAAACGCATAGCACCTCAATGCTCAACCCAAACATCAACTTCTAAGCCTTTCTTATTGCACAAGACTGTCCACAAAGTCCATCAAGACTTTCCCGAAGCCCTGTTCCTAAGTGAAGGGATGCCCTCACTTCTAAGAGTGGGAGGATATCTGTTAAAATTTGCCGATCTGTAGGTTACAGACATCCCAGAGCAGAGGGTTCAATCTGCAGTTTCAAAGGGGTACAAAATAGAATTCAAAACTCAGCCCCCTCACTGCTTTCTTCTTTCAAATCAACCAAATTCTTGCCAGAGAAAGTCATATTTGAACATTACCTGAACCATCTCTTGTCCCAGCGATTAGTTCCTGTACCTCTAGAGGACAGGTTTAAAGGATTCTATTTAAACCTGTTCACAGTACCAAAGCCCAACAAGGGTATCCATCCTATCCTGGACCTAAAATCCCTAAAGGAAATACCTTTATTTTCCAACATTTCACATAAAATACACAAAGTCAGTTATTGCCTCTCTGAGACAGGGAATACTTGGCATCTCTAGACTTCAAAATGTCTATCTGCCTATTACCATTTATTCACATCATCAATGCTTTATATGCATTGCATTAGAATATCTCTTCTAGTTTGTTGCACTGCCATTTGGCCTATCCTCTACCCCCCAGATTATTCACAACAATTCTTGCACCTCTTCTTGCCTTTCTAAGAACTCAGAACTTCCAGGGCACAGGTTTTCTGAATGGCATCCTTCTGAAGGACTCATCTCCCATCCAGCTATCTGCAAAAGTCCACAAGAAATTTCAGATGCTTCAGACTTTTGGCTGAGTGATCAGCTATCAGAAATCTGCTCCGTAACATTCTCTTTGTCTGGAATACTTGGGCCTAATTCTAGACATAGCCCAAGCAAAGGTTTTCCTTCCAGAGAACAAAATGCTGTCTCACAATTCATGTTCAGGACTTAAGGTCAAAGAGACACCCCGCTGTGAGATTTTCAATTAGAGTTCTGGGTCTCATGGTAGCCTGCTTTGAGTCCACTCCCAACACAACATCATGCTGATATGGAACATGCATGTTCTTTAAACCTACCCATGCTCCTATCCAGCCAAGCAAGGAATTTACTAGCCTTAACAATGAGGACATTGTCTCTGCCATATCACTGGAAGGTGGTAATAGATGCCAGTATTTCAGGCTGGGGAGGAGTATTCCAATCCCTCACAGTTCAGGGAACGTGGTCAAACTTCCCATCAACATCCTAGAACTCGGAGCGAACACTGGACCCCAGTTCTGCAGGGACACTCAATCAGAGTGCAGTCAGGCATTGCAACAGCTGTAACCTACATTAATCGCCAAGGGGGCACTAGGAGTCATGCACCCTTGAAGGAAGTAAGCCACATCACCTCATGGATGGAGAAAATACTGTCCAGTGATCTTTGCTGTCTCCTATACCAGGAGTGGACAACTAGAAGGCGGATTACCTTAACCTGGAGCAAGGGAAAAGGTCCTTCAACTTGACATTTTTAACCTGATATGCCAGAGATGGGGAATCCCAGATGTAGATACAGTATTGTGGCCTCTAGATTCAACAAAAAAGTTACCTCGGCTCAGAGCAAGAGAAGAAACTGGTTATTCTCATTGCACCAAACTGGTCCAGAAGAGCCTGATACACAGACATATTTAGACTTCTAGGAGCTGATGCCTGGCCTCTTCTTAACAGGCCTTACCTGTCCTAAGGCCTCATACTCCATCCTGCTTCTAACTCTCTGGCTTTAATGACCTGGCTGTTGAAGCTGTGATCTTAAGAGAAAGAGCAGACTCTGTCTCTGTTATTTATACTTTTACTAAAAGAAAGAAAAGCCATTTCCAATAAGATTTACTACTGAAAGTCTTTTTCCACAGGTACTTCTGCCACTCATCACATCTGCCAGACATATCGCTGAGCTAGCACCTCTCTTGTAAGGAGCAATTCCTCATTCATCATAAAAAAGGTAGTCTTACACCTCCGACCATCTTTTCTTCCCAAGCTGGTATCAGTCTTCCACCTCAAAGAGAACATGGTTCTATTTTCCAAAGCACCAAAAGGAATTTGCTGTTCACTGCCTGGACCTAGTCAGAGCCTTCAGAGTCTACCTCAAAGCAACAGCTTCCATCAGGATGACAAACTCCCTATTCTACCTACTCTCAGGAACTTGTAAAGGACATCCTGCTTCCAAGTCCACCATCTCTAGATGTATAAATTAACTCACCACCACAGCTTACACTCTAAAAGCCAAAACTCTGCACTTATTTATAAGTATATATACGCTCACTCAACCAGGTCGGTGGGTGTTTCCCAACATCAGGCCTCAGTTGCTGAACTTTGTAAGGCTGCTACCTGGTCCTCTGTGTTTTCAAAGTTCTTCCAGGGAGACATTAGTCTTCTGCAGATGCAGCTTTTAGCCACAAAGTTGCATCCGCACTCTGAATTTGGGTCTGTTGACTCTTGTTGATGGGCTTGTTGGCACAGTTTCTGTTTGCCTAGTTGTTGCTAGCCCTTCTCTTTCATTGCTTGGGGACATCCCAGAGTCTGTAAATACTCAGCCTGTGGCCTGTACTGTGCGATTAAGAAAGTTTGACTTGCCTGTAAATTCCATATCTTAGAATGCAGTACAATACACAAGCCACCCTCCCTTCTATTCCTGTGTTACTCTGCATTGCTTGCTACAAAACTGAGGATACACGGAGTGGGGTAGAGTTATAGAGGGAAGATGTCCAGGGAGTGTGACCCCAAAAAGCTTGCCAGTGTTAAATCACCTGAAGATACAAGCCTATAACCTAGGGTCTATGGATACTCACCCTGCTTTCTGTACTGTATTCCAAAATATGAATTTACAGGTAAGTTAAAGTTCTTATTTTTCTACGTCAGTATATATTAAAGGTTCATATGAATGTATTGTTTTCTCATATTCAGCTAGCAGAGCTTTAGGGTTCTTGTGCATTGCAGCTGATAAACTCTTGTTCGGGACCTTTTCTGCATTTTTTTTCAGCAGCCCCTGAACTCTCCCTGTTTTCCTATGTGTCCATGTACACATCGTCATTTACAGGCCGTTGAGCTTACAGACGTTTTTTTGAATGCACCAAATTTGCGTAGATTTTATCAGCGTTTCAACTGCTTGTAAACGTGTGTAAACGCGGCTAACCGTGTTTATAAGCGTTTGCATTTAGAAGCGTTTTTTAACTGTTCCTTATATAAATGCTGTCCAGAGCCATTTTTCATCATCAGAAATGCATGCAAAGCGTTTTCCATGTTTTCAAATGGGCCCGGTACACCAGCACAGTCAGTTCCAGGTTTTGCTTGCAGGAAAAAATGGTAGAACGTGCTGCATTATGCTCATGATGGGAACCATAGTGAATACAACCAGAAAAGACAGCTAATCTCAACACATACTGCTCTCTCTGCTTCTGCTCTCTCTATTTCTGTGTCTGAAATAGTTAATTTTTTCTGGGCATTTTGGAAGGTCTCCTGAGTTTATCTTAAAAAAACGCTTCTAAATACAAATGCTCACAAACGCGGTATGCAAACGCAGATAAACAGACGTTTTTTAACCTACATTTTCCAGCAGTCAGTTTCCATCGTTCAGAAGAGTTTTGCAAACGTCCCGTGTACATGGAGCCTTAAAGTACATGTAAATGTTTTTGTCCAAAGTCTAAACAAGTCCCAAAGCCAGTTACCATATAATACACAAGCCTGACTACTCCAAACCTTGTGCATCATATGCTCCCCCCTTCCAGACATTGTAGCCTACAGTGGAAGGTGTCGGAGTCAGTGATGTCAATCCAGAAAGCAGTGGGCTTCACTAGGTATGGCCAGGTGCTGATTGACAAGCTACAGTTGTGTGAATTAGTAGTAACAATGCTGAAGGCCAAAACCCCAGCAACATTTTTTTCTTCCAATGGTAGTGTAAGACAGCACAGACTAGAGGGTGTCCATCACAGGAAGCCATATTAGGTGTCTGTAAAATTAAGTATTTGTGGGACTTTTCAAGGAGACTAACAGAAAATTGTAAATGTACTGCAGCACGTTTTTATAAGCCATAGTTCTGTTTTCATTGGTGTCTGGTGTTGCCTTGTGTAAGAGTCCTGATGTGAATACTGGGAAAATGGTACAGGCCTTCATAGTATAATTAGGACTAATAGCTAAGAAGTAGTGTACCTCTCCCATCTCCTGCCGTAGCTGAGCAAATTCTTGTTTTTCTTGTTCCAACTTTTGTTTTTTTTCCTCTTCTTTTAATCTTTTCTCTTCTTTCATCTTCTGTTTGAGGCGCTCTTCGAAGTTTATTTCCAGTTTACCTGGTGAAAGTGTCTCCTGAGATGTTGTTTTACTGAGTGGCAGGTTGTCTTCATCTGGCTCCTGATAGGAACAAGAAATAGCATTAATTTGCCTGGCCTACCTATATGATGTTAGATGCGTAAAGGGGTTACAGTCAAGGCTTCCATTACAAATCTTCTGGAAATATTACTTTTTAAGCAATTTGGCACAGTATAATGTGCTGCATATGTATTCTTTGTCCTTGGATGGCATTGGCCAAGAATGACAACGCAACAGCTAGGGAGATATCTTTGCCTTCAATTGGTGTTATTCACCTCTGCACTATGTTAAAATGATACAAACTTGATTGAATAGTAGAAATAACGTACTATATTTTGGCTATCCGTTGCGTGAGCAAGAGATGAACCCAAAAGCGCTGTTGCCTCCTCAGTGCAATTGTTAGCACCAGAATTATGAACTTAAAGGATAAGTTCACCTTTGTAAAAAAAAATAATAAATGCATATCGTTATGCAGGTTAAAAAAAAAAAAGTGCATTTATTTATTTATTTTTACTAGGAGCCTGTAAATCAGTGGTTCTCAACCTGTGGGTCGTGACCCCTTTGGGGGTCGAGCGACCCTTTCACAGGGGTCCCCTAAGACCATGAGAAAACACATATTTCCGATGTGTAAAGAGCAGCTGCTGTGTTGAAAGCAGCTGCTGTGTTGAAAGCATCTGTATTGGAGGTATAACGACACTCATGAATTATAATTACTGGGTAAATAATTTTATGGTTGGGGGTCACTACAACATGAGGGACTGTATTAAAGGGTCACGGCATTAGGAAGGTTGAGAACCACTGCTGTAAATCATTGCACCCGCGATCAGCAGATCGCAGGTGCAATGCAGGACTCTTGCAGACTCTCAGTGTAGCTGTCTGCTCATTCCTCGCATAAGCAAGCAGTTACACAATAACAGGAAGCATCAATGAACTACCCAGAGTGCTCAACAGCGCCGTGGTAGATCATTGAGAACTACAAGCCGACAGCTGCAAAGGCTGTTGCTACTTGCAGTTCTCCCATTCACAGAACTCTGTAAATAAATGAATTGCATGGCCGGTGGGTGAAGAGCCCCGGAAGGCCACGTGTTTTTTAAATTGTGACAGGAAGTGTGGGGAAAGATCCCCCGCTTGCTGGTACAATTGGGGGGAGGGGTGAACGGGGGCTGCTGCATCTGTAACATGTTACACCCTAAATATCGGTGCAATATGTTACGAAATGTGAACCCTCATGAAGGGTCGCAGGTAGCCCCAAAAATGCTAGTTTGCCATTCCTAGTAAACATTATCTCTGGGCAACCACTTGCCCTCCTGAGGATTTACCCCCCCCCCCTTCCTGACCAGGTCATTTTTTGCATTACGGCGCTGCATTACTTTAACTGACAATTGAGCGGTCATGCAACGCTACACCCAAATTAAATTTATGTCCTTTTTTCCCATGAATTGAGCTTTCATTTTGTGGTATTTTAACGCCTGTGCGGTTTTTATTTTTGCATTATAAAAAAAAGAGCAACAATTTTGAGAAAAAAACTATTTTTGACTGTTTTCTTTTAAACATGTCCAGTAAAAAATTTAAAAAATCTAATTTCGTCATAAATTTAGGCCAGAATTTATTCTGCTACATGTCTTTGCTAAAAAAAAAACCAATACGTGTAAATTAATTATGTGAAAGTTTACAAATGGTATATTTATACTGGGATTTTTTTTTTATTTCTGCTAGTAATGGCGGCGGTCAGCGACTAATATCGGGACTGCGATGGGCATTCTGACACTGGGGGAACTGACTTGGTGTCGCTGACATCCCCAGTGACACCAACACAGTGATCAGTGCACAGTCATGCAAAGCAGTGTGCAGGAGCTGACAGGGGAGAGAACTGTTTTGTTTACAAACAGTTCTCCCCCGTCGGAGATGCTCGGCAATCATCAGGCGCCGGCGAGTAATCACTGGCCGGGACCCGGTGATTGACAGCCGCAGCCGTGAATGGCGGCACGGGTAGGGCACGCGCGCCCCCTACCTGGAAATGCGAAATCATGTACAGTTGCAAGAAAAAGTATGTGAACCCCTTGGGATTACGTGGAGTTTTGCATGAATTGGGCATAAAATGTGCTCTGAACGTCATCTAAGTCACAACAATAGAAGAACACAGTCTGCTGAACATAATACTACACAAACATTAGATGTTGCCATGGTTTAATTGCACATAACATGTAAACATTCACAGTGCAGGGAGGAAAAAGTATGTGAGGCCCTAGCTTAATGACTTCTCCCAGAGCTGATTGGAGCCAGGAGTGAGCCAACCTTGACTCCAATCAGTGTGATGATATTGGATGTGTTGCTGACAGCTGTCCTGCCCTTAAAAAACACACACCTGTTTTGGGTTTACTGGTTTCAAGAAGCACTGTCTGATGTGAACCATGCCTCACAGAAAAGAGCTCTCAGAAGACCTACGATCAAGAATTGTTGACTTGCATGAAGCTGGAAAGGGTTACAAAAGTATCTCCAAAAGCCTTGATGTTCATGTGTCCACGGTAAGACAGACTGTCTACAAATGTAGAAAGTTTAGCACTGTTGCTACTCTCCCTAGGTGTGGTCATCCTTTAAAAATGACTGCAAGAGCACAGCGCAGAATGCTGCATGAGGTAAAGAAGAATCCCAGAGTGTCAGCTAAAGACCTACAGAAATCTCTGGCACATGCTAACATTTTTGTTGACACATCTACAATAAGGAAAACATTAAACAAGAATGGAGTACATGGGAGGACACCACGGAGGAAGCCATTGCTGTCCAAAAAGAATATTGCAGCACGTTTGAAGTTTGCAAAAGAGCACCTGGATGTTCCACAGCACTACTGGCAAAATATACTGTGGACAGATGAAACCAAGATTGAGTTGTTTGGGAAGAACACACAACACTATGTGTGTAGAAAAAAAGGCACAGCACACCAACATCAAAACCTCATCCCCACTGTAAAACATGGCGGAGGGAGCATCATGGTTTGGGGCTGCTTTGCTGCCTCAGGGCCTGGACGGATTGTTGTCATTGATGGGAAAATTAATTTCAGAGTTCATCAAGACATTTTGCAGGAAAACGTACGACCATCTGTCCGCCAACTGAAGCTCCGCAGAGGATGGGTGATGCAACAGGACAATGACCCAAAGCATACAAGTAATTCAACAAAACAATGGCTGCAACAGTACAGAATATGCCTTCTGGAGTGGCCCAGTCAGAGTCCTGACCTCAACCCGATTGAAATGCTGTGGCATGACCTTAAGAGAGCGATTCACACCAGACATCCCAAGAATATTGCTACACTGAAACAGTTTTGTGAAGAGGAGTGGTCCAAAATTACTCCAGATCGTTGTGCAGGTCTGATCTGCAACTACAGGAAACGTTTTGTTGAGGTTATTGCTGCCAAAGGAGGGTCAACCAGTTATTAAGTCCAAAGGTTCACATACATTTTCCTCCCTGCACTGTGAATGTTTACATGTTATGTGCAATTAAACCATGGCAACATCTAATGTTTGTGTAGTATTATGTTCAGCAGACTGTGTTCTTCTATTGTTGTGACTTAGATGACGTTCAGAGCACATTTTATGCCCAATTCATGCAAAACTCCACGTAATCCCAAGGGGTTCACATACTTTTTCTTGCAACTGTATATATACGTAATTTTGCGCACCCTGTAGCAGTACTTCTGCTATAGGGCGGATAGGAAGCAGTTAAACAACTTTCAAGACTGTTTTGTGTATGACTTTGTCAAATGGTTTGCTATGTTACAGGGAACTAGAAGTGGTAATTGTGCCTTAGCAGTACCCTGAAAAATGTATGTTTTATCTTGACTCTATCATGAAAGTTAACAGTGCACTTCGTATTGTGCCTGCAATCTAATAACTGTATAGCTGCAGTGAAATACTAAAGCACTGCTACTTTGGTCTGCTGGTTTTCAGTGATTTGAAGATGTGCTGCTTCCCATTCTCCCTGCTGGAGGATTTGAAATGAGAAAGCAAAGCCTTGCCTATACCATGATCGCCACCTTCAAACAGGGACACAATGGGGTTTATTTACTAAAGCTGGAGAGTCCAAAATCAGACTCCCTTCTGCATAGAAACCAATCAGCTTCCAGGTTTCATTGCCAAAGCTTCATTGAACAAGCTGAGGTTAGAAGCTGATTGGTTTCTATGCAGAAGGGAGTCTGATTTTGGACTCTCCAGCTTTAGTAAATAAACCCCAATGCAGCAAATGACTTGGTAGTCAGTAATAGGGAAAGTGCAGCTGCAGGAAGACCACAGTCAATACTGGAGACTAGCCCTTTGCCCTTTGTCTGACTTTTTTTTTCAGTACAGCTCCAAAAGTTTGTTACCTGTTAAGATTTTTTTAAAAAGTGTAAAAAAATAGTTTTATAATTTTATGGACAATTCTATAACAGTTTAGGTACGCACATCCCCCAGTCTCTAAGCCTGTTTTAGAATTTTGGTCATGCAGTATTCTGGCAAATTAGTTGAAGACGTACCATATTTTTCCTTGCCTCCGCAAACTGCTTCCTCTCCTCTTCCAGTCTCTTCCGGGATTCCTCCTCTGCTCTCCTATGCTCCTCTTCTCTTCTTTGCTTTTCCAGTTCTTCAAAACTTAATTTCAGTTTTCCAGGTTGGCTGTGCTCCTTTGTAACTTCCAGTCTGAAATTTTCATCCTCCTCCTCCTCCTCATTGGAAGCCTGTAAATGCAACATGTTTACTTGCCTAAACATTTTTCAAACTTTTAGCTTGCCAACTCAAATGTGAGAAACTTCCTGCCAATATCAAAATATTGACATTAAGCTTACTTAGAGCTGAACCAAAGGCAAAAAAAATCAATGCAAGTTATATTTTAATTTAAAAAAATAATAAAGCGGAACTCCAGGTTTGCCTCCCCTCGGTTGTTTTATTTTTTAAAAAACCTTATACATAACTTTTTTTCCCGCAGTCATCAGGCCAGTCTGATGATGTCACAGGTCTTTCCTCTTATTCTATAGAGGGGGCAGTCCATCCATCTGGACTGAGAAGTGCTCAGTTTGATGACAGCCTGGGCTCACAGGAAGTAGGCTGATAACCTGAGAGACTGAGGACTTCTAGTGGCGAAGTACTGCAGGGCAGAGCAGAAGTTTCAAGGTGAGCTTTAAAGCAAATGCTTTTTCTATTTTAACAGACGCAGGGCAGCAAAGTAATAAAAACTAGAGTTCTGCCTTAAAATAAAACTAGGAAAAGCTTTTTTTTATTTTGGATACAGTAAGGGAGGGGTATAGCCCATATCAGTTTATTTTTTGCCATCTGTGTCCCATTGGAGAGGTTTACCTTCACTTCCTGTCCTATAGCCAAAATGGAAGTGAGAGGAAATCACTACAAATAAGAAAATTCCTTGGGTACCCCCAAATTACCAGAACCGGTGTCCCAATTGGAAAATTTCCCCTCTATTAGTTTTTTGGGGAAAACCCAAAAGTTGGAGTTTTTCGTTTACTTTTCACCATTATAATGTTAAACAGGAAAAATAGAGAGGGTGAATCTCCCTAGCGGGGGCACAGACGACGGTGAAAACTGTATAGGTGTTCTAGTCCATCTCTACTCTATCTGAAACAAAAAAAGCTTTGTCTTTAGTTAAATTTTAGGTGTAAGTTTGAAAAGAAATTGGTGTAAATACTTAATTTTTATCTTGGTATCTGTATAGCAGAGCTCAGAAAGAGAGAGCAGCAGCATAAGCAGTCAGTTGTGCTAACAAGGAACATGCTAATAGGAAGGGAGGAGGGTTGTGTTCATCTTTTGAATGAATGCAGAGAATGAGAAATACAAACCATTCAGCAGCTTTGATATATGTCATTTTATCTGTATATGTATCTTTTTGCGTTCAGTTCAGCTTTAATAAAATGCAGCAAGATATTAAAATTTGTTTTAACCCCAGGCAGCCAAAAAAATCAATATTTAAAAAAATGTCTATAGTTTAGAAAAGGAAAGCAAGTTAAAGTGCATAAGTAATTTGCAAGCTGGCATTATTTGATGTATCAAGCCATCTACAAAGTGCAAGTACCAGAAAGCGCTTCAAATTAATGATGCACTGAAATACTGTAGCAAAATGATTGACAAATAACTGTTGAAGCAGCCATTTTATATACTCATAAAAGAAAAAGAAAAAATGCGGCAATATTCTGCAGTTAAATATATCAGAATTCTGTCATTTTTAATAATTTGACTAAATATGGTTTGTTCAAATGAAAGCATGTAAAAACTTCTAGTTAACGCCAAGCTCCTTACCTCAAGCTCATCTGCTATACATATTTCGTATCATACGACTACTAAAAACAATGATAAAAAAAGATGCACTCACTTTGTAAAATATTGGAGAACTGAAAAAAATTAGCTATTGATTATTTCTGTCACAATGATCAGCTGCCTTTCCCCATCATAGTTCAAACTGAAAATATTTTTCTACTCTACCATGCTTTTCCTTGCTTCCGCAAATGCTCTCTTTTCTTCTGCTATCCTCCTTCTCGCCTCCTCCTCTGCTCTTATCCTCTCCTCCTCCTTTCTTTGTTTCTCTAATTCCTCAAAACTCAACTTCAGTTTTCCTGGACGGAAGTCGTCTTTGTGTGTGTTGTCTTGTTCTTCATCGTCATCACTGACCTTTTGGAAAACAGATGCTAGAAAGTTATGTTGTCTTCATTTTGTAGCAAAAAATATTTCTTGTTGAGCTTCACAGCAACATCTCAGATTCTTACATGGAAACTTGAAGGACCAAAGGAAATCCAAATGACTACAAAGCTAAACACTATGGATAATTACCCTTTTATCTTTCTGTGTGAGAGAAGAAAAAATTAACAAACGTGTTTATTATCAAGGCTATTTGTGAATCTTACTATACTCCTTGAAACAGACCCCAAGCCATTATCATAAGGTAGAGGTAAAAGTGTCAAAATATGGAGCAATGTGGGCATTGTATTTCAGTGGACTAGCTCTAAGCTTTGAAGATGACACAGGTTGAAATCCTCTTCCCTTATATGCCCAGAACTTTATACCATAAAATGATTTGTTAACAAAATTCTTCTAATAAATAAAGTATCCGAAGACCAAAACCATGCCATTTTCTTTACCACATGTTGCCTTGCTTCTTCAAAGGCCCGCCTCTCCTCCTCTAACCGCAGACGAGCCTCTTCTTCTGTTAGCTTTTTCTGTTGTTCCTGCCTCTGCTTTTCTATCTCCTCAAAGGTTAATTTGAGTTTACCAGGTGTTATTTGTTCTTTGCTCTTCTTGTCTTGGGTTTCTGTATCATCCTTAGAAAATAAGATGTGCTTTATTAAGTTGGGAAATTTTTTTGGAGTATTGATCGCTAACAAAAGTATCAGGAGCAACCACAAATACCATATAACCATGGTTATGTTTATTATCCATCAATGAAAACAACCTAAACACATGAGACATTTCTCTTCTTGGTACTTTGCTTTGGAATTACTGCCTGCAACACGTGGCTATGTAGATATGACCCCTATGTAGATGTGACCCTCTCAATTTAAACCCAATTTTATGGTCTATCAATTGACAAAAGCTAGAACACTGCCAATATAGCTAACCATTACCATGGCAGAGGAACGTCTCTTAGCTTCTCTGAATGACCTCCTATGTTCATCATATCTTCTCTTTTTTTCTTCTTCACGTCTGTTCTTTTCTTCCTCTTCTCTCTCTTTTTCCAAATCTTCAAAATTAATATTTATTTTTCCAGGAGATCTAACTGCCTTTACAGGCGTGACCGCAACTTCATCTTCTTCAGTTCCTTCCTGTTTGAAATAAACATTCTTCTTGGTTAGTGGATTTGTTTTAAGACCACTGTTTTTGCTAAGAGGAAATCTCTAAGTTGACAAATTCAACTCTGAAAACAAAAGAATGTAAGTTTAGATGATACAGGAAGAGTTATTATGGAGCAAGATGACCTCCTTGTCAGAGCATCTTCATCAAGGAACCAAGTTCAGTAAACGACTGGTATAAATCTTGAAGATCTGTGATTTGACCAGTTTTCATCACTTCTTTAAGTAGACTAATTTGGTACTGAAAAAATATGAGAAACTTTCGTACTTATTTTATCTTGTATAATTAACACTCAATACGAAGGCAGAAAAAAACAATATTTCCTGCAGCTATACCTTTTGTAATGCCTGTAGTCCATGCACCACAGAGGTAGCTAATTTGTGGATTGTGCAGTTATTTAGAAGAATCTACATTTTAAAATTAGGAGCAAGTGACATCATTTTAATGTTGTTATTTGGATCTACTATGTCACATTAACACAGTTCTTTGAAATTAAATTGTAGACATGGTCTTAGATTGTAAACTGTAACAAGCAGGGCCTTCTGATTTTTCCTGTATTGAATTGTATTGTAAATTGTACTGCCTGCTGTGTAAACTGTTGGCACTATATAAATACTGTATAATAATAATATAGGTCACCAGTACATTATTATGTGAGTTTAAAAAAACACGCTATTTCCTTATCCAGTAAGTGTTAGTGAAGAGAGTGGAAAAATAGGAAGAGTAACAAAGGAAGAAAGGATTTTTTTAATTGAATAAATATCTTTTTACCTCCATGTCCGAGTCACTTTCCGTACAGTTAATGTCCTCAATCTATTAAATGAGAATTTTAAAGTGTCAAACCCTGCTGCTTATCTCCTAAAAAAATAAGAAAAATATTTTTTTTTCTTCCTCAAAAATAATCTCTTCTGAACAGCTCAAGATCTCAGGTGCACTGGAAAAAAATATAATTCGGTCATTTAAAATCCCCAAAATTCAAAATAACTCCTGAAATTAAAGATTACAGATCTGTATAGCTATTCAAAAATAAAACTACAAACGGCCAACGTTCTACGATTGTTTTTGGTTTTTTTATCCTTTTATCATAAAATGTCTGAGACACTTCAGTAAGGGTCACTTTAGCATGTATACATGTGTACAAATAAATCAAAGGAAATCAAGTTAAAGGGTAGCCATTATTTGTTTTCATAGGGCATTTTCTCTGCAAGAAAAACAGATTGTTGTATTTTTATTGATGCTTTTCTGCACATGTTCTGGTAGTGAAAGCTTGGAGAAAGAACATCTGTGATGGAGGCCACTTGGCATAAAAAAAAAAAAAAAAAACACTTTTCCAATGATTAACAAGCATACTTGTACATTGTTGACATTGTGACATTGAGCTTTCTTGCCTCTTTTCCCCACTTTGAACAGTGTTAAACATGCATTGTTGCAAGCTGCAAAACAAGCTTAAAACTACTAAATGTCAGCTGTAGACTTAATTTGTAAACAATTAGATAGACGATTAGTTCTAGCTAAGCCTTTATGTAAGAATTTCCAGCATCTACATTGCAGCAAGTAATCCATGAATTCGGTGTACAGTAGGCATAGTACAGACAAACTAGGACAAAAGGCATAGTAATACATTCTGCATGTTTGTACCCAGGAACTGCTGTCAGCACTTTGAACAAGTGCATGTTTGAGTATTGGAGCCATACCTGTTCGGCTCTCTTGGCCAGTTCACGCTGAATCTTTCTTTTCTCCTTTAGGTCTTGTTCAAGCCTCCTTTTTCTCTCCTCCTCCATTCTTTTCCTTTCCTCATCTTGTCTTTGTTTCTCCATCTCTGCAAATTTCCCTTTAACTGTACCTGAACAGAAATAGCTGATTGGGTTAGGAGTCTCAAACTGTTGCAAGCTTTGGTTTCCATCCAACAGTTGTTTTTCAGGAAGAAAAGAATATTCAAGGGACTGTCGAAGGAGGCAAAACCATACCACTATGACATAGCATACCACTATGTCCATCCAAATCTTTTTTTTTTTTGGAAAATAGGCAAAAGGCTAGAACCCCACCAACTTTTATTCCTATTTGCATCCATGTTGGAGATTTTCCCTCACAAGAACAGTAGGTCAGGTACAATCTTTCTAACAGAGTCCCAGATAGCAGCAAAAACCCACAAGAGTTCCTAACTTTCCCTACTCTATTTTTAAATAGATAAATACATTTTGTCTGAGCATATGCTTTAAACAGAAGATAACAGGTAAGAAGATCTCTAGGGGCCAGAGCTGCTATGGCTCAATGAACATGTTGAAGCTGCTGCTTCTGTATTCTTTCCCATGAGCCTTTTATTAAAGTTAACCTTTCATGAATGGAATATGTAGACTTGAACCGATGACTTATTTATGAACGTGCTAGCTGTCTGCCTGCCATGTTGATCCTGTTGCCTCAGTGGTTTTAAACTGGCAGACTCTCTACATGTCTACATAGAGTGAAGTAAGAATTGTTCATCAAACTTATTCCTGGTCAAAGATTCAGTATAACAGTTGGGTGACTAGCATTTTCAGCAGAAGAGTCTGGAAATAAAATCTCATATATTTTTGTAATGATACTTCCCTTTAAAAAAATGTGATAACAGAATATACTTTCCAAGCCAAAACATACAGTATATTGCCAAGAGTATTGGTCGGCCTGCCTTTACACGCACATAAACTTTCATGTCATCCCAGATTACAGTCAGTGAGCCAAAGAGAAGAGAGCGGGGGCCGGGTCGGGCCGCAGTTCCACATGTGAATGGACACTTAATAAATGCTGCACAACAGCTGGAGAAAACTGCACCTATGTATGCCTGGGAAAATGAACGGGGAAAATGAACGCAATTGCAAATAAAGTTGAATATCTTGTTCAGAAGTTCACTCTATCTCACTGTCTGGGAAACAGCAGTTAAACTTCATACCAGGTGGTCCTTAATGCCACATAAACTCCATGCTATATTCCCAAACTCCCATGATACCTCTTAATGGCTACCAGGACAAAAGAACCTTTAAATATACACTATATAGCCAAAAGTATTGGGACAAATGCCTTTACATGCACATGAACATTAATGGCATCCAGTCTTAGTCCGTAGGGTTCAATAATGAGTTGGCCCACCCTTTGCAGCTATAACAGCTTTAACTCTTCTGGGAAGGCCATCCACAAGGTTTAGGAGGGTGTCTATGGGAAGGTTTGACCATTCTTCCAGAAGCACATTTGTGAGGTCAGTCATTGATGTGGACGAGAAGGCCTGGCTCGCAGTCTCCGCTCTAATTCATCCCAAAGGTGTTCTATCTGGCTGAGGTCAAGACTCTGTGCAGGCCAGTCAAGTTCCTCCACCCCAAACTCACTCTTTCATATCTTTATGGACCTTGCTTTGTGCACTGGTGAGCAGTCTTGTTGGAACAGGAAGCGGTCATCCCCAAACTGTTCCCACAAAGTTGGGAGCATTAAATTGTCCAAAATGTCTTGGTATGCTGACGCCTTAAGGATTCCCTTCACTGGAACTAAGGAGCCAAGCCCAACCCGTGAAAAACAACCCCACATCATAATCCCCCCTCCACCAAACTTTATACTTGGCACAACGCAGTCATGCAAGTACCGTTCTGGCAACCGCCAAACCCAGACACGTCCATCAGATTGCCAGAGAACTGTGATCTGTCCCTCCAGAGAACATGTCTCCACTGCTCTAGAGTCCAGTGGCAGTGTGCTTTACACCACTGCATCCAACACTTTGCATGGCACTTGGTGATGTAAGGCTTGGATGAAGCTGCTCGGCCATAGAAACCCATTCTATGAAGCTCTCTACGCACTGTTGTGCTAATCTGAAGGACACACAAAGTTGGGAAGTCTTTAGCTATTGACTCTGCAGACAGTTAGCACTTTGTGCTTAAGCATGCGTTGACCCACGCTCTGTCATTTTACGTGGCCTACCACTTCATGGCTGAGTTGCTGTTGTTCCCAGTTGCTTCCACTTTGTTATAATACCACTAACAGTTCAACTTGGAATATTTAGTAATAGGAAAATGTCACGGATGGACTTATTGCACAGGTAGCAACCTATCACGGTACCACGCTTGGAGTCACTGAGCTCCTGAAAGCGACCCATTCTTTCACAAATGTTTGTAGAAGCAGTCTGCATGCCTAGGTGCTTAAGTTTATACACCTGTGGCCATGGAGGGGCCTGGAACCTGAATACAATGATTTGGAGGGCGGGCCCAATACGTTTGGCAATATAGTGTATTTTCCATACTACCCCATTGATAGTGTATTAAAGCAGTAGTAAACTCCACTCTTGTATCTGCAGGTAACCCTATAATAAGGCTTACCTATAGATACAGTGAATATCTCCTGAATGCGCATTGTTTAGGAGAAATTCCAATGTGTACCAGCCGGTGGTGTCACCGGCTTGCCGTCAATTGAGAGAGCTATGCCGTGGGCCATGACTCCTGAGTGGAATGACATAATCACAGCTCAGCTATTAAAATGACCAGGGATTTGCAAAGAAGATCGGGTGAAGATGGAAGCCCAAAGTGACAGTGCACCACTGGAGGGATCTGTTTTAAGGTAAGTCTGTCATAATGTGCTGGTATGACATTATCCTGCATGGGGCCAATTTTGTTCTTTGTTTTTTTGGGGTTTTTTTGCAGTTCACTATTGCTTTAAAGCATTTTTAAAGGATAAGTTAACCTTCAGGAATATGTTACATGTTCCACTCATTTTTTGGGTGGAGCATGTAACCTGTTCCCACTCCTGCAGCTGCTCACTGATTCCATCTACCTGTGACAGCAGTACGGGGTGAAGTTCCCTGTCCCAGCTGTCACTTTTTGAAAAGAGTGCAGCTGTGAGAGGCTCCACTCTCATGGCCGCATCATTCATTAACAGACTTCTCAGAATGTGAAAACTACAAGGACCGACATCCTTTGCAGCCGTCGGCTTGTAGTTCTCAATGAACAACCATGCTTTGTTGAGCGCTGTGGTAGTTCATTGATTCTACCTGTCAGTGTGAAACTGCTTGCTTGTACGTTGTACGAGCAGACAGATACACTGACGGTCTGCAGGAGATCTGCATGACACCAGTGATCTGCTGATACAATGCTTTCCAGGCGCCTAAAAATACAAGAAAAAAAAACAGTAAATGCTAATTTTTTTGCATGAACAAATGTACATTTTATTTTAAAGGTGAACGTATCCTTTAACCACCTCCTGCCCGCCATATAGTAATATGACTGACGCTAGGTGGTTCTCTCGTTCTGGGAGGACGTCATATGACGTCCTCCCATTCTCACCGCGCATGCGCATCTCAGGGGGCGCACGGTAATCGGCGGTGCGCTGTGTCCCTCGGACACAGCAGATCACCGATCATGGAGAGAGCTGAAGATGTCGGCTCAGTCATGTGATCAGCTGTGTCCAATCACAGCTGATCACATGTAAACAGGGAAATGCCAGTTATCGGCGTTTCTCTCCTCGAGCTGTCACTCTGACAGCTCGTGAGGAGAGGAGAGCCGGTAATCTGCTTTCTGCGGAGAGGACATGTACACTGATCATCAGGGCACTGTTGATCAGTGTGCCCTGATGATCAGTGTAGCCCCAGCAGTGCCACCTGTCAGTGTCCATCAGTGCCTTGTATCAGTGCTCATCAGTGCCACATATCAGTGCCTGCCAGTGCACATCAATGCCACATATCAGTGCCCATCTGAGCTGCCTTTCAGTGTCAACCATCAGTGCCAGTCAGTGCCACCTATCAATGCCAATCAGTGCCACCTAGCAGTGTGCATCAGTGCCACCTATCTGTGCCAGTCAGTACCGCCTAACAGTGCCAGTCAGTGCTGCCTATCAGTGCCGCCTATCAGTGCCATGTATCGGTGCTGCCTATCAGTGCCCATCAGTGATGCCTGTCAATGCCCATCAGTGCCACCTACCAGAGCCTCATCAGTGCAGCCTATCAGTGCCCATCACTGCAGCCTCATTAGCGCACATCAGTGAAGGAGAAAAATCACTTATTTACAAAATTTTATAACAAAAACTAAGGAAAAACTTTTTTTTTCAAAATTTTCAGTGGTTTTTGGTTTGTTTAAGAAAAAATAAAAAAACTCAGAGGTGATTAAATACCACCAAAATAAAGCTCTATCTGTCACAAAAAAAAATATCAAAATTTCATATGAGTACAGTGTTGCATGACCGTGCAATTGTCACTCAAAGTGCGACAGCGCTGAAAGCTGGGAATTGGCCTGGGCAGGAAGGGGGTATAAGTGCCCTGTAGGCTAGTGGTTAAGGATATGTTTTTTCATGCATCTATGTATCCACTATGCTTGTCATAAACATCGGTGTATTAGTTGTGTGTGACCACAAGGGGGCATTAGAATCACATCAGTTGAAACTTGAATTTGTAAGAGTAGTAGCAACAAAGAAAATACATTTTAATTTATGATTTATTTGTATCACTTACCTGTGAGTTTTGGAACATATCCCTTTTCTGCCTGTTTCGGTTTATCTTCTTCATCATCAGAAGCTAGAAGTTCTTTCATCTGGACCATTGGAAAAGACAACTTGCTTTACTGAGTGCAGAAATAAAATGTTACCTTGCAGATACAGGGGCTTATTTACTAAAGACAAATAGACTGTCCACTTGGCAGGTGGAATTTCCTCAGAGCTTAGTGAATGGGGTGAAGCTCTTTTGACTTACATCATCCAATCATGTTAAAGCAAAAATGTTTTGTTTTTATGTTCCTTGCAAGTGATTGGGTATTCTTTGCAAAGTAACATTTCACATTCACTAAGCTCTAGAGAAAATTTCCTTGCAAAGTTCAGCTTCCTTTTGCAAAGTGAACAGCCTATGTGCCATTAGTAAATGAACCCCACTGTATCTAAATTGTAATTTTTTGATGCTGAAAAATGTTTTGCAGAGGAGACTATGACACAAGAAAACAGTATATACAATAATGGTAATTGGTCCTTGATTTCCAGTGACAGTCCCTAAATTGGAATTTAGCTTTTAGAAATTTGTTTCCAATAATGAGTTTGTCTCCAAGACTGTCCTTGTATTGTAGAACTGAACAACAGTACCATTAAAATGTGCTAAATATTATACTGTTTAAAAAAGTAATAAAAACCATTGAAATAGAAAATGTGCTAAATATAATCTCTTAACTCTATTTGAGTATTCGTAAACTAATAGTTTAGTGAAAGACAGAAATTAAAATGCAAAAGTATGATGCAATGATAGATACAGGGGTTCCCTGCATAGGCTGACTGATATCCAAGTTTAGGTATTGAATAAATACCTGTAAAGGCAAGCAGGAAAAGATATTTTAGGGTGAACACATACTGGCAAATTTAACTGGGCACGGTTCACTCCTTTAGCCTGGTTCATTTGTGTAGTGTGAGTGCTCTGAACCATGGCTAGGAAGATTAACCATACCATGCCCAGGACTACTTGGAAGAGGTGGTCCCAGGAACAGTTTACACGTGGTCTGATATGGTTTGCAAACCATGCCAGAGCACAAAACTCTCCATAGATGACTGAGCACAGAAGTGGGAGTCACTGCCATCTGGTTGGCAGAGGTGTTGATGTAAGTATGCCCAGAAACACTTGCTTATAGTCCAATGTAAGTGCAGACCAATGGGGAGAGGGGACAATCAAATTCAGGCATGGTTCAATTCAACCTTGTCCAGTGTGAGTGCACCCATAGACACTTGGCATTGCAGCTTATAGTACACCCATCATGGGAAATAAATGGGGGCCTTCTTAAAATACCTCACTGTGTCTGTCAGGGGCAGACTGACAACTCATGGGCCCCTCAGGCAATAGGGGATCATGGGGCCCCTGTGTCCTCACCCATACCCAAAAAAGCCTATGAAAAAAGCCAATTAAAGGTACCAGGGGCATCTCATGGGGCTCCCTGCTGACCCTGAGCCCTCGGGCAGTGCCTGAGTGCTCGAATGGTCAGTCTGCCCCTGGTGTCTGTCTTCCCTGCTGCTGTCCATTGGTAGTGTCCTGTTCAAACCCAACCAATCAGCTGTTAAAAGTTGTGCTCTTGAGCTCCCTGAGGTTTTTGCTTGGCCACATCTCTTTTGCCATCTACAGAAACTTACTCCATCTTAATGGGTTTCAAACTCTTAGTGCACTAGTGTGACATAGTTTGTGCTGAAAACTAAAAGAATGCTATGAAGAAAGCCCAACAGCACTGACAGCTTCCAAGCTGCACTTCAAACCACTGATTGGAAGGTGCTACAAGCAAGACACTCATTGCTAATGAGCAACGTAGAAGAATGTCCATGCTTGCCAGCTGCGTGGAAAGTGCCCATGGGATTTTCACTCTTTATTGTATGTTTTACACTGATTGATGAAGATACTGTGTATTATCATTGGTGATAGTGATAGCCATAGTCTAGGTCAGCCTTTCTCAACTAGGGTTCATCCAACCTCTGCCTCTCAGTTGAGTAACCCCTGAAAACAATTATCTTGTTTGCTATCTGTAAAAGGGAATTCTTCCCAATAACCACTAATGCAAGGATCAGTCTTCCCACTGACCATCACACTAATGTACAGTAAGCTGTGGATACAGTGATTATTACCAGGGGTTCCTTGAGCCCGAAAAGATATATTAAGGGTTCCTCCACATTAACCATTTGACCTCTGAAAGGTTTTACCACCTTCATGAATAAACAAAAAAGACCTAAAATTTAGAAAAAAAAACCCAAAAACTATGTTCTCTACTTTCTGTTATAAATTTAGGCCAAAATGTATTCTAATACACGTCTTTGGTAAAAAAAAAACAAATCCCAATAAACATGTATTAATTACTTTGTTCAAAAGTTACAGCATTTACAAACTATGGTATATATACAGGTAAAACTGGAAAAATTAGAATATCGTGCAAAAGTTCATTTATTTCAGTAATGCAACTTAAAAGGTGAAATTAATATATGAGATAGACTCAGAATATTACATGCAATCAATAAAACAAGGATTGTACATAGAACAATATCGGACCTCTGAAAGTATAAGCATGCATACTTGGTTTGGGCCCCTTTTGCAGCAATTACTTCCTCAATGCAGCGTGGCATGGAAGCTATCAGCCTGTGGCACTGCTGAGGTGTTATGAAAGACCAGGATGCTTCAATTGCGGCCTTCAGCTCTTCTGTATTGTTCAGTCTCATGTCCCTCATCTTTCTCTTGGCAATGCCCCATAGATTCTCAATGGGGTTCAGGTCAGGCGAGTTTGCTGGCCAATCAAGCACAGTGATCCCACGGTCATTGAACCAGGTTTTGGTGCTTTTGGCAGTGTGGGCAGGTGCCAAGTCCTGCTGGAAAATGAAGTCAGCATCCCCATAAAGCTCGTCTGCGGAAGGAATCATGAAGTGCTCCAAAATCTCCTGGTCGAAGGCTGCGTTGTCCCTGGACTTAATGAAGCACAGCGGACCAACACCAGCAGATGACATGGCTCCCCAAATCAACACAGACTGTGGATACTTCACACTGGACTTCAAGCATCTTGCAGTGTGTGCCTCTCCATTCTTCCTCCATACTCTGGGTCCTTGGTTTCCAAATGAGATGCTCTCATCAGAAAAGAGGACTTTGGACCACTGAGCAACAGACCAGGTCTGTTTTTCTTTAGCGCAGATGAAACGCTTCTGATGTTGTTTGTTGTTCAGGAGCGGCTTGACAAGAGGAATACGACATTTGAAGCCCATGTCCAGGATCCATCTGTGTGTGGCAGCTCTTGATGCACTGACTCCAGCCTCAGTCCACTCCTTGTGAAAGTCCCCAACACTTTTGAATGGCCTTTTTCAGACAATCCTCTCCAGGCTGCGGTCATCCCTGCTGCTTGTGCACCTTTTTCTTCCACACTTTTCCCTTCCACATAACTTTCTATTAATGTGCTTTGATACAACACTTTGGGAACATCCAACTTCTTTTGCAATTACCTTTTGAGGCTTTCCCTCCTTATGGAGGGTGTCAATGGTGGTTTTCTGCACAACTGTCAGGTCTGCAGTCTTTCCCATGATTGTGATTCCTACTGAACCAGACTGAGAGACCATTTAAAGGCTCAGGAACCCTTTGCAGGTGTTATGGCTTAATTAGCTGATTAGAGTGGGACACTTTGAGCCGAGAATATTGCACCTTTTCACAATATTCTAATTTTTTGAGATTGGGGTTTTCATGAGCTGTAAGCCATAATCATCACAATTATGACAAATCACGGCTTGAACTATCTTGCTTTGCATGTAATGAGTCTATCTCATATATTAGTTTCACCTTTTAAGTTGCATTACTGAAATAAATTAACTTTTGCACAATATTCTAATTTTTTGAGTTTCACCTGTATTTGAAAATAGATCAATCCTGATGTACTAACGACCTCAATGAGGCCCTAAAATACCAAGAAAGTACAAACACTCCCCCAAATGATCCTTCTTTGGAAAGTAGACAGGGTGAGGTACTTTGTAGGAGAATTAAGAATGTAAGAAATTAAATACATTTTTTTCCCCTGGTGATCAGGGATACAGACTAGTGACAGTATGTAAAACATTTTTTTAATAATTTTTAATTCAATTTTTAAACTATTTATTTTCTTTAACTTTTTTTTTACATCCTGTCATCAGAGTAGTTTAGTGTCACCATAGTGACACTGTACTACTCTGCGAAGGCGATTGGGGATTTTGTTTTGTTTTTTTTGGGGTTTTTTTACACTCTGCTTATAACAGTGAAGTTCACTGTTATAAGCAATAGTTTTAGCTGTCATAAATGGGTTAACATTCATGACAGCTTAGTTATTGACATACTGTGATTGGCTACAACTTATCACATGGTAGAAGTAGCCAGGAAACCATTCATGACTGTTTGTTTACATTGTAATCGTGTGATTGCTATGACCAGTTATAATGATCTCATGATACCTAGTTACCAGTCATTGTAATCCGCTGTGTCCGCTTGGACGCAGCAGTCACAGGAGCGGAGTGCTGCACACCCCTAACCTAGAACAGGCTGGATGATGTACGTAATCCAGCCTTCCCAAACCACCCTGTCACAGTAAATGTACTGTGGCTGGGAGGCAACCTGTTAAAAAGGCAGAGAAAGGCTGGTCTAGGCAGCAAGAAGTTAGTGTAATTAAATATTATTTATTATTACAGGTACTATATGTTAATGTAACCCCCCTCCCAAAATAAAATGAACTTATTGGATTTCTGTCACCTGCATAAAAGCAGTTGAGCTGCACTCTTGTGCTTTGTCCTATGGCCAAATGAATGATATCTAATGCATCTAAATACACTAATGTAAGGGTGAATTATCTGGACAGAGAACCTCTTGCTTCCTTTTGTTCCAGATTCTCTCTCTGTTATATTGCTCTTTCCTCCGCTGTCTCTCATCTGTGGTTTTCCTTTGGCTCCTCTCCTCTCTGGCTTTCTGCATGGCTTCAAACTTGTTCATTACATCTCCCTTTTCAAGCCTGGGAACGTAGCATTTTTGGACAGGCTTAGCTGTAGAGAGCAGGATCTTGAAGATGAGAAAAACAGGAAAAGTCAGAAAAGCGTGACAGATTAGAAGACAGAAGATGGATAGTAGAAGTGAGTGTGTAGCAGGGCCTGTGCTTTTATACTACAACTCTGCTTAAGGTTGGGTTCCAACCTTCCCCTCAGTCTTACACAGTTGTACCGGCTCCTCTCCTGTACTGAAATTGTTTACTCTGATTGCACTGCACACTGTGAGCTTCTAACTGCACATTAGAAGCCCTAGCAAGTGAGACAGCCTACCTCATTTCCTGTTTGAGGTTGTTCAGCGTCATTTAGCGTTTTCCTCCAAGCTGAACTGGAACCTCCCCTTTCATTATCTGCATTTCAGTTCTTTCAATCATAGAGGCTCATTATTACATGTGGGAATTACCTGCGGCATGCTTGTGTTTCCAGGTAGTTATGCACAGCTTCACCCACTGGGCATTATCTGCCTGTTTTGCACAGAGACCCAGAAATTGCATCACTGGGTCTAGAATAAGGTATGTAAATAAAGCTGCTTTTAATTATTAATTTCCTTAACATATCGATAAAGGGGATGAGGGATGAATACAGAGTGTTCTCTAATTGGAGAGGTGGGGTGGTGACATCATGATTTCCACCTCATTCAATCAGAGAATACCTTTTATTTATTTAAACAAAATACGAGGTGTTTTGTGAATGGCGGCCTTGCCAAGCAATGTGCAGAGGGGATGTCACTTGGCACAGGACTCGGAAGATCATGGCAATTTCTGTAGTAGCATCAACTGCTTCAGTGATTGTCAGCTTCCCTATACCTGGAGTTCAGCTTTAATGTTTTTCTTTAAGCCCAGGACATATCAGCTGGATGATAAATTGAGATGCAGATGGAAAAAAACAACTCCATGAGAATGGAAAATATGCTGGAAAGATAAACGTCTATCCTGGAAGAGTGTTGTGTTATTTTATCGCAACATGCACTACCTCATAGTATCCTGTAGAAGTCATTGTTTCAGTTATCCTGAACCCTTTAAACACTAGCTGCCTCCTAAAGTGAGAAGTATAGTTTGCAGTAGCTAGAAGTAGTTAGTCAAATTGAGCTGAACTAGTTTTGTAATAAAAATGCTTATCCAAGCTGCTTCTTCAGCTGTCATTAGAAGTAAACAAAGCAAGGAACAAACAACAAAGTGCAAAGAGCAGTGATCTACAGTAACCAATCAGAATTCACATGACTGAAATTGGACTAGATGGACTTGAGTTTTTTTGGGTACTGCACTTTGCACTTAGCCTGTAAGGTCTTTTTAGAGATGGTTCCACCATGGTCATTGGGATATGGGAGTGCCATATGGGAGTGCCTTGTCAAATTTACCTGGGTCCAGAATATATGTGGAGCCAGGAGCTTGCGCGGTAGAGGGACAAAGTGAGGAGGAGCACTTCCTCACTCAACTTTGAGAGAGAGGGACTGTACAAATATGTAAGTGGTTTGGATTATGGCTCCCATTTGGGGGAGCGTGACTAATCCCCTTGGGGGGCAAGAAAAGAGTTGAACAAATACTGAAGAAACAAGATACCAGACAAGGCCTGGGAACAAGACTGGTGGGGTTGGTTGCTGGCATTTTCCAGGGTTGACAATGTACAGCTTGTGGGCACTTGTTCACTCACTCACTGGAAAGCGGTGTTTGACTTGGGACACATAGGCGCTATGTCTGAGAATTTGACCAGGGACCCATGCCAGGGACAGATTGGACAACCTTGGTTGATCTAAGAAGACTACCAGTGTCGGAGGGATTTTACTGGGCTTTGCCTTCTACACAATGGTTCTAACTTCATAGTAGTGGAACGAAAAGGGAAGTCACAAGTGATAGTGTACAGTAAGGGTAGTAGGCCCCTTACAAACCTTTTGTAATTATTTTATTGTATTTTAGAGTGTGGTAATACCAGATCTATTTCTCACATTTTATTTCATTTCTCTCTTTATACAGATTTTAAAATGCCCTCAGGCAAATAACTACTGTTTGGAAATGTACATATATACAGAATATAGCAGAAAATGCCATAGTATTGCTATGTATAAACCAGCAATGTAAATAATTCATCATGTACACACTTATGCCTTACCTGCAATGAATCTGCACACAATTCTATGGCATGGTTCAGAGCATTGTGATAGCATTAGAAATAAAAGCTATGTATGGGGGTTGATTTACTAAAGGCAAATAGACTGTGCTCTTTGCAGTGCAGTTGCACTCATTTTCCCCAGAGCTTAGTGAATGTGGTGAAGCTTCACTTTCTACAGAATATCCAATCAGGTGCAAAAAAAAAACAGTATATGCTTGCACATGATTGGATGATGGAAATCAGCAGAGCTTCACCACATTCACTAGGCCAGGTGGAAATAAGTGAAACTGCACTTGCAAAATGCCCAGTCTATTTGCCTTTAGTAAATAAACCCCCATGCATAGCTAAAATAGTAAATCAACCAAGCATGTCATATACAGATCGGTCTGGACCAGGGGTCTCCAAACTTTGTAAACGAAAGGCCAGTTTTGGGGGTCTGAACTGTAGCCAATGGGAGAAGAAAATGTCCTGGCATCAGTGGGAAGTATAGTGCCCCATCTTTGGTGTTAGGGGAAGGAATAGTGCCTCATTGTTAGGGGCAATGGAAGAAATAGTGCCCCATGATTGGTGACATTAGTAGGAATAGTATCCAATCGTCTGTGTCATTGGGAGGAATAATGCCTCATTGTTGGTATCAGTGGGATGAATAGTGCCCTATCAGTGATGTCAGTGGCAGGAATTATTGGTGTCAGTGTAAGAAATAATAGGAATGGGAGGAGTATTGCCCCATTGTTGGTATCAGTGGAAGGAATAGTGCCCCATCGTTGGTGTCAGTCGCAGAAATTATTGGTGTCAGTGGAAGAAATAGTGGGAATGGGAGGAACAGTGCTCCATTGTGGGTATCAGAGGAAAGAATAGTGACCCATTGTTGGTGTCGATGGGAGGAATAGTGCCCCAAAAGCCAGATAAAGACAGGCAACGGGCTGCTTCTGGCCCCTGGTTTTCAGTTTGAAGACCACTGGTCTAAACTGTGCATTCTTTAGAAGTTCATTTCAGTTATGGTTAGTAACATTTCAGTGATTTGTTATACATCAGTTCCTGAAAGAAAATGAATGCAGTAATTTTAAAAAAAGTGAAAATGCTACTTTAAATTATTATTACACATCCATTTTCATGTTTGGTAAATTTATTGTACCTACCTCAGTCTTTTGAGCCACGTCATTCATGATTAATTATCCCTTCCCTTCTGATCCCCCCGGAAATTAAATTTTGTCTCACTCAGCCTGAAATCATACAAAATACATTATGTTAAGCCTTTTAATTTCCTGTTTACAGATGTAATCAGTGTGGCTGGGTCTACTGCACACACAGAACAATACAGAATAACATTTTCCGTAAGATCCATATTCCATAGAAAACCAGAGACCCAAAAACTAAGCAAAGCTTGAAAGGTGTGTGAACATCATTTACAAGTTGGTTTCCTTATATTAAAGTATCTTTATTAATTTTTTAAATATATTGAAGCTTCAGGGGTTTATGAGAAATGAGGTTCTGAATGAGTATATACGTAGGTCTCCAGGACAAAACACTTCCATTGGAATGCATATTTATGGCCAAGACAAATCCTTGTATTATCAATTACTCTTTTAGTTAGTTATGGAATAAGAACTTTATATTATAAATCCTTTTCCATTAATTAATTTGTAGCTCAGGATTCTGATCTTTATAGGTATGACAAAAATACAATTTGCAAATAAACCAGGCATGAATTATGAAACAAATTTGTTAGTTCGAGTATTACACTGTCAACCATGCAGAATACTCAGCAAGCAGACTTGGTCCATGTGACAGTCCTTCAAGTTATAGTATATGTAGAGATGGAATGAAGGGACTGTGTACTCAGATACTGTATAATGAATAATAATGCAAGCGATAGGAAGCAAACTTATTGATTGTGTAGAGAAAAGTGGCTCTAAGGCAGCCTTTCTCAGTGATGGTTCCTCTAGAGATTGCTAGGGGTCCATTGAGCTTTGAGTACTTTTTGCCTCAGATAAGTTACCACTTACACTAATGATCTTTCTAGCTACCTGTAAAGGGTTTTTCCCACTAGCCACCGATGAAAAGAACATTCTTCCCACTAACTACCAATGTAAGAATCTTTCTTCCCACTAACCACATATGGAATGGGCATTCTTCCAAGTGACCACCAATTTAATAGGATCCTTCTCCCACTGACCATCATTTAATGGGACCCTTTTCCCAATGATCACTAATATATGTGGATGTTTCTCTCAGTGACCCCCAGCTAATTGGGGCCTTTCTCCCAGTGACCACCAGTGTAAGGGGGCCTTTCTCCAAATGATCGCCAATTTAATGGGGCCCTTCTCCCACAGACCACCAGTATAATGCAGCCCTTCTCCCAATAACCACCAGTGTAAGAGCTTTTCTGCCAGTGACTGCCAATGTAAGGTGGTCAATTTCCAACTGACTACCAGTCCAAGTGGGCTCTTCACTAACTGCTAATGTAAGGGAATACTACAATTTTTACTGTCTACCTTTCTATTTTGACCTTTATTATTTTTAATTTATTCTATTACTGGTATTGAAAATAATTGTCATATTGGGTTTGATTTGCTAGAACTGGAGAGCTTCCAGGTTTTTTTGGTCAAAGCTTAATTGAACAAGCTGAAGTTAGAAGCTGATTGGCTACCATGCACAGCTGCACCAGATTTTGTACTCTATAGTTTTAGTAAATCTACCACATGGAGTTAATGTCAAATATGCAACATTACTTATTTTTTATGTATTCTTTTAATTCAGCTTACTGCTCACGCTAAAGCGGTATTAAACCCAAAAGCAAACATTTATTGCGCTGCAGCTTACCAATCTTGAGATATGATGGCAGCATTGGTTTTCTTTTTTAGGCTTT
This sequence comes from Staurois parvus, assembly GCF_062004578.1. Classification (NCBI taxonomy): domain Eukaryota; kingdom Metazoa; phylum Chordata; class Amphibia; order Anura; family Ranidae; genus Staurois; species Staurois parvus. The sequence continues at coordinate 6,915,277 of NW_028318374.1, read as the reverse complement.
CTTTCCTGTATTTTCACCTGGTGATCCTGCCAGTAAGTCTGCTGTTTTTCAACAAAGCAAGCTGTTCTGCATATATAGCGTTTACAGGGTTGACAAACCATTTACCACTGACAGGGGTGCTTACAATGATCAGCTGTTTATTTATGTAAAACGTTTATCCAAAAAGGAAAAAAACAGCTGTATAAAGTGTTAGCAGGAGTTCACCTTCAATTTCTTGGTGTATCTAAATCTGCATCTAACACTCCCCTCCCTACAGACTGACAATGCTGCTGTCCAAAGGTGCCCCCTGTGCTCCTTCGTCCAGAGTGGGGGCTCTAATACAGGTGGTGTGTTACTGGCCAGACCACCAGGGGAAAACAAAGGGAAAGAAAGCCTAAGAAAAAAGAAAACAAATGCAGCCACCACATTTACTGATTGGTAAGCTGCAATATATTACATTTTTGGTTTTGCATTTAATACCGCTTTAATGTTATCTGTCATAAAGCATTAGCAGAAGGCAAGTGTCGCCGTATGTTACCATGTCAGAATTTAAATGCCGATTCCAATCCAGCCTGCAGTGAGATTATACCAGAGGCAGACTTTTGGCCTAGTTTATAAATTGTCCTGCCTGATACTTGTTTCACAGTGCAAATAAACCTACTGCAGGACCCTATCCCTTGGGGCCATATAGATCTCACTAAGCACAGCTTAGTTCCTAAAGAAACAAGCAGGAATGGCAGTCATTCTGTATTTCAGATAAAGCATGAAAAGCTGTAACAGATATTATAAACATAAATAAATATTGCATGTTTCCCTGCTTTAGTTTTTATATTAAAAGCTGAATTACCTGCCAAATGTAACAAACAGAAAAATGCAATAAGTTGCACATTTCTGTAAAACAAACCAACAAAACTAAGAATTCTGAAGAAAGCCGGATGTTTATTCATTTCCCATTAAGAGTGCAAAATATGAATTAACAAAAGTATTTTCCTAAAGAGGGAGGATGGGAAAGGTGTCTAAGTGCTGTTTAACACTCAACACTTGCAATTGTTTCTTTTTTACAAAAGGGGTAAAGGTTAGAACCTACCTACTCTTACATACAATTCAGGTGACAAGTGTTAGCAGGAAGTGTTGGGATATCTCTCTAATGTGCACAGAGATGGCAACAAAAGCACATTTCTGGTAAAGGATAACATTTTGCTCCTCTTTCAGGTATTATTTATTACAGGTATTTACAGTCACATCAGTCCCTGCATTCAAGGAACTTAACAATCTAAGACAGCCTTTGTCAATCTTGTTTACCCTAGATCAGTGGTGGGCAACCTTTTTTTTCAACTGAGCCAAATCTCGCCAAAACCACGATTGAAATTTATTTTGAGAGCCACATTTTTAAAACTGAAAATACATAGGATGGTACACTGTTTTTAGTTTCAATAAGTTTTTATAGTAATTCATCCCCCATAGTAATTTATCCCCCATATAGTAAATCCCCCATATAGTAATTCATCCCCCATAGTAATTCATCCCCCATATAGTAATTCATCCCCCATAGTAATTCATCCCCCATATAGTAATTCATCCCCCATATAGTAATTAATCCCCCATATAGTAATTCATCCCCCATAGTAATTCATCCCCCATAGTAATTCATCTCCCCTATAGTAATTCATCCCCCCTATAGTAATTCATCCCCCCTATAGTAATTCATCCCCCATATAGTAATTCATCCCCCATAGTAATTCATCCCCCCTATAGTAATTCATCCCCCATAGTAATTCATCCCCCTATTGTAATTCATTCCCCCATATAGTAATTCATCCCCCATAGTAATTCATCCCCCATAGTAATTCATCCTACATAGTAATTCATCCCCCATAGTAATTCATCCCCCCTATAGTAATTCATCCCCCATAGTAATTCATCCCTCATATAGTAGTAGTAAGTAAGTAGCAAGTAGTAAGCCAAGTCCCCCCTGTGTCAATTAATTTACCTTTGCTCCACGCGTTCCTCTCGCCGTGTTCCCGCGCCGTTCCGGTCTTCAGGGCGGACTGTGAGAGGAGCCTAGCTCCTCTCACGTTCATCATGCTGCCCCGCCTACACACATCCTGACAGCCAATCACTGGTATCAGGATGTGAGTGGCAGTGAAACTGGCCAATCATTGCATTTGAGCGCGCTGCCCTGGCTGTTTTTTTTTTGGATCACGCTGCAGAGTCCCTGCCGCCCGAGAGGAGGGAGGGGAGCGGGCGCCCGGCACACAAGAGCCGCATTAAAGCGTGTAAAGAGCCGCATGTGGCTCGCGAGCCGCGGCTTGCCGACCACTGCCCTAGAGCAGTGGTCGGCAAGCCACGGCTCGCGAGCCACATGCGGCTCTTTACACACATTAATGCGGCTCTTCTGTGTGCCGGGCGCCCGCTCCCCTCCCTCCTCTCGGGCGGCCGCCCCAAAAGTCAGGACTCTGCAGCTAGCCCAGCAATGGGCAAACTACGGCCCGCATACGGCCCGACAGACCTTTTAATCCAGCCCGCGGAGCGTGGCAAACATTGGCTGTCAGGATGTAGGCGGGGCAGCGTGACGAACTCCTCTCCTCTCACAGTCCGCCCTGAAGACTGGAACGGCGCGGGAACACGGCGAGAGGAACGCGCGGTGCAAAGGTAAGTGAATTGACACAATATGGGGAATGAATTATTATAGGGGGGATGAATTACTATATGGGGGAAGAATTACTATGGGGGATGAATTACTATATGGGGGATTAATTACTATGGGGGATGAATTACTATATGGGGGATGAATTACTATATGGGCGATTAATTACTATGGGGGATGAATTACTATATGGGGGATGAATTACTATGGGGGATGAATTACTATGGGGGATGAATTACTATATGGGGGATGAATTACTATGGGGGATGAATTACTGTATGGGGGATGAATTACTATGGGGGATGAATTACTATATGGGGAATGAATTACTATGGGGGATGAATTACTATATGGGGGATGAATTACTATATGGGGGATGAATTACTATATGGGGAATGAATTACTATGGGGGATGAATTACTATATGGGGGATGAATTACTATGGGGGATGAATTACTATATGGGGGATGAATTACTATGGGGGATGAATTACTATATGGGGGATGAATTACTATATGGGGGATGAATTACTATATGGGCAATTACTATGGGGGATGAATTACTATATGGGGGATGAATTACTATGGGGGATGAATTACTATGGGGGATGAATTACTATATGGGGGATGAATTACTATGGGGGATGAATTACTGTATGGGGGATGAATTACTATGGGGGATGAATTACTGTATGGGGGATGAATTACTATATGGGGAATGAATTACTATGGGGGATGAATTACTATATGGGGGATGAATTACTATATGGGGGATGAATTACTATATGGGGAATGAATTACTATGGGGGATGAATTACTATGGGGGATGAATTACTATATGGGGGATGAATTACTATATGGGGGATGAATTACTATATGGGGGATGAATTACTATGGGGGGTGAATTACTATATGGGGGATGAATTACTATGGGGGATGAATTACTATATGGGGGATGAATTACTATGAGGGATGAATTACTATGGGGGATGAATTACTATATGGGGGATGAATTACTATAGGGGGGATGAATTACTATAGGGGGGATGAATTACTATATGGGGGATGAATTACTATGGGGGATGAATTACTATATGGGGGATGTATTTTCAGTTTTAAAAATGTGGCTCTCAAAATAAATTTCAATCGTGGTTTTGGCGAGATTTGGCTCAGTTGAAAAAAAAGGTTGCCCACCACTGCCCTAGAGTAACATTTGAAATAAGTTTCAGGTCTCAGGAAACCCATGCTAAAACCAATTCATTGGTGGTCATTTAGAAGAATGTCCCTTACATTGGTGGTCTGTGTGAAGAATGATCCTTTGGTAACCAGTGGGAAGAATGCCCTTCCTTACACTCTTGGTCAGATAGCCAACCTATAGGCTCATCTTCTTTAGATCTGTTGACAAGTATGTAGTGCAAAGTTCTTGGTTGGATACAGAATAATTGGGTAGATTAGGTAGGTCCTCACATTACATATGTATAAAACAAAGAAAGGGAGAGAGCGCACATCTGCCCTAGTATAATATTGTTTATTGAAAACAATGATTAAAAAGACTTCAATTAATACACTCAGAATAAGTAGTACGTTTATCGGCATGTAGATACTCTCAGCCTCTGCTCCCGGGTTGCCGCTGTAAGATCGAAATGGGATCATGTAATCTACAACCAGCTGGCTGACAGCTGTGAGTCCCAACTCAAGCAGACCGCAGTGACTCGGTTATGGCGTGCCCGCTCAACTGCCACACACCACGAAGATATCCTGCAACACGGAAAGGAACAGGAGAGGAGGAAACCATCCAGCACGGTTGTAATGACATGTTTCGGAGGCGTGGCCTCATGTCATGGAGCACTACTTTATATAGGGACTCACAACCCCTCCCATGCTCCAGATCTTAAAGGGACCACACTGGGAGAAGGTGACTAGTGCCTATTACAAATAATGGGGCAATAACAGCCATTAATACATAAATGAGGCTGCAATTTGTTGCATTACGACTATATAAATAAATCAGTAAAAAATATATATAAAAAGACGGGTACAAAACAACAATAAAAGGTATATGTAAATTATGTTAAAATATATATACACTCACCGGCCACTTTATTAGGTACAGAGTTGGACCCCTTTTGCCTTCAGAACTGTCCTAATTCTTCATGGCATAGATTCAAAAAGGTGTTGGAAACATTTCTCAGAGATTTTGGTCCATATTGACCTGAGTTACTGTTGCCTTTCTATCATCTCGACCCAGTCTGTCATTATTTGACATCAAGGCATTTTCATCTGCACAACTGGATATTTGCTCTATTTTGGACCATTCTCTGTAAACCCTAGAGATGGTTGTGTGTGAAAATCCCAGTAGATCAGCAGTCTTTGAAATTCTCAGACCAGCCTGTCTGGCACCAACAAACATGCCACGTTAAAAGCGACTTAAATCCCCATTCTGATGCCCGGTTTGAACTTCAGCAAGTAGTCTTCACCACGTCTACATGCCTAAATGCATTGAGTTGCTGTCATGTGATTGGCTGATTAGCAATTTGTGTTGCCAAGCAATTGAACAGGTGTGCCTAATAAAGTGGCTGGTGAGTATATATTCTATAATATATTTTATAATACACCTGTAGTGCCCTCCTAGGTAGCTAGTGGCAGTTAGACAAAAAATGTTAGACAGAGGCCGAGTAGCAGCCAAGGTGCAAGAGTCGGAGGGAGGTTAAATTTGGGTCAGAGCTGAGAGGCTCTGCAGATCAGCTCTCTGAGACTTCCCCCTTCCCTAGAACTTTGGAGAACGTTCTAGAAACAGTGGGTGGAGGTAAGGAGTGGCTGGTCTGCACTCTTGAGGCATCCTGACCAATCCCCAACAGGAGGCTTGGCATGGGGTCAGGACTGCCCTTAAAAGTGAGAAAGCCTGCTCAGCTGGAGGAGAGTTGTTGCAGGAGAGATAAGGAGGATGTGAGGCTGGAAGACAGGAGCCTGGGAGGGAGCCCAGATGGAGAGGGGCTCACCTACAGGCAGAAGGACCTGAGAAGGCTGAAAGCTTGAAACATCACCGGCCCCCTGAGAAAGGGAAGGAGTGGTCCAGCTAGAAGGTCTGATAGCAGCCACCAACCCATCAGCAACACAGGAGAAGGACTAAGTGAGTAAACCTGCATCCCCTGGGCCAGATAGGGGAAGGAGGCACTCTAGTGGGAAAACTGTATTAGCTGCTACCCTGTTTCACCCATTCTATGTGGCAGACACTGGATCCACTGTCCAGGGATTCCTCCAGGCAGTCACAAAGAGGAGCATCTTGGGTCTGGGTTGGTACTACAGGAGATGCTGGCTAGCTCTCCAGAAGAGACTGTTTGCTGTAACCACTTGTACACAGTTCAGGAAGTTTCCTCGGTTTCTCAGGTCCATTGGGCATCCCGTTACCCCAACGAAGTTCTAAATTCCCTAATAAAACTTCAAAACAAGCTCAAGGACTGGTCAATGACTCCTGAATGCAAGTCTATGTGGAAATGCGACTTGTCTGGCTGTGCAGGACTATAGTGGGAACCCAAAACTTCAGCAACTCCTAAGAGGTGAAGTGCTACACACCGTTTCCACAAACTAAAGGATTATAACCCTCCCACACTCCCACAGTGCAGTACTAAGGGCCTATGAAGAGCTACTCAGCAGGCTGGGAGGGAAATACACAATTTGCCAACATATACTATATTATATGCTGGTGCAACAAGAATGTCTTATCACATTGGTGTTGACCATACCATTATATATACATGGTCACAGATGACCCTGGCTGATAGGTCCCATCGTTTTGAAAATCCTAAGCCATATACAAATGTTAGAAAGGACGCTATTAGATAATGTGCTTATCTCTAGTTCTTCGTTTAGTCTGTCAGGGGACAGACTATTGGTATTCTCATGGTATTCAAGGTAAAAATCCCAAACTGTTTCCCGCATACACAATCTGGAAAACCTTGCACCTTCTGGGAAAGACATAGGTATATCTTCAGTACCAAAGAGCTCTAAGCCCTCCATGCTACCCCCATGTACCTGAGAAAAATGATGGGGAACACTATGTTTATCTGGCTTGTGCTCTATGCATCGCTGGTGCTCACCAAACTTAATGAGCAAAGCACTCACCGTTCTACCTACATAGAGAACACAGGGGAACCTCAGTCCATAGACCACAAACTGTGGCACTACAACAAATGAATTGTTTGATTTTAAATACCTATCAATATTTTCTAAAAAATGTTTTTTTGCCATGGGACCTGTTCCTTTCCATGTCGCAGGATATATAAAGTAGTGCTCGTCCATAGTGGGCATGACTTAATAAAGGAGGCCATGCCTCCGAAACGTATCATCATAGTAACGGTGCCGCATAATTTCCTTCCATCCTGTTTTTTTCTGTGTCAACGGATATCCCCTTTGTGCAGAGCGCCAGCTGGACATAGCGCATTTGCAGTTGACCGGGCACACCATAGCCGAGTCACGGTGGTCTGCTTTAGTTGGGACTCACAGCTGTCAGCTGATTGGTTGTACACCACATGATCCTGTCCAGATCTTACAGCAGCAACCCAGGAGCAGAGGCAGAGAATATCTAGGTGCCGATATACTTACTACCTAATGTGAGTGTATAAATTGAAGTCTTTTTAATCATTGTTTTCAGTAAAGAGTATTATACTAGGGTGGACATGCGCTTTCTCCCTTTGTTTTATTTAGATGCAATCCCAACACACAGTAGAACATCCAGAGAGCTGCAATGCCATATTTACTGATGAATACTGTAATGAGTGAGCTACATTTACCAGCCTGGTCAGAGAATGTTTTGATCAGCGCACCAGTTAGCTTTTTGTCGCGTTGACCTCACATTACATAGTTTTGGAAAATCTAAAGTTAATTGTATGAAGATTACGTGTTCAGATTGCAGCCTGTATGGTGAGCCTTAGGCAGCCCATAGATCACGTGTCAAACACAAGGCCCACGGGCTACCTATGGCCCACCAGGCCATTTTGTGTGGCCCTTGCACCCAGGTCTTTCTTCAGTGGAACTTGCTGTAGCTCTCGCCCTCTGCTCATCACTACCGCTCTTAAACACAGAAGCTTTCTTTTGGAAGCTCTCACAGATCCCTGGCTGCCCTACACACACTCACAGCGGGGCACAGAAAGGACAGATGCTGACCAATGATCTCCCTGCAATTGAAAGACAGAGGAGGAGACGTCTACACTGCTAGAGTAGATACATAATCTTATAGATACAACCGGCCCTTTGAGGGCAACCATAATGCTGATGTGACCCGCAATAAAATTGAGTTTGACACTCCTGCCATAGATTCATTCATTTTATTTAATTCAACCAGTAGGTTGAATAAAAAAAAAGACTGGATGGGAGAATCCTCCTGCTGTGCCTTTGTATTCTGACAGTGAGGAGACTTTCCCACCGTCAGAATACACTGATTGAGGGGAAATTTTCCAACAGGGTGATTGTACAGAAGTCAATTGGTAGATCAAATTCTATACAACCACCCTTCCCTTGCATGGACCAAAAATTGTATGCTCCCTGCTGAATTGGCTGAATTTCAATCCATGTACTACCTCACCAACCTGATTCCCAAGTACCACCCTACCCGTACCCTTCGCTCCTCACAGGACCTCCTTCTATCTTGCTCTCTGATCTCCTCCTCCCACGCACGACTGCAAGACTTCTCCAGGTCCTCCCCCATCCTCTGGAACTCACTGCCCCAATCCATCAGACTGTCACCTTCCCTCCTCACCTTCAGGCGCTTGCTGAAAACCCACCTCTTCAGGAAAGCCTACCCCTCCCTCACCTAACAGCCATTCTCCTTCATTCCTCCTACCACTCCATCCCCCACAGTCACTTCCTCCTGTGCTACTACCCCCTCCCTCCTAGATTGTGAGCTCGAAAGAGTAGGGCCCTCTAACCCCTCATGTACTGTTGTTGTTGCTGTTCTGTTTCTTGTATTGTCCCCCCCTCTATTGTACAGCGCTGAGTAAACCCTTTGGCGCTATATAAACTCGATGTAATAATAATGTACTGGATGGTTTTACAGACAGCTAGAAAGAAAACTGGTGTCATGCTGCTGACTATGCCAAGTGGAATTGGCCCCAGAATTATGCAGGTACCATCAAATAGGATGTAAGTTAGCCACAGCTCAGGGAACCCCTATCAAACTCTGGAGGAACCCTAGGGTTCCACAGACCCTAGTTGAGAATAGCATGCATACAAGCACACATACTATGGCCATTTTAGACTGGAGGAAATCATCCTACCAGCATATCTTTGGAGTGTGAGAGTATACTAGAGAAAACCACAAACCCAAGGAGGACATACAAGCTCCATGCAGTATGTGGCCTGGTTAATATTAAAATCAAAGACCCTAGTGCTGCAAGGCAGGTGTGCTCACCACTAAGCCCCTGTAGTTTTCATTGATCTCTTTGTTTTCTTGCCTTGGTGACTCCCAAAACTTCTCATTTATTGTCTTGATATCATAGGGACAGAAAGTGAAGGGAAACTTGTATACAAGTGTGCCTAGCTGTGAATGGTCTCAGCGATCACATGCACAAGCTGGGCCACTCACAGCCCAGCTGTGTCATGTGATTAGCTGTGGCCAAATCACAGCTAAGCACAAAAAAAAAAAAAAAAAAAGCCCTGAATGAATTGATGTCATTCAGGTAAATGCTTGCTTATAATCCATTGTATACAAGAAAGTGAAGGGAAACTTTCCCAATGAAGACACAGACAGCAATAAATATCTAAATTAGAGAATGATGACTGCACCAGTCATCAAGTGTTCAACCTTTGTAACCGATGGGTGCTCATAGTGACTGTAGCTGATTGCATTGTGCAAATCACAGTGAAACAATAAGATGTCACCAGCACTCCGTTACAAACATATACACTCTTTTAATACTGCAGTGTCACATCAGTAAAGTAAGCCAATTTTATTGAGCCACACTGAGTCCCTTCCTTAATACGATATAGTAACCACCTTGTCACCTTGATGAAGAGACCATGCATAATCAATCAATCTGTGAATTCAGAACTCTCCTCCTAAATGCTTGTTCCTCCCAGGAATCAATTACTAAGTGGTGGAGGAAGAAGGAATGACAAGTCCATAGCCTATAACTTTAAAGAGTCAGTTATACCAACTCCCATTTCTTGATACTGACATTTTTCTTTTGAATTGTGTCTAGGAAAGGAAAACTACTGATTAGCAAATGTATAATAAGGTCCTGATGGATCTGAAGTCATATAGTAAGCAAGATGTTTCCTTTACAGCAGTTTAGATGGATCTCATGGTCTTCTTTAGAATGTCACACTTTTTTATTCTGAGCCAGCCTTTAGATTAAAACCATCAATTATTCTCTATCAGCAATGACGAAGCCCTGTACACAAATTCCTGTATCTGTGCTATATTCATATATCTCTGCATTATGAGAGGTGGACAGCTGCCAGGACAGTATGTGAGGCTTTGGTCAGTCATGTTCCCAATCTGAAATGTTATCAGAGCTAAAGACTGAATTCCTCTGTTATCTCCTGCAGCATGAATTAATACCCACTCTGTTACCATCACTCCCTCCAGATTCCTGGCCCCCTGAACCCTGTCAGTCTCCTGCAAACTTATCATTTGTGCTTCCTCAAATTTTGTTATGTTTAATTTAAAAGTATACATTCTAAAAGGCACATTACAAGATAGTTGCACCCTACACTGAAAGTCTACTGTGCTATGAAACCATACTGTGTTCTTAGAAGTCCCAGTGCTCTGATCTGACTTCAGCCTGTGCTGTCCTATGTGCCAATAGCATAGAATTGTGATTCAAGTGAAGCATAGGGATCAATCTCTGCCCTTTTTTTCATGTTCGCATCAAGTACTGGATATTGAGCTTTACTTAAAGTGCCAGGCCAATAAATTTACATAGGGGTTGATTTACTAAACGCAAATAGACTGTGCACTTTGCAAAGTGCAGTTGCACTCTGCAAGAGCAGTTGCTTCAGGGCTTAGTAAATGAGGTAAAGATTCACTTTGCAAAGAATACCCAATCATGTGCAAGGAAAATGAAAAAAAAAAACAGCATTTTTGCTTAGACATGATTGGATGATGGAAGTCAGCAGAGCATCTTATTTACCAAGCTCTGGAGCAAATGCACTTGAAAAATGCAACTGCACTTTGTATATTGCACAGTCTATTCTCCTTTAGTAAATCAACCCCATAGTGTAGAAGCTATTGGGGGGCACATTAGAGCTTAACTCTTTGGCACTGGCACCTCCTGGCCCTTTAAGGTTTTTTTGACGCCGGGAGGTGGGGTGGGGTTTAGGGTCATGTGACCGCTGTGATTGGCTGTCACAATGGTCACATGGTTGGAAAGCTCCTGATCGGGACCCTTCCGTGAGGCACCAGTAAACGTGCTGGAAGTGTGCAGGGCGCGCGATCTTGGCACATGTTTGTTTACATTGGTTATGCAAATATTTGGCGTCAAGGCCCAGCCACTGAGAGGCCGCATATTCGCATACTATTGGCGCCAAGGAGTTAATGTGATATTGAAGGTAATTTAAAATAAAAAAAAGTTATACTTGCCTTTTCTGTGCAATTAAATTGCACACAGTGGTCCCTTACCTCCTGTATGGAAGTTTCCCGTTGAGCCTGTCAGCTCCTCTCTCCTCTGGGTGCCTCCTCAGCAAGCTGGGTGCTAACGAAGCACCAAAGTGCATGCTATTGAGTCAAATTGTGTGCGTCCATAGACACAGTGCTGGTAAGCCATGCCCTGGCTACCTACTCACAGGAGTTTGACTGACAGCAGTAGGAGCCTATGGTTCTCGCTATTCTCAGTGTCTCCTGTGAGGCCAGGAAGTGAGAGGATTGGCGCTGCAGCTGGGACAGCACTGGAGTGGTGACAGGAGTCAGTAAAGTGTTTAGGGATTGGGGTGGGTAGAACAGGTAGTGGAGAGTTTTTTTACATTAATGCAGAGAAAGAGAGCCTTTTTGACACAGATGGGCAGGCCAGAGGTTTAAACAGGTGGCTGAGTCATGGTTGTCTTGAAAAAAGCATTAAAAAAATTGTGAATAAAAAGGATTTGGGGAGACCATCTAAAAAGGTCCTCTACTCCCAGGCATTGCCTGAAGAGGATGTCATTGTGAGGGATCCTGGTCTTCTGCCTCCCAGGCCTGTTTCCTGGGGAAGACACAGTTCTAAGGCCTAGGCCCAAGAATAGGACCCTGGGTATATGGAAATGTGGCTACTAAGGAGAAGCACCTTCAGGCAAGTACTGCTCAATCTACACTGCTCAAAAAAATAAAGGAACACTTTTGAATCAGTGTATAGCATCAAGTCAATTAAACTTCTGGGATATTGATCTGGCCAGTTATGTAGCAGATGGGGTTGTTAATCAGTTTCAGTTGCTTTGGTGTTAATGCAATGGGCAACAATGAGATGACCCCCAAAACAGGAATGGTTTAACAGGTAGAGGCCACTGACATTTTTTTCCCAGTCCCAACTCATCTTTTCTGACTGTTTTTCAATAGTTTTGCATTTGGCCAGGGTCAGTGTCACTACTGGTAGCATGAGGTGATACCTGGACCCTACAGAGGTTGCACAGGTAGTCCAACTTCTCCAGGATGGCACATCAATACGTGCCATTGTCAAAAGATTTGCTGTGTGTCCCAGCACAGTCTCAAAAGCATGGAGGAGATTCCAGGAGACAGGCAATTACTCTAGGAAAGCTGGACAGAGCCGTAGAAGGTCCTTAACTCATCAGCAGGACCGGTATCTGCTCTGTGGTGCAAGGAGGAACAGGATGAGCACTGCCAGAGCCCTACAGAATGACCTCCAGCAGGCCACTGGTGTGACTGTCTCTGACCAAACAATCAGAAACAGACTTCATGAGGGTGGCCTGAGGGTCCAACGTCCTCTAGTGGGCCCTGTGCTCACTGCCCGGCACTATAGAGCTCGATTGGCATTTGCCATTGAACACCAGAATTGGCAGGTCCCCCACTGGCACCCTGTGCTTTTCATAGATGAGAGCAGGTTCACCCTGAGCACGTGACAGATGTGAAAGGGTCTGGAGAAGCCATGGTGATTGTTATGCTGCCTGTAACATCGTTCAGCATGTCCGTTTTCATGGTGGGTTCGTGATGGTCTGGGGAGGCATATACATGGAGGGACGCACAAACCTCTACAGGATAGACATTGGCACCCTGACTGTCATTAGGTATCGGGATGAAATCCTTGGACCCATTGTCAGACCCTACGCTAGTGCAGTGGGTCCTGGGTTCCTCCTGGTGCACGACAATGCCCAGCCTCATGTGGCGAGAGTATGCAGGCAGTTCCTGGAGGATGAAGGAATTAATACCATTGAATGTCCCCCACGCTTGCCTGACCTCAATCCAATAGAACACCTCTGGGATATCATGTTTTGGTCCATCCTATGCCGCCAGAATGCACCTCAGACTGTTCAAGAGCTCAGTGATGCCCTGGTCCAGATCTGGGAGGAAATACCCCAGGACACCATCCGTTGTCTCATTAGAAGCATGCCCCGATGTTGTCAGGCATGCAGACAAGCATGTGGGGGCCATGCAAACTAAATTTCAGCAAAATGGACTAGCCTGCTGCATCATTTTTTCACTTTGATGGAAATTAAAAGTATCTACCTACAGAGGACTGAATTCAAAGACACCTCGAAAATCAAAGTGAAAAAATGATGCAGCAGGCTAGTCCATTTTGCTGAAATTTAGTATGTATGGCCCCCACGTGCTTGTCTGCATGTCTGGATGCCCCATCGTTTGATGGAAATTAAAAGTATCTACCTACAGAGGACTGAATTCAAAGACACCTCGAAAATCAAACGATGGGGCATCCTTACGTTCCTAACACATTACCCTGTCCATATTAGTATAGATATCCAGCAGGAGATTTTTTCCCATTGAGATCTGATGTGTTTTCAAAGTGTTCCTTTAATTTTTTGATCAGTGTATTTCCGTTCTCAGTGTGAAGCTCCACAGCTACAGATTGTCTCAGATTAAAGGTTCATTATTAGCCTGTGAAAGGGGCTGAAGATATGTGTACTAGCATGTACTACTGAGCAGACTGAATTATTTTATGCTTTTTTTGGGTATCCTGTAGCCCCTAACTCCCTTGGACACTGTGCCAATAAAATCTGGTAATTATAGAGTTCTGTACTATTATATACAGACATAGAAAATAATAGCCCCAATATGACCCAACCCAACCATTATCATAATACATTTCTATTACATTTGAAACATAAAAAATATAACTATCAGCATATACTGACTACTGGAGACAATACCGTACAGTAATGTTATAATTAATATAAACTCTGTTATAATGTATCCATGGACAAAATCTTTTTTTTTTTTGGATAATGTGGGGAATGGTTAGACATTCTCTTGGATTTTTCATGCTATATGTGTCCCTATTAGGGAGATTGCCCCTTTATTTGTACTGGTGACTGTTCTCATTTAGAATGAAGGTGATGGGAAATCCAAAATGAACCACGTGCCTACCAGGCACTTTTACCACCTTCCTGCCCAGGACAGTTTTCAGCTTTCAACACTGTTGCACTTTGAATGACAATTGTGCGGTCATGCAACACTGTACTCAAACTAAATTTTTTTAATTTTTTTGTGACAAATAGAGCTTTCTTTTGATGGTATTCATTCACCACTGGAGTTTTTATTTTTTGCTAAACAAACAAAAAAAAGACCAAAATGTGAAAACAGTTTTTCTTAGTTTCTGTTTTAAAATTTTTGTAAATAGGTGATTTTTCTCCTTCACTGATGGGCGCGGATAGGCTGTACTGATGGGCATTGATGAGGCTGCACTAATATGTGGCACTGACAGCCAGCACTGAGGAGGCACTGATAGGAACTGATAGCCAACACTGATACGCACTGATGGGCACTGATAGCAAGCACTAACGGGCACTTATACAAGGTCTGATGGGCACTGATAGGGTTACACTGATCATCAGGGTACTGGTGATCAGTGTAGATGTCCTCTCTGAGAAATGCTGCTTACCAGCTCTCCTCTCACGCTGTCAGTGTGAGGAGAGGACTGCTGATAACCGGCCTTTCCAATTTACACTGTGATTGGACACAGCTGATCACATTGTAAAAGGCGGCTCTGAGTGGCACTTTACCTGGACAAGTGATCACAGCTCATGCACGGTACGTGCCTCTGGGGGCGCGTGGGGGTGTGTAGTTCTGGGTGGATGCCCATGGATGCCCTCCCAGAACTAGCCGACTGTGTTTTAGCCATCATTCAGCTATAGTGTGGTCGGGAATTGGTTAAAGAGTTATCCGCAGAGCAAGAGGTAAGGGGACATCTTCCAATAAAAATATATGTGCTGGGAACAAAAGGAGAATATCTCTCAGTTTGAGATATACAGGTGAAACTCGAAAAATTAGAATATCGTGCAAAAGTTCATTTATTTCAGTAATGCAACTTAAAAGGTGAAACTAATATATGAGATAGACTCATTACATGCAAAGCAAGATAGATCAAGCCGTGATTTGTCATAATTGTGATGATTATGGCTTACAGCTCATGAAAACTCCAAATCCACAATCTCAGAAAATTTGAATATTGTGAAAAGGTGCAATATTCTAGGCTCAAAGTGTCCCACTCTAATCAGCTAATTAAGCCATAACACCTGCAAAGGGTTCCTGAGCCTTTAAATGGTCTCTCAGTCTGGTTCAGTAGGAATCACAATCATGGAAAGACTGCTGACCTTACAGTTGTACAGAAAACCATCATTGACAACCTCCATAAGGAGGGAAAGCCTCAAAAGGTAATTGCAAAAGAAGTTGGATGTTTCCAAAGTGCTGTATCAAAGCACATTAATAGAAAGTTATGTGGAAGGGAAAAGTATGGAAGAAAAAGGTGCACAAGCAGCAAGGATGACCGCAGCCTGGAGAGGATTGTTAGGAAAAGGACATTCAAAAGTGTTGGGGACTTTCACGAGTTTGGACTGAGGCTGGAGTCAGTGCATCAAGAGCCACCACACACAGACGGATCCTGGACATGGGCTTCAAACGTCGTATTCCTCTTGTCAAGCCGCTCTTGAACAACAAACAACTTCAGAAGCGTCTTACCTGGGCTAAAGAAAAACAGACCTGGTCTGTTGCTCAGTGGTCCAAAGTCCTCTTTTCTGATGAGAGCAACTTTTGCATCTCATTTGGAAACCCAGAGTATGGAGGAAGAATGGATAGGCCCAAGGACCCAGAGTATGGAGGAAGAATGGAGAGGCCCAAGGACCCAGAGTATGGAGGAAGAATGGAGAGGCACACACTGCAATATGCCTGAAGTCCAGTGTGAAGTTTCCACAGTCTGTGTTGATTTGGGGAGCCATCTCATCTCCTGGTGTTGGTCCACTGTGCTTCATTAAGTCCAGGGTCAACGCAGCCGTCTACCAGGAGATTTTAGAGCACTTCATGCTTCCTTCCACAGACAAGCTTTATGGGGATGCTGACTTCATTTTCCAGCAGGACTTGGCACCTGCCCACACTGCCAAAAGCACCAAAACCTGGTTCAATGACCGTGGGATTACTGTGCTTGATTGGCCAGCAAACTCGCCTGACCTGAACCCATAGAGAATCTATGGGGCATTACCAAGAGAAAGATAAGAGACATGAGACAGAATAATGCAGAAGAGCTGAAGGCCGCTATTGAACCATCCTGGTCTTCCATAACACCTCAGTAGTGCCACAGGCTGATAGCTTCCATGCCACGCCGCATTGAAGCAGTAATTGCTGCAAAAGGGGCCCAAACCAAGTACTGAGTACATATGCATGCTTCTACTTTTCAGAGGTCCGATATTGTTCTATGTACAATCCTTGTTTTATTGATTGCATGTAATATTCTAATTTTCTGCGATTGTGGATTTGGGGTTTTCATGAGCTGTAAGCCATAATCTTCACAATGATGACAAATCACGGCTTGAACTATCTTGCTTTGCATGTAATGAGTCTATCTCATATATCAGTTTCACCTTTTAAGTTGCATTACTGAAATAAATGAACTTTTGCACGATATTCTAATTTTTCGAGTTTCACCTGTATAACCTCTTTTTTTCATCTCTGGGATGTGAATGGAAGGGAAATTTCCCCAGTGATACACAAAAATGGACAGCAAAAATGAACTGTATTGATCTTTAGGGGGTGATTATCCTACAGTTCAGTTGCATCTTGCAAGATATGGGCTACTCGGCATTCCCTGCCATATTGCCCAAAGGATGCTGACACCTCCCTCACCTACTGTAGGTGACATGGACAGAAGTGGAGGTAAGGATAAGGTTAGTCAATTTTGTTAACTTTTTCTCTCTTGTTATTTTTTAACATTGACACACTATACCTCCCAACATGACCCAATAACTACATTTAATTATAAACCTGCTACACCATACATAGAACACTACCTCATTACTAAATCAGCTCATAATACTACAAAAATATAAGGACAGCAATGCACCCAGTTGTCAATACACTACTGGAGGATAAACGACAACAGCAAACAGTTCTCTCCAATTTAGAAGAAGTTAACAGGGGAGAGTAGGGTATTTGTTGTTACAGCTGACAGACAGTAAATGCTACAGGTCACCATTTATGAATACTGTGAAGAGGTTATAACAGTCCTAGTTGCAGCTGGTCTATGGTGGAACAGGTGGACCAGTCTTGCTGTCACCACTTACGTCACTTCACAATCCTACTAGGTCTGTACTAATCATTCAAAGATACACATATTGTGGTTGATTTACTAAGGGCAATAGACTGAGCACTCTGCAAGTGCAATTGCTTCAGGGCTCAGTAACCGAGGGGAAGCTTCACTTTGCAAAGAACAGGGGTGGACTGACGACTCATGGGGCCCCCGGGCAATAGGGGATCATGGGGCCCCTGTGTCCTTGAGCAAACTCAAAAAAGCCTATGAAAAAGGTACCAGGGGCATCTCATGGGGCCCCCTACTGACCCCGGGCCCTCAATAGGGGATCATGGGGCCCCTGTGTCCTTGCCCAAACTCAAAAGCCTATGAAAAAGGTACCAGGGGCATCTCATGGGGCCCCCTACTGACCCCAGGCCCTCGGGCAGTGCCCGAGTTTCCAAATGGTCAGTCCGCCCCTGGCAAAGAATAACCTATTACATGCAAGGAGAATAAATAAACAACATTTTTACTTGCACATGATTTGATTCTGGAAGTCTGCAGAACGTTTCCTCATTTACTAAGCTCTGGAGCAACTTAACTTGCAAAGTGCACAGTCTATTTGCCTTTAGTCAATCAACCCCACTAAATTACCAAAAAAGTAACACAGAGACCAAAATTTTAAAATGTTATTACTGTTTAGTGAGCTATTCACAAAAGATGACAGCATTGTAAGTAAATTACCCAACCAGAACCAATTTACACCTAAATTCTGGGCAAAAACACTCTCTTGAAAAGCCATATATAATCAACTTTGTAAGCATCAAATGCCTTTGTAAAAGCAGCAGGAACATAATCACTATGCTGTACACAGCCCTTAAAAAAAGTCAAGGAAGTGACGAAACACGCCAGGGACACGTGACGTCTGACGCATCGACGTCCACCGGAAGTGCGATCGTGGCCATTTTGGAAGTGGGAACATGTGGTTGTTCCCTTGCTTCACAAACACATAGTAGAATTGTCTCTGTCATGAGGAGCTGTTTTCTCCAATTTTGAATGTAAGTTGCTGAATAAATAAGTATTATATTTTATCCACCATATCTAATTGCGGATTTATGTGGGAAATGGAGGAGAAATCTAAGCACTGAGTTGGATCCTGGAGAAAGATGTCATCTTAGCTTATGATATGCCCTTTAGATATACTTATAGGGTAATTATTCACTGCTACACGAGTTTGAGTGTTATATTGTGATTTTGTGGGTCTAAGATGATCACTGGTATATATTGTGGCTATACACATTATTTGAGTGAGTCGCTGATTTGTTGCAGTGGACACAATTG
Organism: Staurois parvus; assembly: GCF_062004578.1. Taxonomy (NCBI): domain Eukaryota; kingdom Metazoa; phylum Chordata; class Amphibia; order Anura; family Ranidae; genus Staurois; species Staurois parvus. The sequence continues at coordinate 6,896,657 of NW_028318374.1, read as the reverse complement.
GAGTGATTTCACGTTTGGAGGATTTATATAATATATTTGTAGATATAATATATATATATATATATATATATTTTTTTTGCACTAGTTACGGTATGTGTTTTGCATGATTCACAGTGAGTGGCACATATTTATTTTATAAAGGGTATGACACTATCTTGAACTTCATCCACTACAGGCTGCCTGCAGAAAACTGCAGGAGGGGGCGGAGACAAGACCTGGCACCTGGCACAAGTTTAGAGAGCAGTGGTGATTGGTCTTTATTACAGGTGGCTCCTGCACAGTTTCATACTGGATTACTGCACAGATCTGAAAGAGCTGCACTAAGCAAAAGATTTGAGGAAGAATAGAAATGCCTCTTCCAAATCATGCATCTCTTGTAGATGGAAGGATTCACAACCTCCGTCCATTGGACTCTGGCTCCACAATCTTGAAGAGCTGAAGCAAATGGAGGATCTTGTGCTGACGTCTCAACAAAAACGCAAGGTGTATTCTAAAACCTGGACTTTATGGAACATGTTCATCATCTAGGAGAAGGGCAGGTCTTTTTCTGAAGTGAATCCTGTTGGTTCTTAGGTGTATGTAACTCTTCCACCCCAGACACGTCGATTTATGTATCTATCTGGGTTTTTTTTACTCCCATCTCCCTCTATCTCTGCTCTTTTTTCTACGTTGTTAAAGTCTCTCATGACGAATAAACTCAGCAGTGATATTAGGACTTCATGATAGACTGATACTCAGTGTTCGCACATGATGTTTAATTGTTGTTTGTAATTTATTGTTGCCAACCTGCTGAACATTTATATACGGTATTTCTGATTGTACATTTTATGTCTCATTGTATTGTTTGGCTTTGAAGGTGACTGTGGTCTATAAACAAAGAATTTGAAAAAAAAATAAAAAATAGACGCCTCTTGTATTAACCGCTTCCCGTCCACCCTATAGCAGAAGTACTGCTACAGGGCGGCATGGGTGTGCAAAAACACACATTATATATATACATGATTTTGCATTTCTGGGAAGGGGCGTGCACGCGTGCTATTTGTGGCCACGGCTGTCAATCACCGGGTTCCGGCAGGTGATTACTCGCCGACGCCCAGTGATTGCCAAGCATCTCCAAAGGGAGGAAGAACTGTTTGTAAACAAAACAGTTCTCTCCCCTGTTATCTCCTGCACACTGCTTTGCATGGCTGCGAGTAGCACAGCCATGCAAAGCAGTGTGCTTACAGTGAAGCACAAACAATGCCCCTAGTAAAACACACACAGTTAACCCTTTGATTGCCCCACATGGTAACCCCTTCCTGCTCAGTGCCATTAGTACAGTGTCAGTGCTTTTTATTAGCACTGATCACTGTATTACTAAATAAATACGGTATCCAAATATATACAAAAGCCAAAAAACTAAACCAGCTAAACCCTATAGCATACAGGTCTATCTTTCACCCTTGAAAGTGTAATAATCTCAATACTACCCCAATCTGCTCAAACCATACTATAATCAAAAATTAATACAAAAATGTGAAAAACCATATAATCTCCAAAAAGCCAAAAACAAAATTATATACTCATGTCCAAAATTAAAGTCATTCCCAATTCTGATTCCAATAAGGAAAAATCCCAAATCCTTGTTATCAAGCCCTCCAAATGGCTCCAACGGAAAATGTGAACCTCAACAAAAGAAAAACTTATATAGTGTGTTACCCTTATAAACAAATAATCAAAAATTATCTATAAACAATATGCACTGTGCAACTTTAAATCAAGCGTGAGCCACATATGTGAAAAGTGAACACTGTGTAACAACCGTGATGGTGAATCACTCTTGTGAATTAGGGTAATCCAAGTGACAATAGTCGTGTATACTTCTACAGTGTAAGGAATAAATACCCTTACCAAATTGCCATAAAACCACGCCTTAATACCACAAAGGGTATATTAGATTTATTCCAAGGACCGCCTTCACAGCCTATTACTCTTTTGATGTCATCACAGCCTCATAGATACTTCTCCTAGATGTCATCATCTCTTTAGCAAGAGTACTCCATAGTACTCATAGTACCCATGCTCCACATATGCAAATGATATATGGAAAGGATATAGTGTAATTCCGTATATACTGTTCAAAATATACTTTATTATTGCTCTTACATCAATAACACGTTAAAAAATGCCATATTCCCATGACTCCAAACCTCTGTAGTGTCCAAGCAGCTTCCAGGAGTGTTTTACTAGAAATTCCATTATCCAAGATGGCCGCTCTGCCACTTTGGGTTCCTCCGTGTGCGTCCGACGTCACTTCCCTTGACGCGTTTCGTCACTTCCAGGACTTGACTTCAAGGTCTAGTAAAACATTCCTGGAAGCTGCTATAACCAGAAGCCTAGATGTTAGGTCATGTGACCCCTGCTGAAATGGAGGGTCAAAATTCTAATTGGTTGATACTTTCTTTCAGCAGAGTTCATGTGAGCAAAGGCCAAAGTTGTACAAACAACAAAGGAAAGAACCTGGGGAAATATTTTTACCTTTAATGCTAGCAAGACAAATTAGCTGTAAGGAAAAGCTGCCTTGGACCTAACGTTGCAGTATATTGAAAAAGTCGCTTCACACCCCTTTTTTCTCCTCTCCTCCATTCATAAAGGTCCCTGCATTTTTTTCACTAAATGCAGCACGTTTTGTGAAAGAGGGGAGATGTTCCTGTCATTCATGTTCCTCTCCCCCATCTGCAGAATTGTGTCAGGACTTCCTTAATGTACTGCAATGTTAAACCCAAGGAAATTACCCATACAGCTGGAAAGAGCAGGGCCCTCGATCCCCTCATGTTTTGCATTGTATTGTTATTGCTCTGTCACATGTTCTGTCCCCCTTTGTAATGTACAGCACTGAGCGAACTATTGGCGCTTTATAAATACTGTATAATAATAATAATACAGTGATGAAAGCTCAGCAGTGTGAAGAAGACCGTCATCACTGGAGAGAAGATTTCTACACTAAGGGACAATCAGTGGGGTGTAGGATAAACGTCATTACAGGTAAGTTCAGTGACTAAAGCTGAAGGCAAAAAAACTATAAAAACCTCAAATCGAATTAAAATTAAATCAAAGTGATGGCATTTCCATAGAAACTGGAAGTGTGTCTTCCCACAACCATGACATGATAATTGTGCAGTCCAGCAATTAGAATATAAGTGAATGGTTTTACTATGCGACCTGTGAAGACTCTGGCCAACTTACTTTGGGGAAGAACCAGATAGCCAGAATGGATTTTCTCACCAAATCATTTCTTGAGATTAGGCTGCCTTCAGGGGTGTTTGTATGGTACTTAAACATTCACGCATTAACAATTATTCTGATAAACTGTCATTTAATGGTTGTATCTCCTGACCTTCATCTTGTGGAGGAGTCCACCTTAAAATGACCATGGATCAAATAACTCTATGGCCAGTTTAGCAAACCTATCACTGACAAAACCTTTTCTCCTAATAAAGCTATTCATGAATCTGTGCCATAAAGTTGACAAAATCAGACAAAAACAATTTACAACATACAGTAACAATTGTTCAGTATAACAGTTTTGTGCATGTGACTGATGCCAGAGCACTAATCATGTGATTTACTGCCTACACTCCACTTGTAAAGACTAGGTCTCCCTATGTGATAGAAATAAAGACAGGGCTGCCGAACTATGATAGGTATGAACAGATGACAAAGGCTGGGAACACACTATTGAGTCTTGTCCATGATGGGTTTTCCATTGAAATCAACATATTAAAACATATTTGAACATGCATTTCAAAACATGGCTATGCACATTGGTACACATCAATGCAATTAACTTGCATTTTAAAGCCTAAGTGTAAGTAAAATTTAAAAAACCCCATAAAAATCAGCACAAGGCACACAACCTCCACAACAGTCAATAGGATGTGTCGATTGTGCTGATTCCTCTTCCTTTTCTGCCCATGTCCCACCCTCACCACTGAAATCTTTTGGTGCGGCGGAGGTTAATACAACTATTGGGCTGTCACAGGCTATCATCAAGAGTATCCAACTATGCCCGCCCTTTCCATCCAGCTCCTCCATTCATACAAGCTGTAGTACAGTTTCTATGAATGAAACACGATCTATGAATGAAGGGGGCAGAGTTGTCAGTCATCCACCCGTCAATGTTTCATAGATCCTGTTTCATTCATATAAGCTGTTTTATGGCTTTTATGAATGGGTGGAATGGGCGGGCATAGTCAGGTACTCTTGATGACAGCCGCTTAGTTGTATTCACCCCTGCCGCACCAGAAGCAACGATCATGGATGGAGGAGGATTTAAAATAACAGAAGATACATCAGCACAGGGGACACATGCTACTGACTGTAAGTGTCCCTTGTGCTGATTTTTCAATTTTAGGGCTTCACAATATTCCATATAAACACAATGTATTAGTATAAGTTAGAATTTAGGCTAGAACACTTTGGTTTTGCAGTGTGCCCGAAACTTTTTCATTTGACAAAACAGAACCAAATTACACTAGATCCAGCTTTATTAGACACTCCAGTACAATAGGCAAGCCCTAAGCCACGTTGCAGTAAACTTCAACTTCCACATTCAATAAAACAAAGGCCTGTGTTTCTGGCATGGACATCCAGGCTTCTACTGCCAAAAAAAGGAAAACATAACATATATATGATGTGCAGCTTCTGGCTGAGACACAGACATTTTTTCCTTCTTACATTTAAACAGATCTTCTTTTTTTCGGAATCCATTTAGGTGATTTGTTTGTTTAGTAAGGGTGACAAATACAGCCGTTTGTGCTGTGTGATTATTGGAAGCCTACACAACTGTTTCCCAGCAAGTAGAAAGGTCTAGAGAAACAGAAGCTGACATGAGGGGTCGGAGGGGGTCTCAGCTGTGTGAGGCCCAAAATAGCCAAACTGAACATAAGTTTGTACGCCGAAGTCTCGTCTTTCAGACATGGCGCTGTGCCAGGACCAGCAGACAGCCGTAGAGTCCCGGGAGGCTCCTTGCATTGTGCTCAACAAAAAAAGTGCAACTAAAGCATTGCATGCGAACATGAGAGTCTAATTGGCTGCTAAAATGAAGCTAAAGGAAACCTGTGCTAACGTACCTGGCCTCCGTTGCTCTCCTTTCCTTCCGAAAATGCTAGTTCCCTGACTATGGACAGTGGCTTCCATACTTTCCAGGGCAATGACCTGCAACAAGCGTATGGATCAGTTTTGGCTTGATGGTCAGCATGCTTGTTCCAGGTAACTGGCTCAGAAAGTAATGAAGCCATTTAAGTTGTATGACAGCCAGGCAAATAGCATCAGAAGGTAATCAGCAATAACAGGCTGCCCATTTTCCTTTGCACAGGTTGCCTGTAGAGCACCAACTGGAAACAAACAAAACCAATCGTTGAACTTTGCAGACAACCTGAAAAAATTGTGACTGAGCTACAGTCAGAAAGTCCAGTGAATTAAAATATATATGAGTCTTATATAATCCACAGCTGCCAGATTCAGCAAGCTTTTCACGGTGCTTCAGTGTGAATTTGTAGCTTCTTATCACATTCATTTTTTTATTGTACAGTCTACCCTTCTGAGAACTACAGAAGGCATTGCTTGGAACCAGGAGCATGCCTAGATTAATTGCAGCCTGAGACGGACCATTTTTGCCCATATTTAGTTCCTAGGACACTGGTAAAGTAACCAATGAAACTGTGGCCCTGCTGCCAGCATCCTAGCAACCAATGAAGCTGTTCAGCTGTGGGTCATTGGTTGCTAGAATGCTTCTTGTTTGGTTGATTATGGGTGGGTTGTCATTATAATGGGGAACCCTGCCAGAGATCATACCAGCTTTTGAAGGTTTCTGGTAACCCTGCTACACTGTGTCCCTTGAATGTGACCATTTTTCCCATATTTAGTTCCTAGGACACTGGTACAGCAACCAATGATGCTGTGGCCCTGCTGCCAGCATCCTAGCAACCAATGAAGCTGTTCAACTGTGGGTCATTGGTTGCTAGAATGCTTCTTGTTTGGTGGATTGTGGGTGGGTTGCCATTATAATGGGGAACCCTGCCAGAGATCATACCAGCTTTAAAATGTTTCTGGTAACATTGCTACACTGTGTCCCTTGTATGTGACCATTTTTCCCATATTTAGTTCCTAGGACACTGGTACAGCAACCAATGACACTTTAGCCCTGCTGCCAGCATCCTAGCAACCAATGAAGCTGTTCAACTTGCTTGATTGCTAGGATGCCTGTGGCTGGGCCGCACAGTGTCATCAGTTGCTAGGTCACAGGCAGCTGGGCCATGTAGTGTCATTAGTTGCTAGGATACAGGTGGCTAGGCCAGGCAGCATCATTGGCTGATAAGATGCTGGAGGCTTGGCCGCACAATGTCACTGGTTTATATGACACAGATGACTGGGCCACACATTGTCGTTGGTTGTTATGGTACAGGTGGTGCCAGCTTCCTAGCAACCAGCTCTGTAATGCTCTGTGTACATAAGGCAGTGTTACTGAGCTGCTGTGAGGATTGAGTGCCATGTATGGATTTTCTGGTCTCAGTGCTGCCCCACCGAGTGCCGCCTGAGACGGTTGTCTCAGTTTGCCCTATAGTCAGCACTCCCCTGTTTGGAATCGAAGAACATTTGGCAGCATGACGCTCGGGGGCAGAAGATGCGGATACCAGCAACCGCAGAGATTCTGAGACCAAGGAATGCTGATCTGCAAGACAATGATATTATCAGAATTAGAACTACTAAACAGGTCCACTGTATTCACATCTGTCTGTACTGTGACATTAAAGTCCAACTCTAGCCCAAACTTTTTTTTTATTAGCATGTGTGCCTTTGTTGTTCATTAAGATTTCCCCTATTTTTTTTTTAGAACAGGGAGTGATGAGAAATGTCATTGGTCACATTAATATGGCTGGAAATCATTAGAATCCCCTACAGAATTGTGTTGCCAATGTGAAGACCTTTTCTCACTTTCTGTCCAGGTGACTGGTTTTCGAGAAAACAGGAAATGAGGTAAATCTCCTTAAAGGGAACCCATAGAACATTTAAAAGAAGGCAGGAATTCCAAACCTTTCCCACAATATACAAACTGCAGAATTTCTAGTTGGAGCTTGGCTTTATCAGCACAGATATTGGGCTTGATTAACTAAAGGCAAATATACTGTGCACTGCAAGGGCACTGCAAGTGCAGTTGCTCCAGATCTTAGTAAATGAGCAAAAGTTGTGCTGATTTCTATCATCTAATCACGTGCAAGCAAAAAATTCATTTTTTTTTATTTTCTTTGCACGTGTTTGGGTGTTCTTTAGTAAATCCACCCCATTGTGTCTTTGTGGCTCATTTAAAATGGTAATATCTATATCCACATTCTGTTGGAAACTCCAATTTTACTCCATACTGTGGCCTGCATTTTGTTTTACTCATTCCAAAAATGTAGGTCATGCTGTGCCCTATGGAGTTCTTTCTTACTATAGCAGAGAGATTGGACGAAAGGCCAGTCACATGACTGTGACAGGCAGGGCAGCTGTAAGAAACCACAGGGTCCAATACAGCCAAGCGGACAGGACCCCCTGAAAAAGAAAAAAAAGCTTCCTATGCTTTGGTTATGAGTTCACACAGTGAGTGACCAGTACCAATCACTCACTGTGTTCATTCAGTAATGAAAGCGGCTGCTGAATGTGACCCTTCCCCCACTCTCCATCTTGAAGGATCCTATTGTGTGCTTGCAGCTGCCAGTGGCAAGGAGAGAAGGGAAGCCAGATGCACTGCGGGAGTAGAGGCATAGAGGGGGGGCCCTGGGCAGCAGGTGGGCAATTGCCGGAAGAGATCCCCTGTACCGCTTTCTCTGTAGCAACTGAAAGCCAGTGGGACAGCTGAAGAAGCCAACTTTCAGCTGCTACAGAGAGCCATACAGGGGATCAGTTCTGGTAATTGCCCACCCCCACCTCACTCTGATCACCCTCCCTGCCCACATTCGAGTCACCCAGCTACCTGGGCCCCCCTGCTGGCTTGGGCCCCGTACAGAAGAACCGGTGGTACCCCCTTATCCAGGGCCCTGGTGACAGTTCAAATGGCTCCCATCTTTTTTTTTCAAGCAAGCAAGTTGGACAGTAGACAAATGTGTAATGCACATCACTATGCACATCACAAATGGTTATGTGGCAGTAAGGCCATACCGCTGCTTTGTACATGGGGTCTTTGGTTAGGTTATATTTACATTTGAGTGTTGTTGTTGTTTTTATTACTTTTTCAGGCTTGAGTGTGTTTGTTTTAACCTATCGAAAGGTACCTACTAGAAGGACATGGCTGATAGATGCAAAATTGCTCAAAACATACACGTTATGCACGTTTTTCAGGCACTCACATTAAGGTCTATTGGGACCTGAAACATGTCCCCAGCATTTCAGTCTTTGAATTGCTGGCCCAGCAGCAGGACACTGCAAAAATACTGTAAGTATCATCTAAACTAGAGTTTAATTAAGCCTTCTCTAGTGCAATTAGCTTTTTTCCCCACAAGATGTAAAATATAAGTCAGTCCATTGCTTAAGATAAGACATTACTCTGAACAATATACAGCACCAAAAATAAGAAAATCCCTATAACTAAAAACTTCAACACAAATACAACATAAAGGCAACTGACCCCCCCATCCAAGACCTTCCCTATTCATATACAGTTGCAAGAAAAAGTATGTGAACCCCTTGGGATTACGTGGAGTTTTGCATGAATTGGGCATAAAATGTGCTCTGAACGTCATCTAAGTCACAACAATAGAAGAACACAGTCTGCTGAACATAATACTACACAAACATTAGATGTTGTCACTTAGATGACGTTCAGAGCACATTTTATGCCCAATTCATGCAAAACTCCACGTAATCCCAAGGGGTTCACATACTTTTTCTTGCAACTGTAAACAACTAAATTCACACACCGAATATTCATCCGAATATATAAAGAAGGAAGGAAATATCAGGTAAACAATATAAATTTGTTGTCAGGAAAATAACAGAGTGCCAAATGCAGAGAAGAATTTAAGATACTGAATTAGCAAACCTACTGTAGAAAAAAGCTACTGAAATACTGTTGGCTACACTGTTTTTTTTCTTTTTTAAAGTGGTATTAAACCCCAAAACAAAAATGTAATATATTGCAGCTTAACAAATTTTGGATGTAGTGGCCATATTACTTTTCTTTGTTAGGCTTTATTACATTATCGTCACCTGGTGATCTGGACAGTAAATCTGTTAAATTGTCAGCTTCCTTTACAGAAGTGGAAGTTAGAGCGATGAGACAAACCATTTATTTATGCAAAACCTTTATCCCAAAGAGAAAATTGCTGTAACTGCCTAAAACCCTAAGGCAGGAAGGGGTTTGTTTACTAAAGCTGAAAGTGCAAAATCAGGTGCTCTTCTGCATAAAAACCAATCATTTTCCAGGTTTTATTGCCAAAGTCTAATTGAACAAGTTGAGGTTAGAAGCTGAGTGGCTGCCATACACAACTGCACCAGATTCTGAGTGAACCAGCTTTAGTAAACCCCCCCCCCCCCGAAGTGTGTTACTTGTGGGATCGAAAGGTAAAAATAAAGGAAAGAGCTTAAAAAAATGAATGCAGCAACAATGTTTAAAGCAGAACTCCAGGCATAAACTTCTTTACATGGCCTTATTGCTGATTTCCTACCTTCACTGAATATATCATCCATCTTCTGGTTTACCTAGTAGTTGCCCTAAAACAGCCTATTAATTTCCATATGAAACAGTTAATTCTCTTTGGTTTCCTGTTTGTAAGACCAGTGGCTGCTATGCCTCCTATTCCCCCAGCCACTAGTCTTGGCACATCCCTTCTGTAGTTCTTTCTCCAGGAAGCAGTGATGTAATTCAGCCCCACTTGCAGTGGTGAGTGGACTGAGACTTTCAGACACATTCAGCATGTACAGGCCTAGTGTACTCACCCACATTCACTACAATTCCCTGTGGTTGATGGGAAACTGTAGTTTCCTTCTACTGCAGAGAGAGGGGAGGATATGATGTCATCCCTGCTGTTATACCCCCTCCTTGACAAAGCAGTAGCTGTTATCTTTTGAATTACAGAGATGAGGTCATGAAAATTCAGTTAGCTTTTTCTCCTAAATGGTAAGGATTCTCAAAATGTTATTAACGGTTTAGAGTGTATTCTGTGTAGAGGGGTGTACTAATGGGTGATATTTTGCCTATTCCGGAGTTCTTCTTTAAGGATGGGTAAGCTGCAATATACATATTTTTTTTTCTTGCTTTAATACTGCTTTAAGGTTCAATCTGAATTTTGATTTTTCTATATGTAGTGGAAATTCAAGGACAATTGTGGTTGAAACTTTTAGAGCACTATATATATATATATATATATATATATACAGTGGGGATCGAAAGTTTGGGCACCCCAGCTAAAAATTTGTATTAATGTGCATAAAGAAGCCAAGGAAAGATGGAAAAATCTCCAAAAGGCATCAAATTACAGATTAGACATTCTTATAATATGTCAACAAAAGTTAGATTTTATTTCCATCATTTACACTTTCAAAATAACAGAAAACAAAAAAATGTCATCTGCAAAAGTTTGGGCACCCTGCAGAATTTATAGCATGCACTGCCCCCTTTGCCAAGCTGAGACCTGCCAGTGTCATGGATTGTTCTCAATCATTGTCTGGGAAGACCAGGTGATGTCAATCTCAAAGGTTTTAAATGCCCAGACTCATCTGACCTTGCCCCAACAATCAGCACCATGGGTTCTTCTAAGCAGTTGTCTAGAAAACTGAAACTGAAAATAGTTGACGCTAACAAACCTGGAGAAGGCTATAAGAAGATAGCAAAGCGTTTTCAGATGTCAATATCCTCTGTTCGGAATGTAATTAAGAAATGGCAGTCATCAGGAACAGTGGAAGTTAAAGCAAGATTTGGAAGACCAAGAAAAATATCAGACAGAACAGCTCGCAGGATTGTGAGAAAAACAATTGAAAACCCACGTTTGAATGCACGATCCCTCCAGAAAGATCTGGCAGACACTGGAGTTGTGGTACACTATTCCACTATAAAGAGATACTTGTACAAATATGGTCTTCATGGAAGAGTCATCAGAAGAAAACCTCTTCTACGTCCTCACCACAAAAATCATCGTTTGAACTTTGCAAATGAACATATACAGTTGTGTCCAAAATTATTCAACCCCCACTGAAATTGAGTGTTTTGGCCAGTTTGACATTGCTTTTGATCATTCAGTCATCTTGCTTACATTTACATTAAAGAGGCACTTGTAGGTCAGACAAATATAACATAACAGTTATAATGAAATAACCACAAATGTCTTTTCTGTGCTCACAGCATTATCAGTTTTATTCAACCCCCAAGTGACATTCAATCTTAGTACTTAGTACAGCATCCTTTTACAGTTATAACAGCTTTTAAACGTGAAGCATAGCTTGACACAAGTGTCTTGCAGCGATCTACGGGTATCTTCGCCCATTCTTCATGGGCAAAGGCCTCCAGTTCAGTCACATTCTTAGGCTTGCGCACTGCAACTGCTTTCTTTAAGTCCCACCAGAGGTTCTCAATCGGATTTAAGTCTGGTGACTGCGATGGCCACTCCAAAATGTTCCAGCCTTTCCTCTGCAACCATGCTCTAGTGGACTTGGAGGTATGCTTGGGATCATTGTCCTGTTGAAAGGTCCAACGTCTCCCAAGCCTCAGGTGTGTGACGGACTGCATCACGTTTCCATCCAATATCTCCTGGTACTGAAGAGAATTCATGGTACCTTGCACACGCTGAAGCTTCCCTGTACCTGCAGAAGCAAAACAGCCCCAAAGCATGATTGACCCTCCACCATGCTTCACAGTAGGCAAGGTGTTCTTTTCATCATAGGCCTTGTTCTTCCTCCTCCAAACATAGCGTTGATCCATGGGCCCAAACAGTTCTAATTTTGTTTCATCAGTCCACAGAACACTATCCCACAACTTTTGTGGTTTGTCCACATGGCTTTTGGCATACTGCAGTCGACTCTTCTTATTCTTTGGAGACAGCAAGGGGGTACGCCTGGGAGTTCTGGCACGGAGGCCTTCATTACGCAGTGTGCGTCTTATTGTCTGGGCTGAAACTTCTGTACCCACATCTGACAAATCTTTTCTCAGTTCCTCAGCAGTCACACGGGGACTTCTCTCCACTCTACGCTTCAGGTAGCGCACAGCAGTCGAAGTCAGCATCTTCTTTCTGCCACGACCAGGTAGCGTTTCAACAGTGCCCTTTGCCTTGAATTTGCGAATGATGCTTCCTAAGGTGTCTCTTGGTATGTTTAACATCTTTGCAATCTTCTTATAGCCATTGCCCTTCCTGTGAAGAGAAATCACCTCTTCTCTTGTCTTCCTGGACCATTCTCTTGCCTTCACCATGTTTGTAACCACACCAGTAAATGTCTAGAAGGAGCTGAGTATCACAGTCATTTTAAAGCTGCCTAATTGGTGCTTATTATGCTTGATTGCTGCTCGGTGACATCCACAGGTGTTTTCAATACCTGATGGAAAGCACCTGTATGAACCTCTGTTCTTCAGAGTGGTAGTCTTTAAGGGGTTGAATAATTGTGGCAATGAAGAAACCACATAAGAACCATTTACTACTGTATTACATAAACAATTGATGTCATTTTAGTTGCATTTGGGTAGTTACAACGTCCTTGTAGGATTTGATTCTGAATACAATTCCAAATGTACACTATAGTCCCTAAACCCCTTTACAGCATTGGGGGTTGAATAATTTTGGACACAACTGTAGACAAGCCTGATGCATTTTGGAAACAAGTTCTGTGGACCGATGAGGTTAAAATTGAACTTTTTGGCCGGAATGAGCAAAGGTACGTTTGGAGAAGAAGGGGCACAGAATTGAATGAAAAGAACCTCTGTCCAACTGTTAAGCATGGGGTTGGATCAATCATGCTTTGGGGTTGTGTTGCAGCCAGTGGCACAGGGAACATCTCACGAGTAGAAGGAAAAATGGATTCAATAAAATATCAGCAAATTTTGGATGGTAACTTGATGCCATCTGTGAAAAAGCTGAAGTTAAAGAGAGGATGGCTTCTACAAATGGATAATGATCCTAAACACACCTCGAAATCCACGGGGGATTACATCAAGAGGCGTAAACTGAAGGTTTTGCCATGGCCTTCACAATCTCCTGACCTCAACATAATTGAAAATCTATGGATAGACCGTAAAAGAGCAGTGCGTGACAGACAGCCCAGAAATCTCAAAGAACTGGAAGACTTTTGTAATGAAGAATGGGCAAAGATACCTCAAACAAGAATTGAAAGACTCTTGGCTGGCTACAAAAAGCGTTTACAAGCTGTGATACTTGCCAAAGGGGGCAGTACAAGATATTAACTCTGCAGGGTGCCCAAACTTTTGCAGACGCCATTTTTTGTTTTCTGTTATTTTGAAAGTGTAAATGATGGAAATAAAATCTAACTTTTGTTGACATATTATAAGAATGTCTAATCTGTAATTTGATGCCTTTTGGAGATTTGGAGACATCTTTCCTTGGCTTCTTTATGCACAGGTGTTGGAGTAGCCATACATAGAGAAGGAGCGTAGAATCAGTCACAGTGTAAAGACATAAAGGTCCATCACTACAATAAAGCTCATAAAGTCTGCTACCATCAGGGAGCTCAGAAGACATCCCATGGTATAAACTCTCCTCATTCAGTTGGCTGTCAATAATGGGCCAGTATGGTTCCCCACAGGACACCTGCCAGAGGATAGAAGGACCCTTTGTGTGGCCCATTGGGACCATTCCTTTGCAAAATTGGAGTGATTAGGTGATATTTGTGTCTAGCTGAGTGTTGTATATTTATCATGCCAGCGAAATATATTTTAACCACATTACTTTTATATTGATTTTGTAATAAAAGTTTTTTATATTTTTTGACCATTTTTTGTGCCTTAAAAGTTCCATTCATAATGTTCCTTGAATTACTATGTATATAGGAATGTTGGCATACAGCATCTGATAATATTTTATTCAGTTTCATGAAACTCATATAAATTTATCAAAGCATTCTATGGATTTTTCTGCAGGTTTCAGAAATATGAACTACAATCATTTCAAAAGCAAACCATTTTTCCAGCCTGCCAGATCAATGTTAACATTCTCTATGAAGGAAATCTTTCAATGCACATGCACCATTAAGAGCTGTTGGGCACATCTAATCATCACAGGTCCCATTGGTACACACGCTTTTTTGAAGGAAGGAACTTGCAAACTTCAGTGTTTAGAAATGGTAGAGGCACCAATCATAAATCTCAAAAGTTGTCAGCAACCTGGACGGGAAAGAGACTTGAACGCTGCACTTGTACACTGTACAAAATACATGGGTGCAAATGCCTAGTGCGGGTGTCGGGAACCCGCGGCTCCAGAGCCGCATGCGGCTCTTTTTCACCTTGGCTGCGGCTCCAGAGCACACTGCCCACCAGGTGACAGGCAATAGGGCAGCAATGGGCAAACTACGGCCCGGCGGACCTTTTAATCCGGCCCGCGGAGCTAGGCTCCCGCTAGGCTCCTCTCATAGTCCGCCCTGAAGACCGGTGTAGCATGAAAATCTGTCTCCTATGAGGATCTGTCCCCCTCGACGTATCTGCGCATGTGCCGGAGATCGCCGATCGGCTGCTAATGCCTGAAACTGGCACATGCGCAGATACGTCGAGGGGGACAGATCCTCATAGGAGACAGATTTTCATGCTACACCGGAACGGCGCGGGAACACGGCGAGAGGAACGTGCGGAGCAAAGGTAAGTGAATTGACACAGGGGGGACTTGGGGACTTAATATGGGGGATGAATTAATATGGGGAATGAATTACTATGGGGGATGAATTACTATAGGGGGGATGAATTACTATATGGGGGATGAATTACTATATGGGGGATGAATTACTATGGGGGATGAATTACTATATGGGGGATGAATTACTATGGGGGATGAATTACTATGGGGGATGAATTACTATGGGGGATGAATTACTATAGGGGGGATGAATTACTATATGGGGGATGAATTACTATATGGGGGATGAATTACTATGGGGGATAAATTACTATAGGGGGGATGAATTACTATATGGGGGATGAATTACTATATGGGGGATGAATTACTATGGGGGATGAATTACTATATGGGGGATGAATTACTATGGGGGATGAATTACTATAGGGGGGATGAATTACTATATGGGGGATGAATTACTATATGGGGGATGAATTACTATGGGGGATGAATTACTATATGGGGGGTGAATTACTATATGGGGGGTGAATTACTATATGGGGTATGAATTACTATGGGGAATGAATTATTATGGGGGATGAATTACTATATGGGGGATTAATTACTATGCTTACTATGGGGGAATATTACTATACTTACTATGGATGACACATACACATCATTCATCTACTCTTGGTCCGGCCCCCGGGTCCAATATATGAACCCATTGCGGCCCTCAAGTCAAAAAGTTTGCCCACCCCTGCACTAGAGCCAGGTGAGCTAAGGGCATGTAGATACAAAGCACAAATTCGGAAAGACCACTTTGCAACTTCAACTGAAGAATTGAAGAATGTGGTCTTCCTGAATTTGTGCTTTGTATTTGCATGCCCTTAGCTCACCTGGCTCTAGTGTGTATGTTTTCATACAACCTTTAATAAAGTGTCAAAGATAATGCGCTTGCGCCCTTTCTTTTTGTGTTTTGTACACACTGTTTATTGTCTGATACCATGGTGAGGGGTTGGAACCTCTGTAATTTTTTATGCTATCTTGCTGTCTCTGTCCTTATTGCAGATATTTCCCTTTATTATCAGTCCAGAAAACTCAAGAGGAAGCCGCACCAAAGGAAATCCAACCTTTGACAGCTGACACCCAACACAGGAGTACATTGGGAGATTTTCTTTTTTAATCAAATAAAGTGAGCCAGTTCTGGTGATAACTGGCACTAGGAGACAAAATGAAAGTATCCCTCAGATGGGGACACAGCAATAATAGCTGTGAAATGTCAGGGTCCCCTTTACAGGTACAGGCCTAGGTTTCCATGTTTACTATTGTAATCCAACGTTGCACAAGCAGTACTACAACTAAGAAATAAGCAGAATTTTGATCGGTTTGCAACACTAAGTTCACCCCCTGGTATTTGGGAGGATACAGCACGGCTCTTGCCTGGTCAGGGAGGAAAATAAACTCAGAAACATACTGGGGCTCCACGAACCTTCAACTGGTTCCCTGTTCACACTTGCACTGTAGAAAACAGCTAGGGTTAAATAGTTCATTTGTCTTCACTGTTGTCAGCCAGGAGGGTTAGTATGACAGTGACAGCTGTCACCTGTTCAGAGGACTCACGCAACATCTGAGTCTGCAGCCTGTCCTTGTCAACTACTGTACAGTCCCAGAACCATGCGGTCAGCTACAGCAAGGAGATCCTCACACTAAAATATTCTAGTATTGTAAGCACTCCGATTCATATCACAAATATCTAACATAGCCTGAAAAAAACTTTTAAGGCTCATATTTAATCCCTGTTTTTGTCAAACATCTATGCCAAAGGGCTGTTATAGTAAATGGCCAAAAAACAGACTAATCTCCCAATGAAAGCAAATAAAATCTTAATGTAGAGAGAGTAGAATGCCAAAAAGAGGAATTAATAAGATGTCCATAAGTAAGTTATTCTTTTGGAGGTAGTGCTGGCTACTAATCAACAATAAAAAAATAACTTTTTTCTGAATTTCTCATCGACACTCCTTTACATTTCACTTTCTGCCCAAGGTCCCAAAACAGGGAGAGAGTGCCTGTGGTTTAGAAACAGCCTGTTTACAACATGGAGTCCTTGAGATCCAATACCTCATTTCTACATCAATAGCTCAAAGAGATGCAGTGCCACTTCTGATCCGACTTGTACATATAGTAGAAAGGGGAAAAGAGTCTACCTTTTCTTTTTTGTTTTAAAATAAAATCTAAACTCCGTCCTGCTCTAGCTGTCCATAAAACCAAAAACAATATTTTGTAGGATTTGACAAACACAACTGACAATTGTAGCCTCGCTACCAAAATGATAACTGAGGATGGACAAGAAGAGAAGAAATTGGTCAAAATAATTTCTCAACTTTCCTGCAGAAGATGCTTTTAACAGTCTTCATCGGTACAAATTTTTTTTTAGGCAGTCTCTCTCAACCTGTTTAACCCTTAAAATAATTTTCAGGTCTCAGTAAACCCCTCCTAAAATAATTTTACTGGGGGCCATTGAGGAAATTTCCCTTACATTGATAATCAGTGGGAAGAATACCCTCTTACAGTTACCCTTACAGACAGCTAAAAAAGAACATTGATACCATTCTACTGACTCTGCCAAGTGAAATTAGACTTGGAACTATTAAGGAGCACCAGGTGGAAGGTCAATCTGCCACAGCTCCAGGAACCCCAAGCAACCTCTGATGGAACCCTAGGGGTCCACAGAACCCTGTTTGAGAACAGGGGCGGACTGACAACTCACGGGGCCCTCAGGCAATAGGGGATCATGGGGCCCCTGTGTCCTTGCCCATTTAAAAAAAAGCCTACAAAAAAGGTACCAGGGGCATCTCATGGGGCCCCCTACTGACCTCGGGCAGTGCCCGAGTTTCCAAATGGTCAGTCCGCCCTTGGTTGAGAAGGACTAGTTTAGAGTATGAGCCAGTTACAGTCTATACCAGCCTCTCTCAACCTCTTTAGCATGGGGGAACCCTTAAAAATAACTTTCTGGTCTCAGGGAACCCCAGCTAAAATTTGCTATATTTACATCAGTATAATAATGTGATGTTCACTGGAAGAAATGTTTCTTATACTTGCCATTGGGAAAAATCCCCCAGATAGTAAAAAAAATCATTGTCAGCAATTACTTATTTGAGAAGTAGAAACTGCTCATTTCTCTAGGAATCCATAACAATCTCTGGAGGAACCATGGTTGAGAAAGGCCGATCTATACTGTTGCGTAGTTTAGTGTCCAAAATGTAAGAGATCAGAAAAAGTGGTCGGTCGCAGTATATGAATAATGTGAAGATATAAAATCTTTGTAAAGTTGAAAAAATAATTGTGCAGCGATTGGCCATCCATCTCTCATTGCTGTCCTAGTAACCCTCTACGATGTGTATTCTGCCTCTCCACTCTCTACTCCATTAGTAAAAACTGAGAACGGTCTTCCCATGTGCACTGACATCATAGTTTTGTACCCTGTTGTTTTGGTGATTCAGTTGTTTTCACTAAAACGATTCAACAATGTTTAGTGCAAACCATGTTGATTTACTAACAGTTATCATACAATGTTACATGCCCATGTTTCGATACCAAGATTATTACTATTATACAGAATTTATATAGCACCAGGGGCGGACTGACCATTTGGAAACTCGGGCACTGCCCGAGGTCAGTAGGGGGCCCCATGAGATGCCCCTGATACCTTTTTCATAGGCTTTTTTCAGTTTGGGCAAGGACACAGGGGCCCCATAATTCCTATTGCCCGGGGGCCCCATGAGATGCCCCTGGTACCTTTTTCATAGGCTTTTTTGAGTTTGGGCAAGGACACAGGGGCCCCATAATTCCTATTGCCCGGGGGCCCCATGAGTTGTCAGCACCAATAGTTTACACAGCGCTTTACATGCCAGGATATTTAACAATAAACTAGGTAAACAATTGAAGTAAAGGAAATCATTATTGAGGAAGCCGGGAGGCTGTGATTGCTGACCTCATCCTCAGAAATAGCTGAAGCTGATGACAGCCAGGAAACAAGTATTTTCAAAGTCACTGAATTAGAAGTATGCAGATCAGAACTTTTGGCTTCACTCTTCTGATCTATATGGTTGTTTTTGTCATTGCTGAAAAAGAAATGAACGCCCAGACAAAGGTACAGGTTTCCTTTAATTCAACCCTACTGCAAGCATTTATCATAGAGAACCTTGTAAAACTTGCCAACTTCAAAGTCTGAAAATCCAGGATTTATCAAGATTGAGAATGTTTCCAACTAAAAAATAAGTGCCTTTGAGACATTTTTAAAATACAAAGAAATGCTTTTGATTTACAGACAGGTACAAAAAGAGTGGCAGTTTTGCTGTGACATGTGGTTCCACAGCAGTTTCAATTATTAGCTGGCTGGGTGGTCTGGGAATGTGAAAGTTTCCAGGCAACTGGAGACACAAAGCTTGATTTTAGATCCACGCTAGGACTTGTGGTTCTCCAGGGGCTAGAAGGAGGTTACTCATACAGGTAGTTAATAGGATCTTACCTTTCTCCAGGGGAGAGCTTTATGGTCAGTTCTGTGTTGAGGATGAGACAGTCCCAGTAATTCCTGGCTGAGTCCTTCTCTTGCTGTGCCAGACTTGGGATATTATTAAGCTGCACCCTGGCTTGTCCTTTGTCACCCTGAGCTGAGCAGATCCCCCTCTACTAGTCCACACTGAGCTGCTCCTTGTGTGCTGCTGCAGAGCTGTCCTTCTCCTGGTCTGCTGCTCTCATCAGACTGGATGCCATTTGGCTGCACTTACTCCCAGCCTGCAAGTTTCCATAAAAGTCCTGCTGTCAGGTCATCTACCGCATTCCAGACAATCCAAAAGCAGCTCTCAGCTGTTCACCACTCACACATATACATACATACAGCCTTGACTCTTCTCATTGTGACCTCCTGCATGGGAAACCACTTCATTCCTGGGCAATGAATGAGCACAGGGTGATAGAAGTCATGGCACAGAAGGTGTTAACCTTGGAAGCAGGATCTGTTCTCCCATCATCCAGGCATGATGTCTCTTGGATCCCTACCTGGACTCTCCCCCCTCCTTCGAGAAAAGGAAGAAGCGGATAACTTTTTCTAAGTTTTCCAAAACTTTGCAAAGCTTTTTGCTTCCCCAAGACAAGCTTCTGATTCAAAACAAGTGGAGCCTCTAGTCTGCAGTCTGCAAAATAGAAACTGAAAGTTAAAGTATACCTAAAAGCAAAACTTGTTTTATAGTTCTGGATAGAAAGAAATGAGATTAGAACCCCTGTCAGATTTTTATTGCTGTCTGTGTTCCTGTGAGGGAGATTCGCCCTCTCTGTTTGTCCTGGTGACCGTAATTACTGAAAGTGAAAGTGAACGTACGAGGCAAATACAACATTTTGGGTTGTCACCAGAACAGGCATTGAGAAGAAATCTTCCAGTGGGGACACTAGTTCTGGTGGCAATCTGGGATTCCCTCATTTTAGAGTGATTTCCTCTTTCTGTTGTAGCTATAGAAGTTATAACCCTCCCTTACTCAAAAATTTTTTTTATTAAATTGACTTTAGTTCTACTTGAAAGTGTTACTAAACCCAGGACCTTGCATTCACTATATATGGTCTCCCAGGACCCTGCCTTCACTATATCTGCTCTCCCAAGACCCTGCATTCACTATACCTGTTCTTCCCGGACCCTGTATTCACTATATCCGCTCTCGCTGGACCCTGCATTCACTATATCTGGTCTCCCCGGACCCCGCATTCACGATATCTGGTCTCCCTGGACCCTGCATTCACTATATCTGGTCTCCCCGGACCCTGCATTCACTATATCTGGTCTCCCAGGACCCTGCATTCACTATATCTGGTCTCGCCGGACCCTGCATTCACGATATCTGGTCTCCCCGGACCCTGCATTCACTATATCTGGTCTCCCCGGACCGTGCATTCACTATATCTGGTCTCCCAGGACCCTGCATTCCCTATATCTGGTCTCCCCGGACCCTGCATTCACTATATCTGGTCTCCCCGGACCCTGCATTCACTATACCTGGTCTCCCACAGTACACACAACATGAAGTATAAACTGCTAATTACCTTTTCTCATCAGCAGTATATAGCAGTCGTGTGACTTCTATCAGTGTCCGACTAAGCACTGGTTAAATCTTGTAGGAGGAGTTTTCATTCTCCTTACTGTCCTATGAGGCTGCATGACCCCTGACCCTCTATCTGGACAGTGCCGATTGGCCCTGCGCCGATTACGTGCACCCTCCCAAAAAAAAAACAAAAAAAACTCTCTAGCAATACACATAAAACTGAGCATGTGCAGAGTGTCCCCTAGGTCTCTATACTATCAGCAGATGGATTGGGGACTGTGGAAGAAGGGGAGGATCAGAGGAGACACAATGCAAAGGATTAACCCCTTAGGTTCCACAGTGAGTATAACAAGCATGCTTTACTGCATATACAGACTGCTTTTGTGGTTTTGGGTTTGGTAACACTTTAACTAAATGCTCCCGTTTGTAACCCTCTATCCTTCTTTATTCTACAGCTCCCCATCTATTATGACTGAAGTATAGATCTATGGCAAGGAATGTACTGCAGAAGAACGCCTGTCATTCTCCAGGCACATAAACTGGTTGGCTCTGAGGAAGAGGTTGTGTCCTCGAAACGCGTTAGCAAGTTGGTCATCCAGGGTTCCATCGTATGGACTCAGATGTTGTTTGGATCATACACCTTGTTCAGTTTGACATGCCTGTGTTATTATGTCCATTGTGAGTATGATACCTATTTTTGTTTCTTTACTAAATTATTTTAAACGATAATGCACTAGGTCGGTGCACCCTTTTTCTGTTTCTACATAAACTCAAACCTCTGAGGTGCATTGTGTGAATGATGCCTTCAAGGAATGAAAGCGGTCCTAATATCAGATGCGTTTGTTCATGTTAAGTGCATACAAGCCATGTGTAAAGGCTGGCCATAGATGGCCGCTAGCTGATCGGAAAAAAAAAAAAAAATATGAAGAGATTGTCTAATTCACACAAACACGTTGGATGGAGGAATCCTTCCTTCTGTGTTATATTCTGACAGCAAGGACTCCTCTGCTGTCAGAACACACTGATCAGCGCTGCAGCTGCTGATTGAATGAAAAATTTCCAACACTTCCATTCAACAATATGATTTGTTAGAGCGATGCCTTTTGAGCAGGAATGGCCATAGATGGATACGAATTTCGATTCATCCATGGCCAGCTGAAATGTAACACTTCCACCTAGTTACAGTAGTTCATCTGTTTTTCTATCCAGAAAGATGGTATCATCAGGCATCATCCAGGCTCAGCATCTATTATAGCCATCTACAGAGATGCTGACTAACATATTGACACAACCTTGCAGACCTGGGGTCCTTGGTTTGAATCCCATCTGGGACAATATCTGACTGGAGTTTACATTTTCTCCCTGTGGGTTTCCTCCCGTAACTCCGGTTTCCTCCCACACTCCAAATACATGCTGGTAGATTAATCAGCTTCTCTCTAAACTGACCCTAGTGTATTTGTATGTGAGATAGGGACCTTAGAGTGTAAGCTCCTTGAGGGCAGGGACTGATGTGAATGTACAATGTAAAACGCTGTGTAAATTGTCGTTGCTATATAAAAATGTGAGAAATAATAATGTTAATAATTCTTCCATGCAGTGGGACTGTGCTGGCACTGCATGGGTTAACTGCTCATTTTGTCTAGGGGTGAACCTAAAGGCTATCCTTTGATCCTTCAGAAAAACGCGCTCCCCTAAGTCCAATGGTGGGAACAGTCCATTCACAAGACCACTAGCATGCGGAGGGGGGGCAGAAGCGGCAGGGACCAGTCTTGCACTCGGAGGATTAGGTAAGTATATCTCTGTTCTGCAATCCCCTGGACAAAAACGAACAGGTAATCCATGCAGTACCGGCACAGCCTCACTTCATGGGAAAATACAAATTTTGCCCGCAGTTCAAGATTTAACAAGTTGTCGAGATTTTTTTTTTCTTGTTCATTTTTTTTTTCACCAAAAGTGAACAAGTGTGGGGTCTGAACATTACCAGTATAGACCATAACGTTGGGGGCTACAACCTATTTCCCTCTCCACTTCTCCCAGCAGACTGCACATTGTTTAATTCCAGTTGTCTCCCATGCACCAAGGGTGCAGAAATGTCAGGTCCATCCGCACAGGCCACCAATACTTTTGAAAGGGTGCCTCTTTTGGGGATCACTCTCAAACAACCTCCTAATGCTGGAGGTGTATGGGACCCTATATGCGCATAGCCTCGGGCCCCGCAGCCATATGGAAACACCATCCCGCATTTCTAGTATAGAGGGCTAATAGTCTTAGAAGGCAGGTGGTAGCCGTGTTTTATGTTATGTAAAAAACTGAAAAAAAAAAAACTATTAATAAATTATACATTTCCACTAAAGACATTACATTATTTTTTTTTTTATTTGTGTTTATTTACTAAAACATACCAAGAATATATACATTTTTATTTAGCCTATTTGTCCTCTTCGGCAATATTAAATACAAACCGCTTGCAAGATGCACACAAAAATACAACTGCTGTACATCAAAGAGTAACAAGTCACCAAATCAAAAACTTTAACACTCTGCAAATATATTCTGTATATTCCAAATATACGCAGTAGAAAAATGACAATTATATATCTCTGTACCTTTCAGCTTCGTACAAATTGAATATGTTGAAGTTATAAGGACTAGTGCATTACTACGGATACCCAACTTGACATTTTAGACTTTAAGGGGTTTATTTACTAAAGCTGGAGAGTGCAAAATCAGACTCCCTTCTGCATAGAAACCAATCAGCTTCTAACCTCAGCTTGTTCAATGAAGCTTTGGCAATGAAACCTGGAAGCTGATTGGTTTCTATGCAGAAGTGAGTCTGATTTTGCACTCTCCAGCTTTAGTAAATAAACCCCTAAGGGTCAGTTCACTCCTGAAGGCAATCTGGTACAAAGCAAAAATACCTGTGTGAGAAGCAGCAGGTAGAATGGCCTTTCTCTGGCACACAGCTTGTATACTGTTTGCAGACAGTAAAGCCTCGTGCACACTGCTGCCTGGGGTTGCAAGACATAACATATGGGTGTAAGGCATACAATTCGAGTCACAGCTGCTATTTACAGCCACCAGTAAACAGCAATGGCTATTTGTGGATATACGCCGGTATTTGTATAAACACATGCAGGGGTTTGGATGTACGACGTTGGACGCAGACTGTCCATATGCACGCATGCGTTGACGCAAGTACTATTTTATACTCACGTACAGCCATTACTGTCTATGGGCAGCTGTATAAAGCGCTTGTGGCCTCTTGGCAGGAAATGTATGCAAATTTTACGTCATACGTTGTTGGGTGCATGAGGCCAAATCCTAAACCTATCTCACTTAACTGCAAAGGGCATGCTTGGAATTATTATGCAGTCTAAGCATCAGAGAATGGCTGCTTCCATCTGAAGATTCTCACATATTGCTTTATGACAGATGCCCTTTACCTGATACTTCTGTGATGTATAGATATGGTTGGGCTGGATCACCTAATGGTTTAAATGTCCTTTTATGAAACAGAGATCAGTGGCGATCCTGAGGATTGTTGCTGATCTCCAATCATTAGGAAACAGAGATGATCAGAGGAGAACATGTTCTCCTCTGATCATCTGAGCACACAGACTGCCAGTGTATGAAGGAGCGATGTGAGCCCTTCACTGGCGATCTGTGTTCCCCAGGGGCGGACTGACAACTCATGGGGCCCCCGGGCAATAGGGGATCATGGAGCCCGTGTCCTCGCCCACACTCAAACCAAACCCAAAAAAAGCCTATGAAAGGTACCATGGACATCTCATGGGGCCCCCTACTGACGGCGGTGCCCGAGTTCCCCAATGGTCAGTCCGCCCCTGGTGTTCCCCCTACAGATTCTCCAGCCCAGAGGTGGAGAATCGGGGGAACTGCAAACGAATCAGCAATAATTTACTGCTACTTAGTAAACGGCGTTTGACTGATCTCTTACTGTAATCTCTTAACATTATAGTAACAACAGCCGTTTTCCAGCGTTCAAAGCGTTTGTAGATCTCTTCTTCCTTCATTCGGAGAAGCGATTTACACCGCTTCATAAAAAGGCATTCAACGGAGAACTGTCTCCTCTGAGGATGTCGGAGAATTGAGCAGCGGTCATTTACCGCTGCATGATAAAAGGACACCTCATTGTATATCTCAGAGACCCAGACACAGAGATCTCTCCTAACTACTTCCACCTTCTGAAGCCAAAGGAGTCTAGCTCTCTCGAGTGGGATCATTTATGTACAATACATAAATGTAGAAAAATGATTGAACTTCCATTTTTGGTGGGCAGAGCCATAAAATCTGTGCAAAGAATTGCCCTTGGAGTCTCAGAGAAACATAAGAAGTCAGATCTTCCATCAGTATCCACCAGTAACTGATAATGATTTTGAGTGGAGTGACCCTTTAAAAGGAATGCCTGTACTGCGGAAGCATAGAGGCTGCCATTGCTGATCTCCGATCACCACTGCAAATACAAAATTTAAAAATGCTAAGATTCTAGATCGGTTTGCTTGTTCTGTGTCAGCATCTCAGACAAAACTGTAGGCAGAGACAGCCAAGCAATTAGCATTTTTACCCGGAGGCCAGCAGTGGCAGGATAGGTATCTTTCTCTGTGGAAGCATTCTTTAACTTAAAAAGATCCAAAACTGAAAACTTAAGACGGGTCGGTGGCACAGAGGCCCATTCAAGCAACTGTCCATGCAGTATTCTGCTAAAATACACATTAAATATCAAATATATATTAATTTTTCACACAGAGCACAGCCATATATAAATAAGCATTCTATCACACAGAGACTGGCAGCTCTATGAACTGTAAGAGATGACACGTTCTGACATGGCAGGAACCTGAATATTCATAGCAGTGAAAGTATTATTGTTGACTTACAGTATATCTACAGCAGAAATCAGGTCCACTTATGACCATCACAGGCCATGTTGACACGACCCAACAAGCATCTATTGTATCCTGATATCATGAAAGCTTTGCTCTACTGGTTGATACTGTCCAATAGTTAAATAAGTGCCAAAATAATCATCGGTTTCTAGGTTATGGATTTATTTCACATTAAAACCCAACTGAACTTTCAGTTTAAATCAGCTAAATACAATCCAGTTGCATCAAAACAAAAATGTGTTTATTTTCTTTAGAAGGCAGTCAAGAAAAGCCTGTCCCCTGCCAGCATGCTGTAGAGTAGGACCCTTGCCCTCTGTGTAGAAGCAGTGGTCTCTCTGCAGAGATCCAACACTCTCCCTGCTGAGTCAGGGCTAAAGCTCTCCAATCAGCAAATTTTACACTCCTGTGGATTGCAGTATAGGTCTGACTCACCAGGGGTTTGTTGGATCTCTGCAGATACCACTGTTTCAACACAGAGAGAAAGGGACCTTGCTGGTGGGGGACAGGCTTTTCTACATAAGGCTGTGGCTGCTTTCTTAATAGTGCACCCTAGATGTATATAGACGATTTAAATTAGGTTCATTTGGACTTCAAGGGATCATATAAAGGTTTTGCACATATTTGTTTTTCTATTAAAGAAATATTAATAATTTTTTATACATAAATATGAAGAATGTCATATGAATAATATTTGGTTTAGGCTGGAGACTGCGCTGAATCAACTGGATCGGTATCTAGTTGTTGGTAGGTGGTTGCATGGGCAGTGAGGAAGAAATCACTTAGAGCAGGTTGGGCCCAACAGTGAATGGTGAACCCCTTTGGTGGCAGGGGACAGGCTTTTCTTGACTGGTTTCTAAAGGCTCAATCGGGCCACTTATTTTTTGTTTGTTTTTTAAATATCAACCATGTGGTTGTTTCAGTGAGAAGACTTGGGTGAGAGGGAAGGAGCATCTGCTGTCCAGAAAAATACAACTCTTGGTGTAGGGTTCACAAAGCCTTTATTGAAAGAGTAAAACATGTAGATCAAGCCAGCATGTTTCAGGTGAATGGACTCCTCCTTCTTCAGGACTGGTAGTGAGTACGTATGGTTGGCGGAGGGATTTTTACATTCCTAGTTTCCAATTGGCAGAGTGCCGGCTTATGGTGGTTCAAAGGCAGCAGGGGGGAAAAGATGTTTGGTGCCAAAGTTTTCAAACTGTGCCAAATATCCTTTCCCCTGCCGCCTCTGCACCACCACAAGCCGGCACTCTGCCAAATGTAAACTAAGAATGTAAAAATCACTCCAGAATCTACCCCCAACCATAAGTAAGCACTAAAGAAGGGGAAACCATTCTCCTGAAACACGTTGGCTTGATGTATACATTTTACCCTTTCAAAAAATGTTTTGTGGACCCTACACTGCATTTTTCTGGACACTGGAACTCTTTCCCTCTCAACCAAATATGAATATTATGTAATCTTTTACTCAACAAGAAGGGGTTCCTACCGAGGAAGGAGGGCTTTTTTCATTGCCTTCTCCACCAACTACTGTTGGGAAAAAGAAAAAAAAAAATGGTAGATCTAGATTGAATTTGCATACAAAACTAAAAAAGCCAGAATAATGTTTTTTTCCCTATCAGGCAGGTCTGTTCAAAGCTTCAAACAGAGCCAGCAAAGTCTAAAATGAAACTACTTCTGCTGTGCCGTCTCTAACCATATTGCTTGAGGTGAACTTTGTCATATACTAAATGCCTATTTATAAAACAAAGACAGGCCAAAACTTAAGGCGGTTCCATGAAAGGCTGACAACACTTGAAAACGATGAAATAAAACTGACCCCAAAGCATTATAATTTTTCTTTTAACAGTCTTGAATAGATAAGACATATTTAAATAACAGTCATAATAAAAATGCCTCCAGAAAACATTTAACTCACATCTAGCCGTCTGTGAACTACACAAACTAGTTACCCTACCATGCATGACAGTTTGTGGGTCCTACATAGTAGAAGTTTTCACATACAAAGTTCTAAATTACTATAAGATAGATATGAGAGAGTTTGTGAACCTTCAGGAATACACCTGATAGTGTACATATTTTACTGAAGAAATTGTGTTCCAACTGATTTAAGATTAGGTTTCTGGTTTATTAAGTAAACAAAACACATAAAAAATTTTAAAGGTGGTCATACACGGTGTTATATTTTGGCTGATTCCTGCTCAATCATCCAAAATTTGAGTTTAGGGTAGCCATGTCGGCACCCCTCAACTCTAGCGTGGATGAAGGAGTTGAACGATTTGTCCCATTCAGCCAGTGGGCCACACATGTGTATGGACAGCTTCATGGTGACAGTAAAGGATGTACAGGCATCTCTTGTACTTCAAGGCATCTGTTTTTTGGAGTATGCTTTGATAAAAGAACGGAATAAGATTGGTGTTTTGGGACATGCAAGAAAAACACTATTGAGAGAACGTTCTATATAAGCAGACGAGTCAAAAGTTGAACTTTGAAAGACAGAATTTAAACATCAAATCTGCCTAACTGCAAAGCATGGTACAGTTAAATGACTTGGGGATATTTGCTGGCTAAGTGCAATTTTCCCATGGTTGCAGAAAAGAGATTTGTTTGGTTCCCCCATCAACACAGTGGTGACAGGGGAATCCCTCCCACCAAGCCATTTTGTTCTCCCGGCCGGAGGGTGGGGGAAGCCGGGAAAATCCAGCAGGCTGGTTGTACCCAAGTTGATCCATTGATCAACTTGTGTACATTCAGCCTGCCCATACATGGTTCGAATCTCGGCTTGTTCCTGCTGAACCGGCCAAGATTTGAACCTTCTATGGCTGGCTTAACTTTCTGATTAGCTTGCAATGCTAAGTAATTTAAAAACTGTACCAGGAAATCCTACAGCAGAATGCCAGGGTGCTTGTCTGTGGACTAGAACTCAAAAGACTGTGTTGATGTCCTAACGGAGTAAAGCATGTTCACTTTGAATAATGGCTGGCTGAATGGGGTTGTATACTTTCTGCGGCAAAAGTTTTACCCCATGTTGCATTTGGTGGGCAGTACTGCCATGAAACTTGAACCATTCAAGTGAATGGGGCCGTGCCATAACCACCTGTAATGTGCATGGTTGCGGGTGGGTGGTCTGGGCTTTTCAGGGTTAAAAACAAGCGGTAAGGAGGAGACATATTGCCTGTCAACTGCCCTCTGAAAGACAATTCCCAACAGATAACTTTACAGTAGAGTGGCAGGGGTTTTCGCAAGTGTGAACAAACCCTTAGTAAACTAACCCCTCTGGCATATGCTACAGAACACTGACCCTAATCATTAAGAGTGGTTCAGAACACAGTAAATTCTATATTTGAAAACAACCAAGTCAAGGTCCCGACCTCAATCCTGTTGAAGTGCTGTGGTGACCCCTAAATTAGGCTGCTCCAGCCACACCCCCCAAAAAAGTATAGTAACCAAAACAAATTGTATGCAGCAGAGGGTCATCATTCCTTCTACCTATTGCAGAAGTCTGACTGGCAACTACAGAAAGTTTTTAGTTGAGGTTATTGCTATTAAAGAATGTTTAAATAGTTACTAATATGGTACACATTTACCATGAACATCTTTGAATTAAATATTTCCAAAAGGTTCACAAACTCTTTCTTAGATCTATGCATGCTTCATGTAATGTCCTTTTGCAACCTGTGGCCTTCAGCTACCGTAAAAAATAAAAGTGACTGAATACACCCATATACTGGGATTTATCTTCCACAAGTGCTTGAAACTGACAGAATGAGAAGAAAATCTGGTTACATGTGCTTTATGCTACCATACAGTGTGTCCTGTATATCTGCACACTGTTCTGTTTTGTGTAATACTCTGCCAAGATCCTGCACTGGTCCTGCATGGTGTAATATGCTGCACTGGTCCTGCATGGTGTAATATGCTGCACTGGTCCTGCATGGTGCGGGGGCAGACTGACAACTCATGGGGCCCCCGAGCAACAGAGGATCATGGGGCCCCTGTGTCCTTGCCCAAACTCAAAAAAGCCTATGAAAAAAAGTACCAGGGGCATCTCATGGGGCCCCCTACTGACCCCGGGCCCTCGGGCAGTGCCCGAGTTTCCAAATGGTCAGTCCGCCCCTGGCATGGTGTAATATGCTGCACTGGTCCTGCATGGTGTAATATGCTGCACTGGTGTGCCCATGCACCTATAATAAACTCTATGGCAGCTACAAGTCACAAGTGATACTGTATATTGCTTTCTATTGCAGTGTACTATTTATTCTGTATTGCTGTATAATAAGCTTAGAACTGAACCCTTTCCACTATTAAATATATCAACAGCTGAGTAAAAAAATGTGCTTTTAAATATACACAAACTAGATGTTCAAGCAAGTAAAAGTGATTGTAACCTCCATTTTTTCCAAATAAAAAAACAGGTTTATACTTACTTGCTCTGTGCAATGAAAATGCACAGAGCAGCCCCTATCAGGTCCCTATACAGAGCGCAGTGGTCCGGGTCTTCAAACTTCCGACTCTCTAGCACACTGCTAGCGACGGGGGTTTTAACCCTTCCTTCAGCAAACACAACTGTGGTGGGGGAGGGGGATTTGGGGGTCAATAGCTTCCAAGATACCCCTAAATCTGTACAATGAAAAACATTTATAAAGGGGTAGATTTACTAAAACGGGTGCACTAGGTATCTGGTGCAGCTGTACATGGCAGCCAATCAGCTTCTAACTTCAGTTTGTTCAATTAAGCTTTGGCAATACAACCTGGAAGCTGATTGGTTTCTATGCAGCTTTGCACCAGATTTTGCACTCTCCAGTTTTAGTAAATAACCCCCAAAGTGTCTCTAACCAAGTTGTTGATGTTTCACAGGACAGCCAACCAGAACTATCACTATCTTTTTGTTAGTTTAATCAGCTGCTGTTGACAACATGGACAACTTTAATACATAAGGCCCTAGTGAGTGAAAGAAAGGGGAAGATTGCACGTATCTCCACAAAGCAATGACAATCCTCTGTAAACGTAGTGCAGAAAAAGTGCAATAACATGAAACAGTTACTTTCTTCACAATAACCATAGAAATATTTACAGTCATATATACACATAAGAATGTAAACCGAGCTGGGGCAGCTTGTGGCCAACCAGCTCTTGTTGATCAACAATTCCCAGCATACCATTCAGTTAGCATGGTGGATAGGATCTAAAGAGAAGGAAGGTCACAGGTCACCTTCCTCCAATGTAAACAGCTTGTCTTGGTCTTGTTTTTCTCAAGAATATCCCTGAGAACCATGTAAACTGCAAGATTACTGTGTAAACTGTTAGCACCTTCTCAGTCAAGGCCACCACATTTCCACTGGATGTAAAAATAAACCAAACTACTTAACAAAAGGACAAGTCCACCCAAAAAAATATATTTTAGCATTGGATATTGATGAGCTGAGTCACTAATTGGCCAACTCCTTGGGCCAACATATCACATCTGAAGAAATAACCATGCTGCCCATGGCAAGCACATTAAATTCTTTAGAACGGCCTTTCTCAACCAGGATTCCATGGAATCCTAGGGTTCCTGCAGGGGTTACTACGGGTTCCTTAAACAAGGAGCAATTTCTGCCCCTCATATATGTTCCCAATGACATCTATTTAGCTATCTATACAAGGGGAATTCATCCCACTGCCACAAATACAGCATAAAAAGCATCCTTCCCACTGACTATAATACTAATGTACTGTGAGCTGTACATAGAATATTTATTAGCAAGGATTCCTTGAGACCAAAATAAGTTCCTCCATGTTAAAAACTGTTGAAAAGGCTGCTTTAGAACATGGAATTCTACTGTTTGCTATAACATGCTTTGCTATGGCTTTAATTGCAGAGCCATAAAAAAAGGGAGAAATGGTCCATTTTGCCCCACCATTCAAACTTTCTCTAGTTAATGCCAATTGAAGAACCAAAAATTGAAATGGGTTGTTGGTGGAACATAACCCGATCTTATTTTAGACATGAAAAATGAAGCTCAATTTCAGCCTTACAAGGTTGTGGCACAGTGACTAAAGAAGATTTTGAACTGGATTCTGCACCCTGCACACAAAATGAAGGATGCTGCCAGCTTCTTTAATCAGCGGGCATACACAAAAACAAAAATGTTAATTTTGGGTGGATTTAACCTTTAAAACAGAACACTCAGAGGAAGGAGCCACTTTATAGGTCACATCAAGGTTTATAGAACTCTTGACTAGTGAGCGGCCCATAAAACTCAAAATTGTGCACAAATTGCTGCATGTGGGCTCCTGAGTTTAAGACGGTTTATGAACATCTAAACTCAAAGAAAGTTAGTAGTAACACAAAGATAACTATATGAATAACTTCTGGATCCACATAACATGGAAAGATAATTCGCATAACAGAGGAAATCCTTTGTATAAGCAATTTAGATATTCTATTAGTCTATCTTTGGACAAATTTCATGCCAGAAGGATACACATGGACATGAGATGACAGTCTTCTGATTGGACAGTCTTCATTTCCAAAGACCAAAGAGCTCTTCAGGGGCACTTGGGTAGGCCATGCAAATTGAATTGCCCTCAATGGTTGCTTATACTGAACATGTCATCCATTTTGAACTTTTATAAGTAAAAGTCATGCCCAACAGTCTGCTATTAGCTGGGCAATGCCTGTAATTAGCCAGACAAGGTCTGTTTGAACCTCCTAGATTAGTTTCATTTTGTTAATATGATCTGACTTCTTCCCTTACTTGTGGGCCAACCTCCACCAACTGCCATTGTTTTAGTGACCAAATAGGAAGCTAATTCAGGGGGATTTGCCCATAACTCAGCCTAGGTTCACACTATGAATCACATAGGAACTGCAATTCATTCCTGTACAAGGGAAACAAAGAAACACAGCGCCTCTAAGTGTGTGCTGTGAAGGTATTTAATAGAAAGATAAGTAGTAACTCACATCTTAGAATATAAAAACAGGCTCATGGGTGAGAGGGTGGGATGTCAGTAGCCAGCTGGGGGTGAAGGAGCATTTTATAGAGCAATATTTATGTGTGTAAAAATGTTTTTGTTTTTTTTTATTCCTGTTTTTTTCCCAAAAAAAATTTTCTGAATTTTTTTTTTCCCTAATGCCATGCTTTTTAACATTACCTCTAAGTGTCTCATATTTTTAACAACATTCACTATTTAACTCCTTTTATATTGTGCTGATCATGCTTTTATGTTAAACCCACGTTTTATGATATGTTTATATATGTATATTATCCCCCCACCTGTGCCATTAATCTTCCTGTTCACAGACAGCTGGACTGGTGCTCTGTGACAGCTTCCTCCTCCTTTCCCCACCCCTGGCCCTATCCATCATCCGCCCCTTGCCCTATAAAAGGCTCCTTCACCCCCAGCTCCTCCCTGCCTGATGAAAGAGCGCGCCTGGACTCATCTCGTCCTGCACATGCTCATAAACGTGTCGCACTTTGATGACGTCAGACTCCACATGTGCTGATCCCGGACATCTTGGAGATTCTGCCAGGCTCCACCATCCATGCTGTATATGCACAGCATCATTTGCTGGCAGACACCTTGGAGATTCCACCAGGCTTACCATCCATGTTGCACATGCAGAGCACCACCTGCTGACAAGACTCAATCAATCTCCTCTCTGGATCAGACACACAACAACTTCTGGCTACAGACGTCTCACCCTCTTACCCATGAACCTGTTTTTATATTCTTAGATGTGAGTTACTACTTATCTTTCTATTAAATACCTTCACAGTACACATTTAGAGGCGCTGTGTTTCTTTGTTTCCCTTCTGCAGAGTTATGCTTCGCTCCTACGCAGCTTGCCCTTAGTGCCTACTGGACTACCTTCACCCCTGCCCATTTGGAACTCATCAAACATACATAGACTGTCACACCATGCGCCTGTTATCCCTTTTTGTATTCCTGTACAATTCACATGTGATTCAGTGCGGTGTGATTTGAGCGTATTCATTCTGAATGGGCTCAGATTATTATTATTGTACAGGATTTATATAGGGCCAACAGTTCACGCAGCACTTTACAATAAATTGCACCAAAGTCATGCAAGCAGCAATTTTGGAACGCACTGTGACCAGATTACATGGTCATTTTGTACCAAATTATCTAGTGCAGGAAAATGAACTGTGTTTGTGACCTGCGTTTAGGGTGTCGTAAAGATTGCGCTGACACTCACTGCAGATCCCAAGGGCAGTGCAAACTGAATTCGGTGCAGAAAACGTGCATGGATCGCGGGTTTCCCGCACCGTATTCTAGTGTGAGCCAAGACTCAGTCTTCAGTAAAAAGTGAAACTAGTATAAGAGGCACAAAGAGGCAACTTATGTTGTCTGTTCTCAGGCAAACAGATGTACTTTAAGGTTGATAACTCTGGTACATACAGATATATGCGATCTGCATAATGTCCTTTATATTGATCAGATTGTACTGTAGGGCGCTTAGTCCTCTGTAGGACCCCAAAGTCCTAAAACACAAAATAGTAAAAAGAGAATATGTTCTGAAGCAAAAACCTGTGTGAGAAAACTCAGATGGAAACAACAAGTCTCCAGCTCCCAGGTCACAAACTATTTCTGAACCTGTGATGGCAGCTTCCCACATAGGTGTGTTGCTTTGTGTAGGATTTGCTTTAATTAAAAAATATGCATTATGATTTCACAAACCAAATATTACTAAATATACAGAATCTGTGATGATGGGGGTATATAGAGTAGACTGTACAGTAGATCTCTCGTTGCCATTGCTGACCCCCTTCTGAATATGTTTGTAGCCTGGCTTTAAATCATCAATACTCTCTAAGTCTCTGACACAGTCTTTAAGAAGAAGTTAACTATGAATGTTAAAGGGAAAATGTTGCTTTCATTCATTCTATTGTTCCTGTAAGGAAGAAGGCTGGAAAAGGAAAAAACTTGGGGCAGATCATGTGCAAACATTAGATTATGGGAACAGGGCCCAGAGGATGAGCGATACATTTACCCATTTCTCTCCCACCCTACACCAAAAATGTAGAGGTGCCGTTCTCCATTAAAGAGGACAATAAATAATAAACCTTCACCTTGAACTAGTGCCATAGGCTCCATGTGCTCCTTGGAAAACTAAACAAATTAAAACCAGATATCTAAATCTAAGGTAAACTGAGTGTAGAAATGAAGACATAATAATAATAATAATGAACATAAAGGAGGTGTGATGCATTTTTACAAACCTATAGTAGCGGTTAAGTAACATAAATTGTGGCAGGCCGGTATTGGCAGTAGAAAATGAATGGTGCATAAAAAGGTATTGTTTGGCTTGTTGCTCTATAAGGGAAGCTGAGATTAAAGAGCATCTGTCCTGTACACACAGAAAACTGCCAATCAGTGGGAACAAGTTTGTAAGTTGAGACTAAAAGGACATTCCTTTAGTTATACCTTATATTCATGAAAATGTAACCATCCCAGCCCCCAACATCTAATGGCATCTGTAGCTTGTGATGAATTCCTAGGATGTGCTGAGAAAAAAAAAATATAGCGGACTTCATCATATGTAAATGACCGATTTTAGCTCCATACAATTTATGCTAGAAAAGGTTTAGGTGGTTGGTATACGTGGGAAGGGACATACACGGGTTGTGAGTCTCTTCCCAAATAAGCCTTGAGCAGCTCCATGCGGTGCTGGAGACAATGCAAAATGTCTTCCGACAGACTTTCCACACTTGAATAGGAGACTTTCTCCAGATCAAATATGTCCTTCAAGAAATGCACAACCTGGACCTGTTTACAAGAGAGAAAGAGAATATTCCATCACAATGACATAAAGCATATCAAACATTCTCTGAATACCTAAAAGCAAGGCTTTATATAATAGGATATAGATAGGAATAGCAATAAGTAATGTGCAATTACATTCAGCAACCAATCAGAGGGGCTGTATTATACATTGCACTGCCCTTAGGTATATCAAAATGGCCACAACTTATTGTACAAGCTCCACCCCTAATGTCACAGTAATATTTTGGTAAAATAATGCAAATACTTTCAATTGTATAGAGCAGCTGTTCTCAACCTTTTCAACACAGAGGAACCCTTTAAGTAACTGTTCAAGTTAAGTTTACATCAGGCTCAGGAGAGAAAAACGGCCTAAAATCGTGTTCACAAACTCATGACATGTGAGATTCAGAAGCGGTTCCCATAGAAGTCAATAGCCTTTAATCCGTACCTGAACCAGACCGCAGTGCTCAGAAATCAGACAGGACTCTATCAATCCGCACTGCCAGCACACTGGACATATGTGAACAGGCACCATAGGAAGCAATGTAATTTCACATGTCCTGCGGATTGCAAGCAGTTCACAACGCATCCAATCCATATATAGAGCAGGTAAAAGAAGTATTGAACACGTCACCATTTTTCTCAAGTAAATATATTTCTAAAGGTGCTAGTAACATGAAATTTTCACCACATGTTGCTAACAATCCATACATACAAAGAAACCAAAAGAAATATGTTCAGCAATTAAGTTATGTGTAATAAAATGGAATGACACAGGGAAAAAGTATTGAACACACTAACTGAAATGTACTTAATACTTTGTACAAAATCCTTTGTTGGTAATGACAACTTCAAGATGTCTCCTCTATGAAGAAACCAGTCGCATGCATTGCTCAGGTGTGATTTTGGTCCATTCTTTCACACAACCAGTCTTCAAATCTTGAAGGTTCCGTGGGCCTCTTCTATAAACTCTGATCTTTAGTTATTTCTATATTCTATTGGATTGAAGTCAGGTGATTGGCTGGGCCATTCTAGCTGCTTTATTTTCTTTCTTTGAAACCAATTGAGAGTTTCCTTGGCTTTGTGTTTTGGGATCATTGTCCTGCTGAAATGTCCACCCTCATTTCATCTTCATCATCCTGGTAGATGGCAGCAGATTTTTATCAAGAATGTCTTGGTACATTTTTCCATTCATCCTTCTTGCAATGAAATTAAGTTTGCCAGTACAGTATGCTGAAAAACAGCCCCACACCATGGTGTTCCCACCTCCATGCTTCACTGTTGGTATGGTGTTTTTGGGGTGATGTGCAGTGCCATTTGACCTCCAAACATGATGTGTATTATGGCATCCAAAGAGTTCAATTTTGGTTTCCTCTGACCAGACTATATTCTCCCAGTATTTCACAGGCTTGTCTAAATGTTGCACAGCAGTTGAGTGCATTACTTATTGTTTTCTTTCAAACAATTGTAGCTGCTAATTCTAGGTCTTTCTGAAGCTCTCCACAAGTGGCACTTGGCTCTTAGACAACTCTTCTGATAATTCTTTTTACTCCTCTGTCAGAAATCTTGTGAGGAGCACCTGGTGGTGGCCAGTTTATGATAAAATGATGTTCTTTCCACCCCCGGATTATGGCCCCAAAAGTGCTCACTGGGACATTCAGATGATTAGAAATCTTTTTGTAACAAATGCCATCAGTATGTTTTGCAACAATAAGGTTGTAAGGGTCATGAGAGAGCTCTTTGCTTTTACCCATCATAAGATATTTCTTGTGTGATACCTTGGTAATGAGACACCTTTTTATAGGCCATCAGTTGAGAATGAACCAGCTGATATTAATTTGCACTGACAAGGGGCAGGATTGCTTTCTAATTACTAATAGATTTCAGCTGGTGTCTTGGCTTTCCATGCCTTTTTGAACCTCCCTTTCTTCATGTGTTCAATACTTTTCCCCTGTGTCATTCCATTTTATTGCACACAAGTTAATTTCTGAATTTATTTGTTTTGGTTTCTTTGTATGTATGGATTGTTACCGTCATGTGGTGAAAATTTCATGTCAACACCTTTAGAAATATATTTGCTGAGAAAAATGGTGATGTTTTCAATACTTATTTTACCCTTTGTATGTGAACGACCCTTACATTTTTGGTCATTGGGAAGAATTACTCTCTTGCAGATACTAAGACGATCAATGGTGTCAGTGGGAACTTATCTGAGAGGCAGAATTTGCTAAATGCTCAAGGAACCTCTAGCAGCCTCTGGAAGAAACCTAGCATTCCATGGAACCCTGGTTGAGAAACCCTTGTATAGACCATCAAACCAGAGAAAGAATGGAAAGAGAAATCTAGTAACAGCATTCTCATACAAGGCATACAATGGTCAACTCCAAGGAGAGGGCCTGTTTATGACTATCAGTAGATATCTTCTGTACCTTATAGAAGCAGCACAGATCATTCAATGAATTTTTGGGTCCCAGGAAACCCCAGGCCAAAACTGGACTTATGTGTTCACAGACTGCATAGAAATGAGCAAAGAATCCATCAGGCACCTGAAAAAAGAAAACAATGGTTATAGAAGGTTCATGTGATTATTCAATTATTCATTTTTTTTCCATGTACACATGTATGTAGAGTGTAACTGTGGCAATCAGAAGAATTAAAAAATGAGATGTAATGGTACTACTAAAAGGTGAGAACCAACGTGATTAGATAAAACTGAAAATGTCAATAAATGATAGAGCCAACAGGCTACAACAGGGGTTTAGGCAAGAGTCTGATTCAGGTTTGGGCTTAGGCTACATGTGCACTGGAACTCCCCTAGACGTTAACTCTCCTGGCAGCAGACAAAAATGCTAACTGCGCCAAAAATCTGTGTAAACAAGGTACTGCATTAAGCAGTGTTTAGTGCTTGGATGTTTATTCTTTTTATAGACCAAAGTACTTGCCACAGAACTGAATAAATGCCAAAGAAAAAAAAAACGTGGCTAGTGCTTAGGTGTGTATACATGCATTTGGCCTTTTTCTGCCAAAATGTCCCTCTCCTGAACACGATTCTTCTGCGTTCAAGAACGGAGCGTTCAACTTCTTCTAAACTCATGCAAAAGCATATGTGTACATGGACACATAGGTGTTTATTGAATTGAGTTCAGGGTTTTGGCAACACAGCGACAAAAGCTCCTAAACTCACATTTAGAAGATTTACTAATTGAAGATTTAAAGCAGAACTAACCCCAGTGTTTTATCGGTTTCCCAAAACAGTTGCATTCAAGGCATGCCATGATTGCCAACTGTCACAGTTACTTGTACTCTCAACCAAATTCTCAAGCCATCAAATACCTGGTCTCATAGCTGATCACATGTTCAGCACCATGGCAAGTGCAAATCAAACAGAGGCCAATATATTCTTTGGCTTCAAAGAATTGGAAGGGTTAAGTTCTGCTTTAAGCTAGCCATTCATGTTTATATTTCTCTTATTTAACCCCATCTGAACAAGAGAAATTAAAGGATATCCCCCTTCACGCTTAAAAACATAGATGGAGGAATTTCACCTGTTGGCTATTGTAGGAGTACCCAAACAGTGATTGCA
Organism: Staurois parvus; assembly: GCF_062004578.1. Classification (NCBI taxonomy): domain Eukaryota; kingdom Metazoa; phylum Chordata; class Amphibia; order Anura; family Ranidae; genus Staurois; species Staurois parvus. The sequence goes on along the minus strand of NW_028318374.1, from coordinate 6,857,530 downwards.
TCCAACTGGCTGCAGTAATTTTTTGTCTTAGGCTAACAATGGAAAATTGTTAGCCAAAGTGATTAAATCTGAATTAGGGAAGCAAATATAAAGCTGATCACACATGGCTCGAATCCTGTCCAATTCCTGCCGAAATTCATGCTGTTGGTGGTCCTGTCAGTACCACCTCGCTCTGCAAAGGTTGATTGAAAAATCAAAAGGAGCCGTTGGTGAACTGTCAGCCAAACAATGACTGCTTGTTTGCCTTTAAGGCCCCATACATGCAGATGTCAAACCGAGACAGTCTATGCATTCTCAATGCCCAACAAGAGCTGTTCAACACAGACACCAAAGGAGTGTATACAACCCAACATACAGTCTCACTAGAGTCCTTCATAAAGCTTTAGCCTCAATGTGTACTGCTCTAAATACAAAGCAAGTGTGTCTGTTAGTATTGATGCTCCAGGATTGTTCTATTCCACGCTTGCCCCACATGCCACCACTAGCTTAGGAAGTGTGAAGACCTGGCACCTGGAGGTCTAGGAGGGCATGAGAGCCAGTAGGACTTGACCAATTGTTATTTATGTCAGATCAAGATGTAGTCAGGTGTACTTTATACATCTGATTTGTTGTCACTGCTGGAAGCAAACCAAGGACATGAAATCCCCTTCAGCTGCCTCTTTATCATTGCCCAAGATCCAAGTCCTCCCTAGTGGGTTACAATAGTTCTGCTCGGCATCACTGTCACATTACACTCTTCAATAACCTTCCAGAAAACTGGACTCCACTTCAGAAAATAAGGGAGTAAATGTGCTATATTATACGAGGGGTGTTCAAGTCAAACTGGGACTTTTGAGTTTATATAACAAAAACACATTTCAAGGAGCAGAAACTGCATTTATTTTTCAAAATACTCCCCTGCTACATTTATACACTTATCCAGCATTTACCTAATGCCTGGAAAGCTTTAGAATAGAAAGATTTGTCAGTGCGCCTGAACCATCCTAGGACAGCCTGATTCACTTAATCATCATTGTGTTCACTGATCCCAAAGAAAGATTCATCACTTGCACAATTTCAGGATGGTTATGCGTTGATTATCCAAGATCCATGCGCTGAATGTTCACAGGAATGACTGCTGCAGGCTGGAGACCACCACTGTCTGGGATTGTCACTGATGGACGTATGGCCTTCTTTGAAACGTTTACACCCTTCAAATGTCTTACTGTGCCTGAGCGTCTCATCACTGTACTGTGCATGAAATCTTCTGTAGATATTCATGGGCTTTACACCTTTGTTCACAAAAAACTTCACCACATTCTCTGCCATGCACGCACTAACACAGTTGTCTGCCATCTTGATTGATGGTCTGTGGACTGGCACACCACATGTGCGCCACCTATCAGTAATAGGACCCACTTGCCACTTACTATTGCGTGTAGTACCGCCGCGCTGGCATCCCTTTTTATAGCTGGAAAATTAAACGTCCCAGTTTGATACCCCTCATATATACTGTACAATATTATAGAACGCCAAGACTTATCAGCACACTATGGAGGCGATTCAATAAGGCATTTGTGACACAATTCTGGATATATGGATGAAGTGGAAAGCCTTGCACCAAATTCATGAAAACCCTGCAATATTTTCATTGTTACTACCAATATATCAAACAAATTTAAGTAGCTCTTTTTTGAGAGCCTTTACTGTATGGCGCGGATTTGAAAATGATTTTTTTTCCTTACTATTAGCATAACAAGAACAAGTATGTCGTCTTTACATCTGGCTTGAATTCAGCTATAATGAAACCTGCCATGAGATGAAAAATGGAGGCAACGTTTGCAGACCTCCCTCCGAAATTCTTAGTTGCCTGGTTGTTACTGGATTAGGTGACTCGAGTATCACTGACCTGGAACAGGCATACAGAAAGTATAATGGAAATAAAATCAGGAACTCCTTATCATAATTGTCCTGGGTTGGTGACTCCACGTACTAAAGCCAGGGAGCCAAAATGACAGCCAAGCAGCAAGTATTTTCAGAAGGAGATCAGCAAAGGCAGCTTTCATGTTTTTCTCAGTTTAAGACCTCGCTGAAAAAAAAAACCCAGTATTTTCATTGTCAACCTTTATTAAATAAACCCAGAGAGGGGAAGTCTCTTAAGCTTCTGGATCATTTTTTACTTTAGCTAAAATGTTCTATTAGAGGGGGAAAAAAATAAAATTATATATATATATATATATATATATATATATATATTTATTATTGTTATTTATTATCTTTGAGACTAAAACTTTCTAAAATACTTTTTTTAGTTAGTTAAATGTGAAATACTGCAATCAAATATTTTATGTTCATGATTTTTAGCCATCATGTAGGGCTCTACACTCACTTGCATTTATGTGACTAATCTTAAAGCATAGTTCCACTCAAAAGCGAAAGCTCTGCCTTTTTGCCTCCTCCCCACCTTCACTGCCATATTTGTCACCTTTGGCGGGGGGGTAGGAGGGAGCAGGTACCTGTTTTTGATAGGTACCCACTTCCGGCTCAGTTCGCCGCAGAAGTTTGGCCTCCTCCTTGCTCTCGCAGTATCCTGGGAGCTTTCACAGGTCCCAGGAGACTGCCGGACCAGTCAGGAGGTGCGGCGCAACCCGCGCCTGCACAGTGGGTACCAGGCTGTGAAGCCACAAGCTGCCACAACCTGGCGCCCACAGTAGAGATGCCGGCACCGTGGAGGACAGAAGGAGAGAAGGGACGGCGCAGGTGAGTACATTGCTGGACCCCGGGACAGGTAAGTGTGTGTTTATTAAAAGTGAGAGTCTACAAATTTTGTAGCTGCTGACTTCTAATAAAACACAAAAACGTCTGGAACACCACTTTAAGTGCTTTGCTGAAAAAAAGCCTGGCTACAGAGGAGTGATCCATACCACCCATTTCTCCCCTTTGCTTCACACTGTATTGACTTCATTCACATAGAAACAGTTTGAAGGCAAACAGCTTCTGCTGTTCTCTCTCTCTCTGTAGCAAAATCAGATGTGATATTTTTGGTGGCCAAGCTGCAAATAGCTGTTGTTTTACCTTCATCTGTTGCTTCTTCTGCTTAAGCACAGACCAGCAGCTGGATGTCACCGCCTAAAGACAAACAAAAAGTAATTGATATGAGCTTAAAATGTACTTGTACAGAAAATTAAACTGTAAGATTCAGAGGATATTGATTTGGTAACTGTGCTAGATGAACTTATATTGCCTTTCATACTTCTCACCTAAATACAAAGCTGAAATATATATATATATATATATATATATATATATATATATATATATATATATATATATATATATGTGAGTGGCCTTGTATGCCAAACTATTTTAAGTAATTTTAATTTTTTCCCCAATACAAACATGTTATACTTACCTGCTCTGTGCATTGGTTTTGCACATAGCAGAACTGATCTTCTGCTTTTGGGGTCCCCCACCAGCACCCATTGCTCCTCCCCCCCCCAGATTCGCTTGCTATTGAGGTATTTATGCATGTGCGCTCTCAAGCCCCGCTCTGTGTGTCTATTGGCACACAGGGTGTGGCTCGGCCCCATCCACTGCTCCCTCCTCACTGTCTGTGATTGACAGCAGCAGGAGCCAATGGCTCCTGCTGCTGTCTCTGAGTCAATGAGGAAGGAGAGAGCCTCTGCTCTCATGCACATCGCTAGACTGAGATTGGGCTCAGGTATAAGGGGGGACTGCATGCAGAAGGTTTTTTCCTTCAGAGAATGCATTATGGTAAAAAAAAAACAAAAAAAAAAACTACAGCTTAGAACCACTTCAACCTGTATTGCGATTCAAGAATTACTGCTAGCCAGTCTAGTTGGACTGGAGACCTCACTTTTCTCCATTTGCAGTTGACATTACAGCTTGGCCAGTAGCCTGTCTCAGGTAATAAAGGAGCAGCAGTGCATCAATATGGTCAACCCTCTGCTCTGTCATATTCACATGAAGCAAAAAAGTTCTGACTGGCTTGGAGTGTTGACTCTCCCTCTTCCAGACTTCTATTGTTCAGGGAATTATGAGAAACTTATATAGAAGCAAAGTGCAAACCTACTAAAGAAACAGCAAGGACTGGTTGCACAGAGGTTTTTTTTGTTTCATGATGAAAGAACCGAGCTTCTCCGTGCCGTCTGGCAACAAGCATTGTGGATGTTTCTAATTATTGGGAGCAGCATTTCAGACTATTGTTTTCCAAATGATAATGAGCAAATATGACTGCCCCAGGTACATACGGTATAGAATTGGTGTGTGTTCCACTGCAGTAAGACAAATTGCTGTATTTAACATGCAAAAAACATTAAAAAGTTTACTTTAATCACAATAAAAGGCTTTAAAGCCCACTTAAATTTCCAGTTTAAACTAAATACATTCCAGACGCAGAAAAACAAAATATATTTAAAGTTTTAAAGTGGAACTAAACCTAACCAGTGCAAAGTTGTGAGCAGGCAGTTCTTTATTGCAGAAGAGTCATGCTATGTCACATCTGCATAACAAACACAGTCACATCGCTGGAAGGTGAGTATTTTTTAAGGTTTAGTTCTGCTTTAAATTTTCTTTAGAAATGAGTCACAGTCCAAGTAGAAAAGCATGTCTCTCGCCAGCAACGGCAGAGTGGGACCCTTGTTGTCTGTGTAGAAACAGCGGACTTACTGTAGAGGTCTGACACCCCTCCCTATTGAGTTAACATTCATATATTTCCAATCAGCAGAGAGCAAGCTCTAAACAGGCTTTCAGACTGGCCTGACTCAGCAGGGGTGTGATGGATCTCTACAGAGAGACCACTGCTTCTCCAAAGAGAGCAAAGGAACTCAGAATGCTGGCAGGGAAAAGGCTTTCCTACTTACGTTGTAGCTACTTTCTGAGGGAAATGAACTTTAACCCCTTGGAGCCGGCGCCTCCTGGCCCTTTAAAGGTTTCAGAAGCCGGGAGGTGGGGCGGGGTTTAAGGTCATGTGACCGCAGTGACACGCCGTCACATGATCTGGAAAGAGTAGATCAGGACCTTTCTGTGAGTACTGGACATGTGTGCTGGGAGCGCGGAGGGCATACGCTTTCAGCACATATGTTGTTCTTTAATAGACGACAAATGTGCAGCCGCTTGGCATCTAGACCCAGACGCCGGGAGGCCGCATATTTGCGGTCACCGGTGCCAAGAGGTTAAGACACTGAGCATGCTTTGTTTGGATGCACATGAAATGTATTTAGCTAATTTACACTGGGCTGGGCTTTAAAGGAGAACACTTATTTGGCTGTACCTCTGTGGATCACAGGAGTGCGGTTCGTTCTGCACTCCTGTGACCTGTTTTTAGCCAACAGCAGGCTAAAGTCCGCTGACGGCTGATGTCACTCAGCCAGTTTAGAGCTGGGTACAGAACTTGACTATATGGTCAGGATCCACTCCGCGAGCTGCTGAGAGTCTGAGCCAGCCACTCCTGCCCCCCTCTACAGGCCAGAACACCAATGACCGCTGGGGGGGGACGACAAAGCAAATTACCAGAGACTGAAAGTCCCAGAACTGAACAATCAGCTGTGTTTGATCGCTCAGTTCTCACCTCTAGAACTGGCAGGGGATCGATGCTGCATCCAACCTAGGTAAGTATAATTTTAAAAAAAATCCCATACTTCTCTTTTAAAGTGGTATTAAACCCAAAACAGAAAATGTATTGTAATCATTATACATGGTAGCTGCATCAATTTTCTTTTCTTTCGCTTTTTTCCCCTCTGTTTTCACCTGGTGATTTGGCCAGTAACACACCTCCGGTATTAGTGAGACACCACTCTGGAGGAATGAGTACACGACACAGCAGACAGCAGCATTGTCTGGGGGGGATGGGAGTGTTATTGTGAATGTATTAGTAGATTTGAATACAAGTAACATGTTGAAGCCAAACTCCAGCAAACGGTTACAGCAATTTTTTTCCCCATAAATAAAGCTAACCGTTTTTATCATCCATGCCAGTCGTAAATGGACGGTCTCATCCATGTAAGCCAGTGGACTCCAAACTGCAGCCTTCAGCCCTCAGGGTACTATTCCTCCCACTGACACCAGCAAGGAGGCACCATTTCATCCACTAGCACCAGCTATGGAGCATTTTTCCTTTCACTGACACCAATGATGGGGCACAATTCCTCTCACTGATATAAACAATTAGGTACTATTCCTCCAACTAATAGCAAGGATGGGGCACTATTCCTTCCTCTGATACCAATGATGGGGCACTATTCATCCCACGGACACCAATGATGGGGCACTATTCATCCCACGGACACCAATGATGGGGCAGTATCCCCCCCCCACTGATACCAATGATGGGGCACTATTCCCCCCCCCCCCACTGCTACCAATGACGGGGCACTATTCCCTCCCACTGATACCAATGACAGAGCACTATTCCTCCCACTGCTACCAATGACGGGGCTCTATTCCTCCCACTGCTACCAATGACGGGGCACTATTCCTCCCACTGCTACCAATGACGGGGCACTATTCCTCCCACTGCTACCAATGATGGGGCACTATTCCCCCCCCACTGATATCAATGATGGGGCACTATTCCTCCCACTGGTACCAATGATGGGGCACTATTCCTCCCACTGATACCTATGATGGAGCACTATTCCTCCCACTGATACCAATGATGGGGCACTATTCCCCCCCACTGCAACCAATGACGGGGCACTATTCCCTCCCACTGATACCAATGACGGGGCACTATTCCCTCCCACTGATGCCAATGACGGGGCACTATTCCCTCCCACTGATGCCAATGACGGGGCACTATTCCCTCCCACTGATACCAATGACGGGGCACTATTCCTCCCACTGATACCAATGATGGGGCACTATTCCTCCCACTGATACCAATGATGGGGCACTATTCCTCCCACTGATACCAATGATGGGGCACTATTCCTTCTTTCACTGACTACAAGCACTATGTCATTTTTTTTACTCCCTTCTAAGGACTGAATGACAGTAAACCAACCCTTTGTTTAGAAAGTTTGGAGACCCCTGATGTAAGCTGATACATTCTGCTAGAACTTGAACTTCTGAAACCCAGCAGAATTGCTGGTTGAATAACCAGATGAAAATAAAAGAAAGAAAGCAAAAATAAAAGAAAACGAATGCAGCCATCATATCTAAGAATTGGTAGGCTGCAATAGAATAAATGTTTGCTATTGGGTTTAATACTGCTTTAAGAGTCATAGAACAATAGCAGAAACAGGTAAAGGGTTACTATTCTAACAATGCAGTTTGTATTTGGTCCAGAGTCTACCTTTAAATCCTGGATGGAGTCTCAGTGTTCTAGCATTTGCTGATCAGAGCTAGCAAAAGATAAAAGAGAAGACTAATGGAAAATTCAGAGGCACCGTGTGAGCCACGAGGACTAAATAGTTTTTTTCACTCTTTCTTCCACTGAAGCCTCTTTGTTTTCATCTGCTACTGTCCATAGACAAGGCCAGTATGGACGTCAACATTCCTCTGACTGGCTTTGCAGAATGATCCCTCTCAGGGATCCAGTGACCCAAAGCAGTCAGGACCTCGTATGGAGGAATGAATAGACTGCTGGATAATTAAAGCCATCAGTCTGGAGCGCAGACAAACCGAGAGCGTTTGTAAATTTCTCCGTTTGCTTCACTTGGATGTTCTGCATTTAGCTGCTTCTGTTATGGTGGATTGTGTGCCAGACCAAGCACTTGAAATCCTCGGCACATCATTCCAATGGAAAATGATGGAATGTAGAAGGAGCCATATGATATTTTCTTTTTTTTTTTTTAGGACTTTCTGATGTGCCAAACAAAAAATAGTTCAGTCATTCTGTGTAATTTGCCCAAATAAGGACTCTGAATGGCAATGTAAGGATAAAGAGGGCAAATATATTATTGTTTTCTTTGCAGAAGGCCCTTTCAGCTTTTATTTCAAGTCCAGTTAAAGAAGAAGTGTGGCCATAGTTCATCTGGTCATACTTCTGTAGATCACAGGAGTACACTTAGTTCTGCATGCCTGATTCAGCTGACAGCAGGCTTTAACCCGCTGTCACAGAGCCGATCCAGGCTCTGCAGGGATCCTAATAATAACGTTGGGATCCACATAGATGCCTGACCGGCAGATGGCTTAGCCTCTCAGCATGCTGCAGACAGCCTGAACCAGCTGATCCTGCTCCATCCACAGTCCGGAACTCCAGTGAACGCTGGAAGGGCAGAGTACAGAGCAGTGCCTGACAGCCACCACTGTGTGCTCAGAGCAGACCCAAGACCTGAGTAATCAGTGGTCTTTGATCACTCAGTTCTTGGTGTAGAGACAGCAGGGGACAGATGCAGAAACTGATCCATGCTGCATTTAAATAAGTGAGTATGAATGTTTTTTTTTTTTTTTTTTTAATCCCGCACTTCACTTTTAAAGTGATACTAATGTCTTTTTTTTTTAAAATAACAAATGTGTACTTACCTGCTGTGTGCAGTGGTTTTGCACAGAGCAGCCCCGATCTTCCTCTTCTCTGCTCCCCCACCGGCGCTGCTGGCCCTTCTCTCTAGTCAGGGGCCCCCACAGAAAGCAGCTTGCTATGAGGGCACCTGAGCAGGCGCACTCCCAATCTCTGTGTGTCCATTCACACACACAGCCATGGCCCCGCCCTCTCCTGATTGGCTTACTGGCTGTGATTGCCAGCAATGGGAGCCGATGGCTCCCGATGCTGCCTCAGCCAATCAAGAATGAGAGTCTCTGGAGAACCAAGGCTTTCATGGACATTGGTGGATAGGGATGGGGCTCAGACAAGTGTTAGGGGGGCTGCTACACACAGGTTTATTACCTTCATGAATAGAATGTAAAAAGGTAAAAGACCGTAAGCCTTTAGAACCACTTTAATGTTACAAAACAGACCACATATAGTGCAGGCAGGGTCCCGGGAGACCGCATATAGTGAATGCAGGGTCCGGGGAGACCACATATAGTGAATGCAGGGTCCGGGGAGACCACATATAGTGAATGCAGGGTCCGGGGAGACCACATATAGTGAATGCAGGGTCCTGGGAGACCACATATAGTGAATGCAGGGTCCGGGGAGACCAGATATAGTGAATGCAGGGTCCGGGGAGACCAGATATAGTGAATGCAGGGTCCGGGAGACCAGATATAGTGAATGCAGGGTCTGGGGAGACAAGATATAGTGAATGCAGGGTCCTGGGAGACCACATATAGTGAATGCAGAGTCTGGGGAGACCACATATAGTGGATGCAGGGTCCTGGGAGACCAGATATAGTGAATGCAGGGTCCTGGGAGACCATATACAGTGGATGCAGGGTCTGGGGAGACCAGATATAGTGAATGCAGGGTACGGGGAGACCAGATATAGTGGATGCAGGGTACGGGGAGACCAGATATAGTGGATGCAGGGTACGGGGAGACCAGATATAATGAATGCAGGGTCCGGGGAGACCAGATATAGTGAATGCAAGGTCCAGGGAGCGTGGATATATTGAATGCAGGGTCCGGGGAGACCAGATATATGGGATGCAGGGTCCTGGGACAACATATAGTGGATGCAGGGTCCTGGGTTTAGTAACACTTTAATATCAACTAGTTCAGGTTTACATTTACTTTAGGCAGCAAATGTTTAGATGGGTATTGAGCACCTTGCACTGTCTGCTGCAAGCATTGCCTTGCACACTTCTGAATCCCAGGCCTTAATGAGCTCTTAAATACAGAGCTACAACCATTGAACAGCAGCCTATGTGCTGACAGCTCAGTGTTAGATCCAAGCAAACAACAGAGGCTGCGATATGGAAGCTTCTTATCTCCATTGCTACTTCCTTACTTGGCCAGGCAATGCCGCTATCAGTGATTATTTGCAGACACCACTGACATGCTCCTAAATTTGGATACTACTCACGGTTTCTTTGAAGGAGGAGTTTAGCCAACGGTTTTTCACAACATTCTGTATTGATAAGGGTGGATTTTCCAGATCTTCTAAAGAATCTATTACAATAAAGTCCAGGAAAATGTCATAGAAGTTCATGTTTCTCACCTGCAGGCACATTGAACACATTAGTGGAATTTCACAATGCTTTTTTTCTTTAACAAATTTTACTTTTTTACTTAAAGTGGAACATCACTCTCTCAATCAACATTGACTATTTTTATATAGATGGTAAACTAGATCATAATTTATTTGTCCTAAATTTTTTTTTTTTACATTTGTTCAGTCACCTCCTAGTTTTCATGCCTAGGCAAATATATACATCCCAGAAGCCTTCAGGAGGAAGGAGGAGTTTTCTCAGCTAAGCGCACCCTACTGCCTGCCTCAGCCAAGGGCAGGTGAATTCCAGGCAGTAAATGCTACATGAATCATCTGCCCTTACTCAAGATGGCTACAGCCAGAATTCCTAGAGGAGTGTTTTTCAAAGTGATTTCTCAGCAAAATACAGCATGGAGACATGGACGGGGGAGTTTGCTACATTAAAAATGAATGATATAGCGCTTTTGGTTTGCGGTGCTCAGTTGTTGAATAGCTCCGTTTTAGGAGAAGAAAACAAAAATGTTTTTAAAGTGGATGTGTAGGACAAAAAAACGGATAAAAGAGTACCTGTTTCCCACTCCATCTAAAACTGAAAGTGCAGCCCTATGTGCCTGCAAATAACTTTTTGTCCAGAAATGTTTAACCAGGAAATAATGGTATCACACTCACGGCTGTGCAGGGTGGCAGTTAGTGACAAGATAGTTTCTTTTAATATTCTAATCATTATGGCTGGAGATGTATACTTTACCATTTATGCCTTAATTACATTGTTTACCCAGTTCCCTATACCTGGGGGGGGATGGGGGATAGAAGGGCAGCCTCTCTCATATTGGGTGCTCCAAGCTCACAATCTACTAATGGCTTGCAGCTTGCCTACTGACTGTGCCAACATCTGTAGTCTGGAATGATGTTATCCACCGCTCAGAGTCTGTTCTGTCCTTGGGGTCCTCTTTTTCTCCTTGGGTGTGGCTGGACCCCCTCCCCTGTCAGCTGAGGTTTTTACCACAGGCAAGCACGACTTTATGGCTCAGTTTTCTTCACATCCTTTCCTGTACATTCTATATCGAATTTGCCTATGGCTTTAGAATCTGCAGCCAATGACTCGGAATCTGCTAATCCTTGACTGATGAACTTACCCCAAAGGAGTCATAGGGGTAACTTACTAAAACTGGAACATTCAGAATCTGGTGTAGCTGTGCATGGCAGCCAATCAGCTTCTAACTTCGGCTTGTTCAATTAAGCTTTAAAAATTAACCTGGAAGCTGATTGGTTTCTTTGCACGGTTGCACCAGATTTTGCACTCTCCAGTTTTAGTAAACCTCCCCCATAGTCTTTTAGCGCTTACTGATGCAGTGCACAGCACTCTAAAACTGGAGGACAAGCCTGTTGCTTGTACCAGTGCAGTTTCCAATCTTAGGTCATTTAAATCTCATGAGGCTGCAAAGGCCTTTCCAGCTATTTCTCTATGGAGATTTGAAGCATCATGACCCTTCAGTCCCCATATCTTTTGTTTTTCTTGGGCCTGTGTTTGTTTTCTGTGTTGCCCACCCTTCAGTTGGCCTGCTTTTGGATGACCCAAGGTGAAAGACTTCACTTTTGGATTTTTCTACTCTCTGTCAAATGATTTTCTTAGAGTCCGTTGAGGGGCACAGGTCCCATCCCTCTGTGTTGCTACAAAAATGGGAAGTGTTTGCTTGGCAGTGTCCAATGCTCATGTAGATGGCAGTATAATCTGAAGGTTAAAGACTTCCTGTGCTCCTCAATGGACTCCAAAAAAAGTTTTGTTTCCGGAGAGTATACAATTAAATTTTAAATGATCAAAAGGTGAGCTTTTTTGAAACCTTTTACAATTTTTTTAATATTGTGACATGTCTGGACTTTATTTGTGCACACTTGCAAATGTATAAAGTTCACCTTTTTTAACTACATAGAACACAGAGGATGTAATACTTACTCCCTGAGAGAACAGCTCCGTCTCAATATGTACCCATGTTTCTGGCTGCTCCAGGAAATGCATCATCTCATCATAGGAATCTTCAAACTTCTTAGGATTCTAAGCATAAATTTGGAATCTGATTGGTTTCTGTACAGAATACTAGTAAATTTTCTTTTTTCTTGTTTATACTGAAAGTAACACACACTTTCCCTGTAAACTTGCTCTGGCATCCATGGGTACCATCAACTGATAACCAGCTGCAGTATATACAGAAGCAAGAAAATGAAATGTAAAGAGAAGTTCACGAATTTAAAAAAAAACAAAAAAAAACACTTGCATACTCACCTACAGTCCCTTGAAAAGGTATTCATAACCCTTGACGTTTTCTACATTTTGTCATGTTACAACCAAAAACCGTAAATGTATTTTATTGGGATTTTATGTGATGGACCAACACAAAGTGGCACATAATTGTGAAGTGGAAAGAAGATGATAAATGGTTTTGTGAAGTGGAAAGAAGATGATAAATGGTTTTCAACATGTTTTACAAATACATATTTATAAAGTGTGATTCATTTGTATTCAACCCCCTTTACTCTGATACCCTTAACTAAAATCTAGTGGAACCAATTGCCTTCAGAAGTCACCATATTAGTAAATAGAGTTTACCTGTGTGTAATTTAATCTCAGTATAAATACAGCTGTTCTGTGAAGCCCTCAGAGGTTTGTTAGAGAACATTGGTGAACAAACAGCATCATGAAGGCCAAGGAACACACCAGACAGATCAGGGATAAAGTTGTGAAGAAGTTTAAAGCAGGGTTAGGTTATAAAATTATTATCCCAGGCTTTGAACATCTCACAGAGCACTGTTCAATCCATCATCTAAAAATGGAAAGAGTATGAATATTTCACAAAAAAAACAGTTGATTCTTAGAGTAGATTTCCTGGGTGGGGCAAACACAGAACTATACTCAGCCAAAAGAGGGGGCAGATTAAATGTACCACTTCGTCTTTTTTTGATATCATTCTTCTATGTTTATATTTTTAAAGTGTAATTTTTTTTGCTTTAGATAGATTAGGGAAGGGATTAGATTAGAACCTCTGTTGGATTTTTTACTGATATTCTCCCCCACTTACTGTCACTTTACCAAAAAGTGGACCATACACTTTAAGCCATACCCCTCCTCCTAACACAAAGCCATGTCTCTGTCATGTGAAAGCCAAAGCCTCTACTGCCCACTAGAGTGTTCACATTTGAGGGCTAAATGGCAAGGAGCAGGTACTTGCAACAGAAGTGTGGGGCTTAAAATATAACTAAAGGTGTGTGAGAGGGATTCCAACACCTATTAGGTTTTTATTGCAGTCTGTGCCCCAGTTAGCGAGATTCTCCCTCTCAGTTTGTCCTGTTTACCATTATAATTGAAAGTGCAAGTAAAGAAAACCCCAAATTGTGGGTTTTGCCTAAAGTTCTACGTTAATCCTAATGGAGCCTGAAGTGAAGGCCCCATGTACAGCACGGGCTTTAAGTCCAAGAAAGCTCAACAAGAATTGATTTAAAGACTAACACAGGTACTTAATAATGCTACACCAAATCAATGTTGTTACTTTAGAAATGGTTTAAGCCAGGTTAGCTTCACTTAATGTAAAAAAATCAGGATAATTCAGCAAATGTGTTGTAGAAAATATTGAAAAGATGAAGCTGGACCTTACTAAAATACAAATGGAAATGTTAAAAAAAGATTCTTAAACAACCAGTACCTCACCATGTAGACCACAGGTGTCAAACACAAGGCCCTCCAGGCCATTTTATGTGGCCCTTGCACCTCTCCTGCAGGTACCCCCTTGTCTCCACCCCCACCTTGTCTCAGCAGTCGGCAGCAGAGAGGAGAATAGAACTCTTCTGCCAAATCCTGCACCTGTCAGTGCAGCTGCAGCACCCCCTCACCTCTGCCACCCCTGGTCTCAGCATTCAGCAGACTCTGGTAACTGAATCCACTCCTCCTCTGGTACTCCTCCAGATCCTGCACAGTTTCCCAGCTCTGTCCCCAAAGGGGGTGCACAGTGATATTAGGGAGGGTGTGGGATTCTTGACATCTGATGTAATGGGGGGGGGGGGGGGTGCTCCTGGACATCTAGTCTTACAGATACAACTGGCCCTTTAAAGGCAACCATAATGCTGATACGGCCCGCGATGAAATAGAGTTTGACAACCCTGATTATTATTATTATTACATCGAGTTTATATAGCGCCAAAGGGTTTGCTCAGCACTGTACAATAGGGGGGGGGGGACAATACATGGCACAGTACAACAATAACAAACAACGTACGAGGGGTAAGAGGGCCCTACTCTTTCGAGCTTACAATCTAGGAGGGAGGGGGTAAAGGTACAGTAGGAAGTGGCTGAGGGGAATGAGGGGTGGGAGGAAAGAGGGAGAATGGCCGTTAGGTGAGGGTGGGGTAGGCATCCCTGAAGAGATGGGTTTTGAGGGAGCGCCTGAATGTGAAGAGGGAAGGCGACAGTCTGATGGATTGGGGCAGTGAGTTCCAGAGGATGGGAGAGGACCTGGAGAAGTCCTGCAATCATGCATGGGAGGAGGAGACCAGGGAGCAGGATAGAAGGAGGTCCAGTGAGGAGCGAAGGGTACGGGTAGGGTGGTACTTGGGGATCAGGTTGGTGAGGTAGTCAGGGGCAGTGTTGTGAACGGCTTTGTAGGTCAGGGTTAGAAGTTTAAATTTGATAAGTTGGGCAATTGGGAGCCAGTGGAGGGAGAGGGGGGTGGCAGAGGTGGAGCGGGTGATGAGGTGGATGAAGACAATAAAGATTTGTATCCATGGATGACAGTGGATTTGTGGCCTGATGTAGTTGTATGGATTGCTACAAGGACTGTGGAAGCACCTGAGCCAGAACACGGATGGTTTCAGCTCCTTGAGTTCATAAACAACAAACATTCTCCCCTCCAGCTCATTATAAATCCCTCCCATGTAATTAGGCGAGTACGGAGTCCCAACTGAACCCAGAAACAACAGAGGGACGGAAGAACTTACCTTTTTTGCACGGACAAAAAGCATAGACAGAACTTTTCTACCAGCTTCAACCAAAAACGTCCTGTTATCTGTTTTTGAAAGGATCATCTGAAAATGAAAAGATAAGAGGAAGTGAACAGCCGGCTGCCAATATGATTCCGAAATCAGGTGGACCAAAGACAAATAGAAGTTGAATGTCACCCATCTTTGCCAAAAATGTCCTTCACGTAGTAATTAACCACTTGAGCTCCTGAGGATTTACCCCCCTTAATGACCAGGCCTCTTTTTGCTACTCGGGGCTGCACTTATTCAACTGATAATTGCGCGGTCATGCAATGCTGCACCCAAACGAAATTTACGTCCTTTTTTTCACACAAATAGAGCTTTCTTTCGGTGTAATTTGATCACCTGTGCGCTTTTTATTTTTCACGCTATAAACAAAAAAAGGCCAAAAATTTTTACGAAAAACAATATTTTTTACTTTCAGCAATAAAAAATATATAGTAAACTCAAAGTTGGTTATTAATTTAGGCCAAAATGTATTCTGCTACATGTTTTTGGTAAAAAAAATCCCAATAAGTGTATATTGATTGCTTTGTGTGGAAGTTATAGCGTCTACAAACTATGGTATAGATACTGCAATTTACGCCATTTTTCTGCTATACAGCGCTGCGCTAGTTTAACAGACAATTGCGCGGTCATGCAATACGGTACATAAATGAAATTTACATCCTTTTTTTCCCACAAATTGAGCTTTCTTTTGGTGGTATTTGATCGCCTGTGCGGTTTTTATTTTTTGCGCTATAAAAAAAAAGGCTGACAATTTTTAGGAAAAAAAAAACAATATTTTGGAATATTTGCTATAAAACATGTCCAGTAAAAAAAAAATGCAAAAATCAAATTTAGTCATAAATTTCTGCCAAAATGCATTCTGCGACATGTCTTTGCTAAAAAAAATCCTAATACGTGTAAATTAATTGGTTTACGTGAAAGTTATAGCGTTTACAAATGGCGGGAAAGATACTGGGATTTTTAATTTTTATTTATACTAATAATGGCGTCGATCAGCGAATTATGGCGGCGATCAGTGACTTATGGCAGCGACCAGCGACTTATGGCAGGACTGCGGCGGACATTTTGACACTGGGGGGGAACTGACTTGGGGTCACTGACATCCCCAGTGACACCAATACAGTGATTAGTGAAAAAAAAACCACTGAAACTGTACTAATGTCACTGGGGAGGAAGGGGTTAACATTTTTAGGAGTTTACTGTGTAAGGGGAGTGTTTTACTAGGGGGCGGGGGTGTGGGAGAGGGGAGAGCTGATCGAGGGAGAGAAGAATTTCTCTCCCTCTTCAGCTTGTCGGGGAACTGTCACAGAGCAGGCTGTGTGTAAACAATGCAGCTCTGCTCTGTGACAGTGATGACAGCTCATCGCGGGAAAACGGCTGGTAAAAATCGGCCGTGACCCGGCGGCTGACACCCGCTGCGGACACCCGTGGGACAGGGAGGGCGGGTGCGCCCCTCACGTGTGCCCCCTACCTGTTTTGCGGGGTCCGTTTTAAAACGTCGTTTTGCCTACCAGTGCCGCCCTGCCGCCGTACATGTACAGTGGCTGGGCGGCATGTGGTTAAATTACCACCCAATGCCGAGCACAATGGTTTTCGCTAATAACGTGGACTTTGTCTCATGGTAAATCCTAGCATTTTAGCTGGTCAGAGTAGGCATGTTTCCATAGGTGGCAGATGAAGAGAGACAGGTTTTTCCTTTATACGTCTTGACCAGAAATTTCCTATCTATGATTGGTAAGAATAGCCATCTTCTATTTTTTTTTTTTAATTCCAATAAAGATTTATTGAGCAGTGAAAAACAGAAACATAGACAAAAACATAGGTTGTATCAAAACAGAGACTTGCTAGGAGCATCTAGCCTTATAACGAGAGTAAGTCAGACAAAAAAAACTTAGCATGTAAGTTAAACAAATAAGAATGAGGGGGGGGGACCCCAAACAAAAACTTCGAGAACTAAGAGGAGGATGTGAGGCTAGAAGGACGAGAAATGAAGAGGTGTTGAGTAAATATGGTTATGAGAACATATTGGCAATATCGCACGTAGATTCATGATAGCCCAAACCATGGAATCACTGACATATAGGAAATTTTTGGAACGGTGGGTGTGGAGAAATTACATTTAGGCAAGTTAGTTGCTATTGTGATTCTAAGTCAGATATGAAAATGTTAATTTTAGCATGCTGGAAGCACCGTCCCAGCGAGAGAAAGGGAAAAGAGAAAAAAAAAAAAGGGGGTAAGGAAGGCGGGGGGGGGGGGGGGGGGGGAAGGGGGGTATCAAGGGAAGTAATTTAAGATATCGAGGAAGAATGACAGAAGGAGGTAGCATTTGTCTCTCACCCTCTCCGCTGGGCACTGAAGGGTCGTGCCCCCCCCCCCCACACCATAGAAGGCCGTGAGGCGAAGGGGAAGGAGCACAAAAAGGTAGGTTCCCAATGCCCAATCCCATTCTCAGAGATGAGTAGCCTGGAGAAAACCGGGTATATATGGGGGATTTCATAGGTGGACGGTAATGTCTTTATTGGGGAGGTTTGTCAATCAATACTCTTCAGTTGTCTGGAAATGTGTCCAACAAGCCCATTTAGAAGCAAATTTGGCAGGGGAGTCTCGGGCGATAGAAATGACCATCTTCTACCAATTTATTTACACGTTATCACAATATTTTAAGCCAGGTTAAAACCAGGAGAACATACATTTTTTCTTAGGGTGCCAAAAATTGTGTGTCTGCAGAGATACAGCTAAATACATGCTCCCCTCCCGGGCATGCCTAAGAGCTAGTCCACTAAAAGAGTGAGGATTCAAAAAAAATGTGGTGTACAGGGAAATGATATAACAGTCCCCAATAACCTTCTACCATTGCCTGAGTAGCAGAATACTATGAGGAGCATCTGATGTATGTAATGTCACAGGCTGAAAAAATGTGAATTTCTGGCAAAAGAAGAGAGGTATCTCAACAATTCTTTTTGTGTAGTTCACAGACATCTGAAAGCTATTTTAATGGCTTGTAATGTGTGCCTAAGCTTGAGCTTAAAATATATTTTAAATTAGAATTCAGCTGACAATGCACCGCTCTATTAATATTACAGTATTCCATAGAAGATTGCTGTTAATAAAGGGAGTCTGTGTTTAGAGAAACACAGAGGCCTCATTTACTGACCTCACCTTCTGAAAATGCTACTTTCTAGGCTGTCATGCTATTCTAGTGGTTTAAAACTTTCCCATCTGAATTAAGTATGCAAAAAGGGAGTTTGTGCTTTACTTGCTGCACATTCTTATATATTGGTGTCAAGTGTATATATTGGTGTCAAGAGTAAACAAAACAATCAAGCAACTAGCATCTTCAGGAAGAAGTCCACAATATCTGCAGCCCCATATTTCCCTTCCCTTCAGGGCATTGTCATGTCATCTGGGCCAGTCACACAAACATATAAACTTTAAAAGGAACCCAGCAGAAAATAAATATGGTAGCCGACTCTTATTTGGATGCTGCTGAGTCACTCAACAATGAAGCATGGACAAGGATGACAGCCCTGGAGAATACAGCTTTAGGAACAAATCAGCAATGGCAGCTCTTGTATTTCAGGTTCCTTTTAAATACAGAAACAAGAGGAATATACCCCCCCCCTTTTTAGGTTTTACTGCTGTCTGTGCCCCCACAACAGAGATATCCACCACTTCCTGTTCTGTGCCACCCTGAGATCAAGTTGTGACAATGAAACAGGACGTTAGTGAAAATTGCCCCTAAAGAGATGCAGACAGTATTCCAACCCCTCCTCATTCAATTCAAATCTTCAGCTATGGTTGATGTTGGAATTAAACAAGCTTCTGAGTTTCACAAACATATCAGGTACAAATCTGGTTTAAAATTTACCTGGAAGGCCTGACGGATGCAGTGGAGCTTTGCTAGAAAGTCACTGTCCCCTCCACATTCCAGCAGTTCTGTCCTGCAAGAAATATTTAAAAAAATATATAAAATCTGATCATATCATTGATTACTTCTTTCCCTCCATACATTTGCATCATAGCCGGCACAATGCAGTTGACTATGACCATGATTGGACAGGAATAGGACAGAGATGTAGTGGGAAGATATCATGGGACAAGCTTCACCAAGTCAAAAACCCTGATAGATATAATGCAAGTCTTCTAGGCACTAGCTCAATGTAAATCCACATAGGACAACCCCACTGGGCCTTTACACCCATTACAGGTTCCATAACTCTATAGGGCAGTGATGGCGAACCTATGGCACGCGTGCCAGAGCTGGCACGCAGAGCCATCTCAGTGGGCATGCCAGGAAGAAGATGATGAGCGCGCATGGACCGGCCATCCAGATCTCGTCCACACTGGACCCCTATCAAACTACATTTCCCACATGTCTCTGGGGCCAGGGTGGGCGTGGACGAGAGGAAACGGCTCCAATGCGGCTCTGGCACCAGGGGTGATGTAGCCGGGGATGAGCGCGGAAGAGAGGAAGAGGCTCCCACACTGCTCCGGGGCCAGGGGCAACGTGTTCAGCGTGGATGGGAATGAGCTGCTGGGCTGGAAGCCACACCGACGCTGCCAGAGGTGAGATTAACTGCTTGCAGTGTCATCCATCAGTGCCCAGCAGTGTCGCCTGTCAGTGCCCAGCAGTGTCGCCCATCAGTGCCACCCATCAATGATGCCCAGCAGTGCCATCCATCAGTGCCCAGCAGTGTCGCCTGTCAGTGCTGCCCAGCAGTGCCACCTGTCAGTGCTGCCCAGCAGTGCCACATATCAGTGCCCAGCAGTATCGCCCATCAGTGCTGCCCATCAATGATGCCCAGCAGTGCCATCCATCAGTGCCCAGCAGTGTCACCCGTCAGTGCTGCCCAGCAGTGCCACCTGTCAGTGCTGCCCAGCAGTGCCACCTGTCAGTGCTGCCCAGCAGTGCCACCTGTCAGTGCTGCCCAGCAGTGCCACCTGTCAGTGCTGCCCAGCAGTGTTGCCCATCAGTGCTGCCCATCAGTGCCACCCATCAATGATGCCCAGCAGTGTCCAGCAGTGTCATCCATCAGTGCCCAGCAGTGTCACCCATCAGTGCCCAGCAGTGTCGCCTGTCAGCGCTGCCCAGCAGTGCCACCTGTCAGTGCCCAGCAGTGTCGCCCATCAGTGCTGCCCATCAGTGCCACCCATCAATGATGCCCAGCAGTGCCACCAATCAGTGCCGTCTGTCAGTGCGTCCAGGTAGGCAAGTGGTTAATTGCAGTGTTGGCACTTTGAAATAAAAAAGTTGGTTTGTGTTGCAGTTTTGGGCACTCGGGCTCAAAAAGGTTCGCCATCACTGCTATAGGGAAACAAATGATATTTAAAGGATAAGTTCACCTTTTGGACAAAAATAATCAATGCACATTTTTTTTGCAGGTAAAAAAAATGTGCATTTATTTTTGTCCAGAGCAGCCTGTAAAGCATTGCACCAGCATTCAGTAGATCACTGATGCCATGCAGGTCTCCTGCAGACCTGTCAGAATATCTGCTTGCTGTACAGGATGTATGGGATGTAAGGGATGTACGGTCAAGCAGATATTCTGACAGGAAGCTTCAGTGAACTTGCAGTTCATTCATTCACAGAAATCTGTTTAATTGTATGCTCTTCTGTCTTTATCTAAAGTGCAAATTTGTTTTTATAGTATGGGATAAAGCAGGGATATGAGCCAAATTCCAGGTATGGCAATTTGTACATTGGGACCAATGTAACCGTGTGTGTGCCATGCCTGTGGGATCTCTGTAGAAGCTGGAAATCAATTTAATAAGCAACACTACTACAATGATTGCAACTAGCTTCTGAGTCCCATGCAAAGTGGCTACCCTCCTGCATAGTGAACACACTCAATAAATGCGAAAAAAAAAAAAAGGTTAAAAAAAAAAAAAAAAAATATGATCTACTTTCTTATCGATTTATTGATGCTAGCAGCATACGGATTAAAAATAGTCAATGTTGATTGAGAGAGTGAAGTTCCACTTTAAGAAGAAATAGTTTCCATTGTAGATACACATTAAAGGTTTTCTGAAGCCAGCACTTTTTTTTCTTCAATAGACAGAATAGGGAATGGTTAAAGCCCATGTCAGTTTTCTCTTGGCGGTGTCCCACTGAGGAGATATCCTTCCACTTCCTGTCCCAGAGACAGTTCTCACCCAAACAGGAAGCGAGGGGGAAATTTTCAATGGGGGCACCTATCCTACTGACAACTAAAAAGGGATATCGCCTCACTTTGGAGAGATTTCCTCTTACTTCCTCCTACGTTTCAGGACAAGAAAGTGAAGGGAGATCACTCCAAATGGACAGACAGTACAAATAAAAACCTGAGCAAGGCTCTAACCCTTCCCAACTCTAACACTAAAAAAAAAAAAAAAAAAAGAAGTTTTGGGTCTAGATAAACTTTCAATAAACCCAACAGTGAGTTTCAGTCATTCATAATAATAATCAGCCCTGTCGTATGGGCCTCACTTTTTCCAGAACTGATTAGATCACAAACAGCAAGACTACGCAGGAAGGTAAATCTGGTGTCACCCTCACCTGAGTGCCCTGCAGGGGATCCCCCCTTCCTCAGACAGGCACATTGCTTCTTCATATAGAGGACAGTGGTAGAGTGACTGCAAGCCATTCCCTCCATGAAGATCTCTGTGGTCCGCCAGCTACAAGACACAACAGACGGTGTTAGGAAACCCGAGATTGCAATGTTAGTGTGGCTGTCGCTGTCTGCAACCAGTTCAATCACCAATGGCTTGGCTGCCATTTACAGGCAAGAACTCAAGAACGTCTGCTTCCGATCGCCCTAGGCGACTGATGAGGAAAAGGGAGCGGTACCTGTCAAATTCGGATACCTCCTTCCCCCCCACTCCCCAAAGGTGCCAATCCATAACAGAGATCAGGGGATGGGTCTTTAAATCACAACTTCCCCTCCTTTTGGGTGGAGTTCCGTTTTAACAACAAGCTATTCACTGCACATGTTTTGTGGTAACATATGAGCTTTACAGCACGGCAATGGGAAACTGACCGAAGACAAAAACAGGCAGATTTACTAAAACTGGGCATTGCAAAATCAGGTGCAACTCTGTATAGAGACCAATCAGCTTCCAGGTTTTTTTTTTTCAAATCTTAACCATTTGCCGCCCACCCTATGGCTGAATGGCGGCCGGCAAATGTCATCAGCGTTCCGGGTGGACGCAATATGGCATCCTCCCGCTCATGCACAGATTGCGCTCCTGCAGAGCGGCGCAATCTGTCACCGGCCGTGTACCTCGGACACGGCCGATGACAGATCTGAGTATCGGCCCCGTTGCCGGTACCATGTGACCTGCTGTGACCAATCACAGCCAGTCACATGACAGTTGTATACAATGGATGGCTTCATTTATGCCATCCATTGTATACTAGTGTCTAGCTGTGAATGGTCACAGCTAATCACATGCACGTCATGTGATTAGCTGTGGCCAAATCACAGCTAAGCACAAAAAAAAAAAAAAAAAACACTGAATGAATCGATGTCATTCAGGTAAATGCTTGCTTATAGCAAAGTAATTCTTTGCTATAAGTAAATTGTGTAAAAAAGAAAAAAAAAAAATAATGATCACTTCCCCAAAGTAGTACAATGTTACTATGGTAACATTGTACTACTTTGGTCATAGTGAAATATGAAAAAACAATCTTAAAAAAAAAGAAAATAAATTTAATAAAAAAATAATAAACAAAATTAAAAAAAAAAAAAAAAAAAAAATATTTATTTATTTATTTTTTTTCATACTGTCACCAGTCAGTGTCCCTGATCACCGCCATGCCAGTTATATGATGACTCTGTACTGCACTGGTGACAATATGTAAAAAACAAAAAGTGAAACAAATTTTTTTAATTTTTTAATTTTCCGAAAAATGACAAAAAAAATACAACTTCAAAAAACTCGCCATGCCTCTTATGAAGTACGTCGGACTGTCTACTTTGCAAAAAGGGGTCATTTGGGGATATCTGTACTGTTCTGACATTTGGGGGATATCTGTACTGTCCTGACATTTGGGGGATATCTGTACTGTCCTGACATTTGGGGGATATCTGTACCGTCCTGACATTTGGGGGATATCTGTACTGTCCTGACATTTGGGGGATATCTGTACTGTTCTGACATTCTTAGACCTCAAGAAATTAGATTGGCCGTCAGTACTTCAGGATTGATCAATATTCAGATCTATACCATAGTTTGTGAACTCTATAACTTTCCTACAAACTAAAAAATACATCCTAATTTGGGTTATTTTCACCAAAGACATGTAGCAGAATACATCTCGGCCTAAATTTATGAAGAACAATTATTTATTTGCAAACTTTTATAACAGAAACAATGAAAAACTGTTTTTTTTCAAACTTTTTGGTCTTTTTTTGTTAATTTAGCAAAAAATAAAAACCCCAGCAGTGATTAAATACCACCAAAAGAAAGCTCTAGTTGTGTGAAAAAAATGATAAAATTTTAGTTTGGGTACAATGTTGTATGACCGCGCAATTGTCATTCAAAGTGTGAGAGCGCTGAAACCTGAAAACTGGCCTGGGCAGGAAGGTGTAAAATTGCCCGGTATTGAATTGGTTAATGGACCAAGCTGAAGTTAGAAGCCGATTGGCTCCCATGCACAGCTGCACCAGATTCTGCCCTCTCCAGTTTTAGTAAATCTCCCCCAAAGTGTGTTACTGGCCAGATCACCGGGTGAAATACAGGAAAAAAAAAAAAAAAAAAAGACTAAAATAAGAAAACTAATGCAGCCATCAGATCTAAGAATTATTAAGCTGCAAAATATTTAACTTTTGTTTTTGGGTTTAATACTGCTATAAATATCTAAAAAAAAAAAAATCCAGAGATCTATATCTGTGTAATCATTTGCTAAATCTCTCTGCTGGTGTGATGAATGTACTGTACCAGTTGCAGTACCCCAGAAGTGCACACACAACCATCTCATGACCCTTCATATACAGTGTTGTGGTCAGCCTAATACCGGATATCAGACAGGAAATGTCCCAGCGAAGGACACAAAGACTGGATGGAATGGCACATTCATTCCGTGTCATTCTGTATATCCTGTCCTTGTCAGTGATTTATGTCATTTCATAAGCCAGCGACACAGACTTGTGGAATATTTATGTCTGATCTCCAATCTCCATCCCGCTACAGACTCTTGGCGGCGGATTCTGAATCCAGCAACATATAAGCATCTGATGTTTACATTAAAGACTATACGCTAATTTGTCAGTACGAGGCACGCATATTTTCCCTGTATATACAACGGCCATACACGAGATGAATCCATATGGAAAATAACTTTGCCCAAAATGAGGAGATTTAAAGAGAACCTGCCAGTCGTTTTGAGCTTTTATGATGAATATGTCTTGTCTGAGAACAGACCCCCACAAGGTGCCTGTTTCTGGGAACATAGTGAAACTAGTTTCAGAGAGGCACACAGGCTAACAAAGGTAACGGCATACTACAGGTACTTATATAGTGCCATCAATTTACGCAGCGCTTTACATATACACACACACACACACACACACACACACACACACACACACACATACATACATACACACACACATATACATACACACACACACATATATACATACACACACACATATACATACACACACACACATATATACATACATATACACACACATATATACATACATACATACATATATATACATACATATACACACACACACACATATATACACACATACATATACACACACACACACACACACACACACACACACATACATACATAAATACACACACGCATACATATATATATATATTACATTCACATCAGTCCCTAGCCTTCAAGGAACGTACAATCTAAGGTCCCTAACTCACATTCATACATACACATACTAGGGACAATTTAGACAAGAGCTAATTAACCTACCAGCATGTCTTTGGAGTGTGGGAGGAAACCAGAGTACCCGGAGGAAACCCACATAGACACAGGGAGAACATGCAAACTCCAGGCAGGTGGTGCCATGGTTGGGATTCAAACCAATGACCCTAGTACTGCCAGGCGGAAGTGCTAACCATTTAGCACCTTTCTCAAAGCACTTTATCTGGTGGTGCTGTGGTTTGGATTCGAACCAATGACCCTAGTACTACCAGCCACTGTGCTGTACATGGACACAGGCTTTTATTGAGTTGAGTTCAGGGGCTTTGGCAAAAAAAAAAAAAAAATGGCAAAAGCTCCTAAACTCACGTGCGTACATGAGGCCTTAACTCATAGAAGATTTAAAGCAGAACTAACCCCAGTGTTTTATCCAAAACAGTTGCATTCAAGGCATGCCGTGAACGCTGTCTATCGGTCACAGTCACTTGTGCTCTGAACCAAATTCTTGCAGCCACTGAGAAATACTGTGTGAGCTGTAATTAGTCACAGCTTGTCACATGGTACAAGGCTGTTGTGAATAGCCCTGTACCATGTGATCTCCATGATCATTCACAGATTTCACACATAGTAAGCAATGATGTCAGAATTGACATCTTGCTTACACCTATTCATGTGATCACTGATTGGCCAAACAGTGATCACATGGTCAGGACCTCACACAGAGGTCCCATACAGCGATCAGTGGGCGCCGTTTATGAACGGCAACGAGCCCCTGCACTGCCACTGTCCGGCCGTTTATATACAGCGGCCGGACGGGAAGTGGTTAATAAGGGATAAAAGGAGGTATTGTACTCATGAAATGACAATATAGTCAAAAGCACATCATAAAGGAACAGCTCTCTCCGATCCGCACTACATGTCTGTCCGCATTGGGAACTATGGACTTCCAAATGACTAACGCGTTTCAAGGACTTGCCTCTTCCCCAGAGCCAGAGCCTACAGAGATGGATGCGGATGCAGTGGTTTCTCAAACAAAGCTGCATTTTAAAATTATTTAGCAATGGGTGCATGGATCTAAAACACGTCAAATTTTGGCATACGGCTGTATCTATGCAGCTGCTGATGCTGCATGCACCTCTATAGGCTGCATGCACGCAGCTCAGGGCAGATGCAGGTGCAATAACAACCAGATGGCCTGCATCAAGAACGAGTGTCAACATGCGTGAGAATGAAGTCTAAAATGTGCAGCACAGTGGCTAAACGGTTAGCACTTCCGCCTGGCAGTACTAGGGTCGTTGGTTCGAATCCCAGCCACGGCACCTCCTGCCTGGAGTTTGCATGTTCTCCCTGTGCCTGCGTGGGTTTCCTCCGAGTACTCCGGTTTCCTCCCACACTCCAAAGACATGCTGGTAGGTTAATTGGATCCTGTCTAAACTGGCCCTTGTATATGAATGTGAGTTAGGGACCTTAGATTGTATGCTCCTTGAGGGTTAGGGACTGATGTGAATGTACAATATATATGTAAAGCGCTGCGTAAATTGACAGCGCTATATAAGTACCTGAAAAAAATAAAATAATAAAAATGTAATCCTCAGGCAAAACACTAAAATATACAACTATGAACTGTCTTATCTGCCAAGAGTCTGATAATTCTGTACTGCACACCACTAGGTGGATATGAATAAATACAGTTTAAATGATAGATTTTTTTATACCAAAAATATACAGTGGGGTTGATTTGTTAAAGCTGGAGATTGCAAAATCTAGTGCAAATGTACATGGTAGCCAAACAGCTTCTGACGTCAGCTTGTTCAGTTAAGCTCTGACAATAAGCCCCTGTTCACACCGATGGGACTTGTCATGGGATTTGACTGTTCAAATCCCATGACAAGTCGCATCCTGTGATCAGCAATGGAACCATTCCAATCAGTGTGACCACAACTTTGTCGGAGTTCCACCGATTTGAAAAGTAGTTCTGCACTACTTTTGCAGATTTCTGGTGCGACTTGCATTAGCATCTGTGCGACTTCAGACAGGGACATGCGACTTCAAAATTTACGATTTCAAAGTCGTATTCATTGTGAACCAGGGCTAAAACCTGGAAGTTGATTTGTATGCAGAGTTGCACCAGATTTTGCACTCTCCAGTTATAGTAAATGAGCCCCATAGTGTTTTACATTCAGCTGGCATCAGTATCTGAATCTTCACTTGGACCTTTACTTCAAATGACCCAAACAAAAAGTGAGGGCCGGTGTTGATGGGCTGTAGGCCTGTATTTATGGACAAATGCAGCTTGTGTTGGGTGCATTCTACTTGTACTTGAGATCATTCACAGTTTATTAATAAGTGCATTTATCCTGCAGTTGATCTACTTCTGAACTGAACTTGACCTCCTAACCTGCTTTAAGTGGATTTGTGCTTCCATTGACTTATGGGGGGAGAAGTATTGCTGATGTGAACATAGCCTGTGGACATTTAAAAATTCAGGCAAACTAGGATCCCCAGTCCATCCACTCTAATCCATCCTGCAATTTTTTTTCCTCCCTAACTGGTGAAGCAAGCTATTCTCATCTAAGTTCCCCATCCACGACCCCAAATTAAGCACTACAGATCCTCCCTTTCTAGCCGGTCTCCAAAAGACCCTTTGCAATGAGCTCACTGTTCTTCTAGATCCTGAGAGGACCTCACCGCTGGACAGTAGAGTAAGAGTCCATGCCACGTCATACAGACTGTGACACTTGAAGAAGGTTTCCACCAGAAGTAAAACAGAACAGAATTGGAGGGTAAGAGTAGAAGAGGAGAAGACTCAACTTAGAGACTGTTGTCTCATGTGACCATGGCTTTAGGTAAGAAGTGGAGGGTAGGGGAGTAGAAGAGGAGAAGACTCAACCCAAGACTGTTGCCTCATGTGACCATGGCTTTAGGTAAGAAGTGGAGGGTAGGGGAGTAGAAGAGGAGAAGACTCAACCCAAGACTGTTGCCTCATGTGACCATGGCTTTAGGTAAGAAGTGGAGGGTGGGGGAACAGAAGAGGAGAAGACTCAACTCGAGACTGTTGACTCATGTGACCATGGCTTTAGGTAAGAAGTGGAGGGTGGGGGAACAGAAGAGGAGAAGACTCAACTCGAGACTGTTGACTCATGTGACCATGGCTTTAGGTAAGAAGTGGAGGGTGGGGGAACAGAAGAGGAGAAGACTCAACTTCGAGACTGTTGCCTCATGTGACCATGGCTTTAGGTAAGAAGTGGAGGGTGGGGGAACAGAAGAGGAGAAGACTCAACTCGAGACTGTTGCCTCATGTGACCATGGCTTTAGGTAAGAAAAAATAAAAATGGGCATTTCAATTTTTTTGCTATCAATGATTAGTTCCTTAGTTCATTATATCTCCTAGATTGTAAGCTCCAAGGAGCAGGGCCCTCCTATTCCTCTTGTATTGAACTGTATTGTTGCTGTATTGTCTCCCGTTATATTGTAAAGCGCTGAGAAAAAACTGTTGGTGCTATATAAATCCTGTATAATAATAATAATAATAATAATAATATCTACCCCAGAGATAGGCTGTGAGCATTAGATCCTTTGAAAGGTTTTTATTGCCACTTGTGTTTTCCGTAGACAGATTAACCTCCTCGTTTTATTTTGATAACCACCTTCACTAGACAGAAAGTGATGAGACATACAAAATTTTACATTCCTCTTTGGAACAGGAGTAGATGAGAAATGCTCCATTGCAAACCACAGCTCTGGTGACAGTTGTCAAAGAGGATAGGAAGGGAGGAATCTCCCTATAAGGGACAAGGGCATTGGTGAAAAACCCAAACATTTTAACCCTATCCAAAAGTTCCACATTAATAACAAGAATGTGACACAATCCTCATGGCATGTAAATAAAGACTGAACAGCATTTGAAATATTTTTTTATATGGACAATATATTTACTGAATAATGAAGGTTAAAATGAAATATTTATAGTAGTGCCTTAAGACAGGCCCGTTTGCTCTCTGGAAGATGTATAGAGGTATTTGGAGAGTTTCAGCCACCCAGGGACAGCTGAATTGTTCAGCAAATGCTTTCTCTAAAAATTCCTAGAAATCCTGAGAGTGGAAGGAAGGGAGAGGATGTAAAGGGTCACATTTCACACTACTTCTTATATACATTTTATAACATTGTTAGTCTAGTGGAACAGTCTATTATTATTATAGAGCTGGCATTGTGCAGATGCCAATACAGGGCTGGGGCAGCAGGCTATAACTGAGAATGGAAGAGGTAAATATCAGACAAATAAAAGGGGAAGAATCAAACGCCTTCACATTGTAAAGTGCTGTGCAAACCGTTGGCTCTATATAAATCCTGTATAATAATAATAATAATAATAATAATAATAATAATAATAATGCAACTTCCTTCTCACTTTAGGAATCTTTAACAAAACCTGCTATAGATCATGATCTGATGTAAATCCCTGTGTGATATTATTAAAGAATAAGTTCACCTTTGGAACATGTTACATGTTCTACCCATTTTTAGGGTGGAACATGTAACATGTTCCTATAGCTGCAGCCGTGCCCACCGCCCCACCTCCCTTTGACAGGTAGTATGGGGAGAAGTTCCCCCGTCCTATTAGTCAGATTTGAAAACAGCGCAGCCATGCAGGGCTCATTCGCAGAGTTCTATGAATGAGTGCTGTCATGGTATGAGAAACTGCCAATTATTAATCCCCTTATTAATGCCTTGTATCACATGCCCTCAGCGTCCTGCTCTGTATTGTTCCAATTGTCCCCTGTGTCACTAGGCCAAATGGCCTAATTCAATGGCCTAATCAAATTACTCTGGGCCCCCCTCCCTCCCGGCCAGCTGGCTGGGAGCTCTCTGCACACCTCCCAACTTGCTTTTCATCTATGCAGACATCATCTCTGCCCCCCAGGATGACCCTGTCACCAGCCTGATTCTCCCTGAGGTCTAGAATTCCCTTCCCCCCTCCCGGTTGCCAAGGCGACCGGGGAGAGTCCTGCAGCAGTTTAAGAGGCTGATACTGGGAGCTCTGTTTTCATTCCGTTGGGCAGTCATCAAAGGATCTCGAGCTCCGGCGAGACCTTTGTGACTAGACTCTGCAAGTCTACTCCCCAGCCTCACAGAGACCCCACAGGAGGGAAGAGACAACCAGAGAAAGCCTGCCTGCGATTGCGAGAGGCCCCACAGAAGGGGGAGAGACTATCCCAGCCTGCCTGCTTTTTGTCAGAGACCCCACAGAAGGGGGAGAGACTACCACAGCCCGTCTGCCAGAGCCAGAGGCCACCCACCTGGTCCGGACTCCACAGGTACCTGCGTTCTGCTTCTACCCCTGGGAGACCAGGCACCCTGTTGGATCCGTGAGTACCTGCTTCCCCACTGTGTTACCTGAACTGTTGCAGTGGTGACCCCACGCACCCCCTCCTGTGTCGGACTACCCCTGTTACAGGGACACCCCCTTGGCTCTCCTAGTGGACTATAAGTGGGTGGGGCCCCCTCATTACCATTTAGTGGCAAATCCACCCTCTCTGCCACCCCCCGTATTGAAGAACTGCCGCATGTTTGTTTCAATAAAGCTTTGTGCGTCTGCCATCCACTCTGTGTGTTCTGTCCTGCCTTTCCTCCGTCACAAGTGCCTACAAGTTCCAGCAACATTAGCGGCTGTCGGCTTGTAGATTTCAATAAACTACCACGGTGCCATGAAGCGCCGTGGTAGTTCATTGAAGCTTCCGGTCAGTATATCTGCTTAACCGTACATCCCGTACAGCAAGCAGATATTCTGACAGGTCTGCAGGAGACCTGCATGGCATTAGTGATCTACTGATCGCTGGTGCAATGCTCTCCAGGCTCCTTTAGACAGAAATAAAAAAAATTTACATTTTTTGTACCTGCAAAAAAATGTGCATTTATTATTTTTGTCCAAAAGGTGAACTTATCCTTTTAAAGAGGATCTTCAACCTGGAAAAAAACTAAGTTAGTCAGCAGCTACAAATACTGTAGCTGCTGACTTTTAATAGAAGGTCATGTTTCCAGGGATCCAGCGCTGTCCTCAACCAAGCCAATTCTTGGTCACTCTTCATGTCCCCAGCGTTGCCATTTTTACTGTGGGAAGTGGCTGTGAATTCTTCCGACTTTACAGCCGGCTCCCCACTGTGCATTCGTGAGCTGTGCTGCTCTCTGTGAATGGCTCTGCAACCTCTTGGGACCTGTGATGTGCCCCAGGAGATTGCGGATGAGGAGGGGGAGAACTTTCACTGGGATCACCTATGCGAATCCAGCAGAAGTGGAAGCGGGTACCTGCTCCCTATAGGGATGGGGTGGGGGGGGTTTGTGGGGTGGTGGTGGTGGAGGAGGATCAGCAATACTTCCCTTTTAAGGTGACATTCTGCTTTAACTCATCCTTCTATACATCAAGACTTATAAAATTTATGTCACAAAATCACCCTTAACCCCTTTATTATTGAGGGTAAAGCAAACCTTAACATCCAGACCCAAGTTTGCAACTTTGACACGTGTTAGTTGACCATTGGCCCTTACCGTGACCCCAACACTAACCCTCACTAACCCTGACACTGAGCTAGATCAAGTCTATGTCTAGCCATTTTCTTTCTTTTTCTTTTTTTTTATTTGTTTACATCTTTCTCTCCTGCAAGGACAGAAAGATACAATGTATCTTTCTCTCCTTTCAAGAGAAAGAAAACACATGGGTGAGCTGCACAGTGACATATCACAGTAACAGCCAATCAGACACTATGACAGTGATCAGGTGAATAGGAACCAGGAGTCCTGGGTCCCGATCATTAGTATGAGACCTGGAACTATTGGTAAGAGCTCAGTCACTGTGCTGGGAGCAGGCTGTGGAGCGCGCTCCCAACACAAACATCAGAACACATATACAGTATGTGACGCCCAGGTTTAAAGCCCACCTCCTGGACGCTGCATATATGTATTACTGTGTCATTATGGGGTTAAAGTAAACCTGTAGCCAGGCTATGGACATTCGAGCATTTACATATTCTTACCAAGCAGTAAAAAAAAGCTTCAATGCAAGCCCTTGCTTACCTGCACTGTGGAGAAGTTAATTCTCATAATAAACCATTACACATTAGAAATACTGAGGATCTTCAAGTCAACCCTTCCTGTAGCTCATCTTACCCACTACCCCTTCAAGACCTAGAGCACCTATGATGTGTTTATATAAGAGATTAGAAGGCTGCAGAGACACTAATGGGAGAGGGAGCTGAGCTGCTGAGTCACTTCTGGAAGGAGGAAGCAGAGAAAAAGACATGGAGGACTTAAGTGCACACAACTAATGAGGCCAGTCAGAGCTTGTTTTATAACTCATTTACTGCTTGCTAATATTATTAAAGTGGTTGCAAAGGATGCATTTTTAAAAATAATAAACATGTTATACTTACCTACTCTGTGCAATGTATTGCACAGAGAGGTCACAAACCTCCTCTTCTGGGGTCCCCTGCCAGTGCTCTTGGAATCATCCCATAGGAAGCCACTTCCTACACTGTCGCACCTGTGGGCTTGCTCCTGAGCCAGGATGTGTGCATCCATAGACACACACAACATGGCTCAAACCCACCACCTGCTCCCTCCTCATAGAATTTAATTGACAGCAGTAGGAGCAGAAGGATACCACTGCTGTCTCCATGTGCTGAGAGGAGAGCATCTCTGCAGACAGGCAAAGTGGAGGATCAAAACAGAACTCAGGTGAGCGTAAGGGAGGGCAAGGGGGCAATACAACTACGGAGACATTGTGTACTTTAATGCACTGCCTGTGGTCAGGTAAACAATGTCCTGTCTTTACAACCATTTTAAGTATTGAATGTCAAAACATATTCACTGCTAAGACTCATTCACTCAATGCCCTTCCTGGCAGTATATGGATCACTGGCTCACTCTTGCCCATTGCACTGGGAACATCGGGTCCAAAGTTTTTACTGAGCCAAGTGGTTTAATGAACACTTTGTAACTGGAGGTGGAGCACTGTGGTGGTAGGCAAATCACCCGAGACAAGATCTAGGCCCTTCTTGAGTCATGTTTTGCATTTTGTTCTCTGAAATCTGTCATTTTTACCTTTTCATGTATGGTATTACGGAGCTGTGCAATGTAAAGGATAATACAAGCAACAATAATATAACTGCAAGTGCAATGTATAAAGCAGTGGTCTCCAAACGGAGGCTTGTGGGCTGGATGTTATCTTTCCTTGCCTTTCCTGGTCTGCAGGGCACTTCCTCACACTGCAACCGACAATGGGAACTGTTCTTCCCACTTTTTGACATCAACAATACGTAGTTACATGTTCAGGTTGCAAAAAAGACACAAGTTCAACCAATAGAAAAAAAAATACATAGAAAACCTCCATATACACAACCCTATACCCACTGTTGATCCAGAGGAAAGCAAAAACAAACCTCTATGAAGTTTGGTCCAATTTTCTCCAGTGGGAAAAATGTCAACAAAAATGGAACTACTACTCTCCCTGGTACCAATGATGGGTTGCTGCCCAATGATACTGGTAATGGGGCCCTATCCCTCCTCCTATTGACCACAGGCACTATATCATTTGTTTTCCCCCATTAATCATCAAGATTGAGTCATTGTGTATTCCCACTGCTGCCAAAGGGTTTTCTACTCCCACTGGCCACAGTCTGCACCCCCTTCCCACCAAGTCTCAAGGACAGTAAGCTGTAGACGCCTGGTATAAAGGAAAAAACAAACATTGTTTACCTCCATGGCTGAGGAGAAAGAGTCTGGTGAAGCGATGCTCAGAGTGTCTCTTGTGCCGAAATCACCCTCGTTGTCCATGAATGTGATATCGGTGTCATCATCTACAAAGAAGACAAATCACTTACAGTGACCGGTAATTTGGGAGAAAATCTAACCTCTTCTCAACCTGGTGCTCTCTACCAGATCTCCAACTAACCAACCTGAGACTTTATAAAGGCCCAGTCCCCATCCGGTTGTTTAGGTGTGAGGTCTTCTATGCATGTTTAACATGTTACCATTCAACTTAAAGTACCACAAATTTTTACTGGAAACTACAACAAGGATGCAGTACACAGAATTATTTCTAACATAAAAACATCTAAAATGTTCAGCAGGTGTATATACAGCTGTTGGGATACAAGTTTGTGAAAAATGAAACTGAGCTGCCCTAAAATAGGCTGTATATGTGTATAGGACGTCTTCCCAAGTCAGTGAAATTTCAGAATCCATCCAGCAATCTCCAACTATGCGGCCCCACTGGGAGCCCCACGGCCTTGCTTTTGAAAAGGTCCTCGCTGGGTCCTCTTCAGTCTGGGCATTTGCACTGTGGTCCCATCCATTTCTATAAGGAAAGCTGTACACTTAAATTGGAAATTCACTCTTTCAATCAACATGGACTATTTTGAATCCTAATGCTGCTAGCACTAGTAGATAGATAGGAAGGTATATTGTATTTACTTGATTTAAAAAGTTTTTTTACATTCTTTAGTTGCTTCCTGGTTTCCATGCCTAGGAAAATGATGTCATACATCCCAGGAATCTTCAGGAGGGAACTTTTTGAAACATTTAAAAAGTGTTACTAAACCCACAACAGTAAAATCAGTCTGTATATGCAGTAAAGCATGCTTGTTATACTTACTGTGGGACTTAAGAAATCAATCCTGCACATTGTGTAAATAGACTGTTTGATACGGTTTTCTCTGATCCTCCCCTTCTTCCACTGTCCCCAATCCATCTCCTGATAAGACAGAGCCTTTGGACTCACTCTGCACATGCTCAATTTGGTGTGTATTGCTAGTGAGTTTTTTTTTTTTTATTGGGAGGGTGCATGTGATCAGCACAGGGCCAATCAGAACTGTCCAGACAGATGGCCGGGGGTCCTGCAGCCTCATAGGACAGTCAGAAGAGAATGAAAATTCCACCTACAAGCTTTATCCAGACACTGACAGAAGTCACAAGACTGCCATATACTACTGATGAGAAAAGTTATTTAGCAGTTTATGTTTACTAAAATAATTGCATTTCCATGTTCTGTGTACTGTGGGATACCAGATATAGTGAATGCAGGGTCCTGGATTTAGTAACACTTTAATGGTTGAAAGCATCAAATGCAGACGAGTTTGGGAGAAATCCTCCCTCTTCCCTATGGTTAATGTAAAAAAGATTAAAAAAAAAAAAAAACACAATAAAAAGTAAAACATACTAATATAGTAATATACAGTAAATCCATAAACTCAAAATGGCAATGTCAGCAAAATGGTAGTCAATCCAAATAATTTGACTTTCAAGATAATTCAGTAATCATATAAATACAATATCTGAATGATCTTGAATGTCTGATGTTTTTGTGTTGACTACCATTTTATTGACATGGACGTTTTGGGGGATGCTTTTCCACCAAAACGTATTATATGCTTTTAACTATTAAATGTTTCAAAAAGTCTTCTAAGTGAGATGAACCTTTGTACCTGGCACTCATTAGTACACATCAAAGAATTTACCACCTGGCAAGAACTTCCTTTGTTGCTATCAGAGAGGTAGCAGCCTAGGACCAGAACAGGATCCATCTATATTATATTTCAACCACAGTTTCTTTGACGTGTAGCGCTACTCCCGTAGGAGCCACAGGAATACTGTCCAGGGCCTCCCTGGTTACTTTGTCAGGCACATAGGCTCATTCACGTTTCTCCAATCACCAGTCTAGGGGTGTTTTTTTTGCGAGATGAGCAGGATACTCCAAAAATAGGAATTCTGTACACTTGAGGACTTTATCTAATCTGCAGGGCAAGCTATGTCGGTGTCCGTGCTTGAATCAAACAGTGGACTTCAGCTTTAAGGCCGTAGTAAAAAAAAAAAAAAAAAAAAGTAGTAGTAGTAGCTGAAAACTTCTTTAGAGCCCCAGTGCAGTGTCCCTTTAAAAGTAGGCCAGGTGGACAAAGCTCTTCAGAACACTAGCCTATATTCCCTTTGCTAGACCTGCAGCTGACTTCCTAGCACCAGAGGGGGTTAAACAGCCTCTAAGATTCTTTAGGGATGTCTGTACTCACAAGGCCCAACAGCAACTGGACGCCTTCTTCCATGACCAGATATTCAGTAGACAACCCCTCAGTCAGCATAGTGGAACCAGAGTCTCAGCATTCAGGCCATCAGGTCACCCACTTGAGGCCACATGGAAGTAGATGCATAGGAGGGCAAGGTGCCCTCTCCCAGGCTGAAGAATCCAGAGCACCGTGTGCTCACTGAATATATACAGTTACCCAGCATGCCTTAGAGGCCCTCTTTCTAGGATAGGCTGAGGCTGTATATATTTAGGCTGCCATCTGCGTAACTCCACACCTATCATCCAGAAACTTCTAAAGTTTCCTGGATACAGAGGAAGCTAGGCAGACTAGCAGAAGCTGAGCACACAGAGCAGACCTCACTAAATGATCACAGCTCACCAAGTACAGTGAGCTAACTATACTTTTACCTAACAAATACTGTATATACAGCCACTCCATAGACTACAGAGTGACAACTAAATTTACCTATCAAACACAACTAATTCCATCTATCAATATATCTACTGAGGAGGGTGCTACAGAAGGAAAAATAATTTTACAGTAGCTCTGTCAGAACCAACTTTCACTTCTATCACACACACATTATATATTAAATTCCAACACAGATACTTGCAGACATCTTCAGTATCACTGTTACCTTGAAAACTTTTTAGGCCAGGTAAGGTTTACTATAGAGTGAAAATTAAAATCAGCTTTTATCTAGAAGGTCCCTCTCTGAGCAGGAGGAGGAGGTTCACGAAATAGCTCAGAAGAAGCATCACCAGGTTTGTATCGTAGTCCAAAGGGCAGCTATATATTGTAGTGTCACAATCACTGCATAGATGCAGGCCTAAACAGCAAGCGCAAGTGGTTCACCATTGCATGTTCATTACTTTCCACAGGTAAACAATCCTATATATGTGCTTTAATTCTGTAGTTGTTTAGCTGGAGATGACACAGCCAAAGCAGGCTAATGTAGTCCATTTGCAAAACTGACTTACGACTTCCAGTGTGAAGTTTCTCCAGGACTTCTCGCAAGATTAGACTTCAGTACACTCAGCTGAGTCACACAAATAATCTTAGTTTTCAATTTGATGAATATTTCTAGAATTATTAAACCAGTAGTATAAATCAACCCGCTTCCTGTGCACACAGTGAACATTTATTCCCGGGTTTTCATGGACTTGTATGGCGAACTAATTGAATGATACTGACCTGTTGGATCACTTCCACCATCTGGAGTCCTGAGACCAGCTCCAGAGGAACTGTGTTATATATCAACATGTCTAAACTTCAGACATTACAAAAGCAAAGTCTGTGCTACCTCTGCCAGCCATGGAAACCAGAGCTCCCCCAAAATGAC
The DNA here is from genome assembly GCF_062004578.1 of Staurois parvus. NCBI lineage: Eukaryota > Metazoa > Chordata > Amphibia > Anura > Ranidae > Staurois > Staurois parvus. The sequence goes on along the minus strand of NW_028318374.1, from coordinate 6,820,171 downwards.
AGGTTACTAAGGACAAGCGGAGGAGAATGGCCACAGAATGAGTCCACCATTTATCATAATTCATAGAACTGTTTGTACATTTGTGGTGTTCAGACCTTCATACCGGATCTAGTTTCTTATAACAAGGGTTCAGACTTTCACTTCTCATCTGTTAAGTATATTATATGGAACTTAAAACATTCTGTTGTGTGTAATATATATATATATATATATATATATATATATATATATATACAGTATATATATATAAATGAATGTGAGTACCATCGACATGTTACAGAGGAACCACAGCCAATCTGCTTGGGGCAGCTCACAATGTAACTTGCTCCCTAATGGATTCCTAAAGCAGTATTAAACCCAAAAGCAAACAATACATTGCAGCATACAGATTCTTAGATGTGATGGCTGCATTAGTTTCCTTTTCTAGGCTTTCTTTCTTCTATTTTCATCTGGTGGGTCAGCCAGTAAGTCTGCAGTTTTCCAGAAGTGAAATCTCTCCAGCAGAATGTATCAGTTTACATGGATGAGACCATACATTTACCACTGGCAGGGGTGCTTACAATGATCAGTTTTTACTTATTAATGCAGAACCTTTATCCCAAAAGGAAAAAAAACTGTTTGCTATAAGTGAATAGTGAGAGCTGGAGTTTGGCTTCAATTTGTTATTGCAATCAAATCTGCTAATACATTTAACACTTCCCCCCTTCCAAGACTAACAATGCTGTAGTCTGTTGTGTCCTGTGCTCATTACTCCAGAGTGGTGTCTCACTAATACAGAAGGTGTGTTATTGGCCAGATCACAAGGTGGAAAAAGAGAAAAAGCCAAAAGAAAAAGAAAACCAATGCTGCCACCACATCTAATGACTGGCAAGCTGCAATGTATTACATTTTTGGTTATGGGTTTAATACGATTTAAACTATATGTAAACCCAATCACTAAAATTGTATGTAGGCTTTAACATGTTACTGTAAATTTTAAAGGTAGTTTTCAAAATTTTTGTACTCTGCAGTTTTCAATTAAATAATAGCTAGAGGAGGGGTGTGGCCTGTACATGGAGGAAGAAGCAGCTTGCTGATCGCGCTCCTGCCGAGACCCGGGGAATATTGCTCTTGGACACCCTACCTTATTGCCGACCCTATTATAGTGGGTGGAGGAGATGGATCATATTGAATGTATGGAGTCACTCCTGGCACAGGAATTGGGCACTCAAGAACACAATTGCGAGACCTGGCTCTCTTGGAATATATACAGAGAGTCCTCTGTACTTCGCGACTTCTTGGCTGCTTGAACTGGAGTTTTCTTTTCCTCTGGTCCCTGCTGGTCTACAATCCCCTTGGGTGCCCCTCCTCAGGTGAGCCTATTCTTATTTTCTCACCCATTATATCCCCCTCCCTTTTTCCACTCCCTCCCCTTCTTTGGCAATAGACTGGATAGGATGATAAGGCCATGGATATCGCTAGTACACCCATCCCCCCCAGGCTGGTCTTTATTGTTGTGTATGGTGAAGCCTCCACAGATTTACTATTACTTTGTTGCGCCCCTTGCCTCTGCTACCTGTACCCCCTTGGGGCCTAGATTTGCCTATATCGTATAGGCTATTTGACCTATAGCTGTGGGTTTTGTACTTGCTGCCAATCACTGCTGTTGTCTAGATCCAGGATGTTGTTGTTTAATATTGTTTATCCATCTGTACCCCCCCAACCCTGTATTTTCTGTTTTGTATTTTACTATTGTTAATGTCTATGTGAACGATTGATACTTGCCTTTTTTTCAATTAAATTTTATAAAACTTCATTAAACTCAGATTGATCATAAATAATAGCTAGGGTTCCTGTCTTGAAGGTCCTTGTTCAGGCTTTTTCTGTTATGAGTTGACAACGCCCTGTCCCTGTCTCCCAGTATGGCTCCTGCATTTTCACCCTACTGCACAAGCTTCCAAAAGGAGACTACAAGTGGCCATTTCTACAAACAATATGCAGGCATCATCCACAGTTGTCACCAACTGTGAAATCCACCTGAGAAATGCCATGCAGTCATTAATGGAGTGCATGTGGGTAAAAAGTGGCTACAAGGAGGAAACCAGAAATCAGCAACACTTTGAGGCTACAAAAGATGGAAAAAGTGAAAACAAAGATTTTGTAGAACATTTATAAGCCCCTCTCACCATAATAATCCCTGTCACAAGGACAGAAATTGAGGGGTGACCTTCCCAACAGATAAAAACAGACAAAGGATCAAACCTCACTATCAAAAAGAAAAAAAAAAATGTGCAGCTGGAATTAAAGTTTCAAATCAGCTGACAATTAAACAGAATTGCAAGACTTCACTGTGTTCAGAAGTGGAGTATTTTGTATCTTATGGAGTGGGTCATGCAGGTGAGTTTGCCATTTACCTTCATGGTATAACTCGATAGCTGCCCTTCAAATTTCCTGTGGTCTGCTTTACTAGCTGTCATGTGGCTGAGGTTATGTAAATCCAGATAGAAGCACAATTCCGTTCTTTCCAGCCATGCTAGGGAGAGCCCTGGGGAGCCGTGATGGAAGACAAGGTCATTATGACCTGTTGAGTGGGGGTAAAGATAGGAAATCTCATCACTTGAGTCTCTGACAAATTTAATTAGCTAGCAGTTATTCCACCAGTTATTACCCAAAACTTTAGAACTGGGCTTTCAAAGACTAGTAAATGCAAAACTGGATTTGCCTTTGTTTAGACTAACAATCCACCTGTGCTACCACCACACAAGGATACCAGGTGCACTGGCTCAATTGACTTGCTTGGCCAGCTGGTTGATGATGACCCTTTAACTACTGGAGAGGGCAGATTTACCATTTGTCCAAACTTGAAGCCAGTGCCTGAGACAATGTTTACTTTCCATCAACTAGCACTGGTTTATGCTGGAGGTGCATGGGTTGCTAAGAACCAGGGTGGATAAAAATCAATGATTTTTTAAAAAAAAAATAAAAAAAAAATTCTGATTTTTTTTATTTAAATCAGATTTTTTTGAATAAAATCGGATTTTTTTGAATAAAATCGGATTTTTTTGAATAAAATGCTTTTTGAGGAAAATATATTACCATCCAATAGGTTATTCCATCATGAAATAAAGATTCGTTTTTTAATTATGTAGAATAAGGCTGTATATGTTTAATTTTTTAGGTAAATAAATTCCATGAATCCATTCACAATGTCATGCTCTTCCAGAGGTTTTTGTAAGATTATTGGGCAGTTTCTCTGCCTACAAGATATTATCACAGATGCTCGGTTTACTTTTGCAGTTCTCAAAACAGAATTTGACTCAGCGGAGATCACATGTCTCTTCTTCACAGCAAAAATGTTATAACATGAACAGAGTTAAGAAAAAGACCTTCATCCTAACTTCTACAAACCTATGAATACAGAATCAACCCCTTCAGTGCTAAGTTTCAAGAAGTTCAGTGAATAGAATAGAAACAATATTTTTCTGATTGTTTGGAGTGGAATAGATCTGTACAAGAAGAAAGTGAAACTAAGTGTGAGGAGGAAGGGGCTGACAGTCTAAGTTTCTTAAAATATATATATTTTGTTTAGCCAAGTTAGTTAACAAACATGGATGTTTGTTTAAGCAAATAACATATGCTGGAATGTTATTGTTTCAGTTGAATAAATCTATTTAAATTGTTATTATTAAGGTAATGATTATTTTTCTCCTTCCTAAGTACGACAGAAAAGTTGTCCAAATATGAATGATTAACCTATTAAACTGGGGATAAAAAAACTAATATGAAAAGTTGTTGTTCTAAAAATCTTCATCTACTTGCATATTAAAGTTATACCAGCAAGAATTAGTCTTTATGTAGAAAACTAGGATTTAAATCAAGCCTTACTGACTAGTGATTTAAATCGTGATTTAAATCAGTTTGATTTAAATCAAATCCACCCTGCTAAGAACTGTACAACCCAACTGTACAATGTAGAAAACTCTTCTCTATGGGTTCCTGATTAAATTGCTGTATACACTCACTAGGTGTCAACTGATTAAGCCCAGCAACAAAACCGTTCTGCTACAAATACCTTATTCCCCTATGCAACCAAATGTGGGTACAGGCTCAACAGCAGTCCATGATCCACTGCGTAGACATATCTCTTAGAAAAACAAAAAGGAAGCTGCACTTCATCGTAAAAAGCCACTCCAAGGTCTTTATTAATTCATCAGGTGCACTGCCAGATCTCAATACACAACAAATTCCCAGCTCACTTACCAGCCAGCCTGCAACAAACCGAACCGACCTAACAGTTCACATTAAACACAAGAGGTTTAGTTTGCACACATTTGCAAATATATGCATAAGCTGCAGCGGCCACTTCACAGCACCCCAAAGTAATCCTAACTCTATAAATTTTGAAAGCCCCCAAAGTTGGAGCATATATATAATAATGGAAAGATTAAGGGCAGGTAAACCTAGAGGGAGCCTACCCTTCCCTAAAAAGTTATAGGGATGAACTGGACACCCAGCAATAGCACAATGGCAGCAAAGGTATCCAGTGCATCCCCTCATCAATAGTACAAACAAATGGCAACCACCCCAACCTATAACTGCAGATCTGCCTGCACCTCTGTGCTCCAACATATAGGAGGAGATTTACTAAAACAGGAGAGTGCAAAATCTGATGCAGCTCTGCATAAAAAGCAATCAGCTTCCAGGTTTTATTGTCATAGCTTAATTGAACAAGCTGAAGTTAGAAGCTGATTGGCTACCATGCTCAGCTGCACCAGATTTTGCACTCTCCAGTTTTAGTAAATCAAGCCTATAATATAGCACTAGAGCTTAAATTGCAGAACACCTGGGTTTTGCCTGTGAACGCTTGAACAGGTTTGTTTACATGGCGAGTGAACACTCAGAAAGGTATAGAGATATTCAGGAGAGGAGGATTCTGTACCTTTCGGAAAATGGTCATGTCATGTTGTAGTAAATATGGTCAGAACGTCTTATGAAGCAGACAGGTTGATGAATGTCACAGACCCTGGAAGTCTAAAAGTGATTGGTGGTAGAGGGGGCAAACAAGAAATGACATAGCACCTGTATCAGGAAGTACACATCCATCAGGGCAGGGATTAACAGAGAACCCAAATTCACTACTCCCTTCAGGACCAGGCCATATTTTGCCATTTAGCACTGCACTACTTTAACTGGTAATTGCATGGTGATGCAATGCTATACTGAAAAGAAATTTATATATATTTTTTATATACAAGTAGAGCTCTCTTTTGGTGGTATTTGATCACCATTGGGTTTTTTACGTTTTATTATATAAATTAAAAAAGACCAAACATTTTGAAAAAAAAACAAAACAATATATTTACTTTCTGTTATAAAACATATCCAATAAAAAAAATGTTAAGAATCTAACATTCTGCTAAATGTCTTTGGTGTTTATCTTTTTTGAATTACCAGTATTCACTACTGTTTATGGGCCTGACCATTGCTAGCAGAAATCAACTAACACAACCATATCACATCACGGGACTCAAGTTGTAATCTCTAGTTAAAGGGACCTCTTCTCTTCTAATGCCATTGTTATTCAAATTAAGATACTTCTATCTATTTAAGTAGGAGCATATATTTACATAATTATCTGCATGAAACACTGTGGCACCAGAGGCCTAGAGGGAGCTGTTAGGTCCACAGGCTTTTTCTTCCCCCTCTTACTGCTGGTGTTGCAGTTTAATAGTTGAAGTATACTCATAACTGTATAACTTGCTACATTCTGCTAATTGATTATTCCTATTTTACCAGTGTTTTATTTGTATGCGTTAACTGTGGTTGTATATCCTAAAGGTATTATTCCTGTGGTCTACCCTTTTGAACGAGATGAATATAGAGGTGTTACTAATGAATTGTTGCATTATTACTGTCCATAGGGTTGCAAGGTCAGGGCAACCAGTGGGGACATGAATTTTCAAGTGGCCCCTGTGGGGGTAGCTCTTGAGATCTAATTCACTAAATTATACCAACATGACTAAGGAACTGGGGGAAGGGGGGGGGGGAAGGGGGGGGGGAATGCAGGTACTAGTAGAGGTTTTAAATTATTCTATTATCAAATTCAGCAAATTATGTACAGGATCATTCTTTAGATGTCAAAACATTCTGTATAGGATACCAGGGAACTCAGAAGAAGATTCTGGGAGGGAGAGAAAGAGAGAGGGAAGGAGGGAGGGAAAGAGAGAGGGGGGAGAGAAAGATAGAGAGATAAAGAGAGAAAGAGGGAGAGAGAGAAAGAGAGGGGAGGGAGAGAGAGAAAGAGAGGGGAGGGAGAGAGAGAAAGGGGGGGAGCGAAAGGGGGGAAGCGAAAGGGGGGGAGCGAAAGGGGGGGAGCGAAAGGGGAGGGAGCGAAAGGGGAGGGAGCGAAAGGGGGGGAGAGGGAGCGAAAGGGGAGGAGAGGGAGCGAGAGGGGGAGAGGGAGAGCGAGAGGGGGGGAGGGAGAGCGAGAGGGGGGGAGGGAGAGCGAGAGGGGAGGAGGGAGAGCGAGAGGGGAGGAGGGAGAGCGAGAGGGGGGGAGGGAGAGCGAGAGGGGGGGAGGGAGAGCGAAAGGAAGGGAGGGAGAGCGAAAGGAAGGGAGGGAGAGCGAAAGGAAGGGAGGGAGAGCGAAAGGAAGGGAGAGGGAGCGAAAGGAAGGGAGAGGGAGCAAAAGGAAGGGGGAGGGAGCGAAAGGGGGGAGATGGAGAGGGAGCGAGGGGGGGGGAGATGGAGAGGGAGCGAGGGGGGGGGAGATTGAGCGAGAGGGGGTGAGAGGGAGAGAGAGGGAGTGAGGGGGGGGAGAGGGAGCGAGAGGGGGGAGAGCTAGCGAGAGGGGGGAGGGCGCGAAAGGGAGGGAGAGGGAGCGAAAGGGGGGAGCGAGAGGGGGGAGAGGGAGCGAGAGAGGGGGAGAGGGAGCGAGAGAGAGGGCGCGAGAGAGAGGGAGAGGGGGCGCGAGAGAGAGGGAGAGGGGGCGCGAGAGAGAGCGAGAGGGGGCGCGAGAGAGAGGGAGAGGGAGCGAGAGAGAGGGAGCGAGAAAGAGGGAGGGGGAGCAAGAGAGAGGGGGAAGAGGGCGAGAGAGAGAGAGAGGGAGGGGGGAGGGAGAGAGAGGGGAGCAACAGAGAGAGAGAGGGAGGGGAGCGAAAGAGAGAGAGTGAGAGAGGGAGCGAGAGAGAGGAGGAATGAAGTGAAAGGGGAGACATGATTGAAACCTTTAAAATACATCAAGGGCAAGCGAGAGAGAGGGAGTGAGGGAGAGGGAGCAAGGGAGAGAGAGGGAGCGAGAGGGAGAAAGGGAGCGAGGGAGAGGGAGCGAGAGAGAGAGAGAAAAAGAGGGAGCGAGAGAGAGAGAAAAAGAGGGAGCGAGAGAGAGAGAGAAAGAGGGAACGAGAGAGAGAGAGAAAGAGGGAACGAGAGAGAGAGAGAAAGAGGGAGCGAGAGAGAGAGAGAAAGAGGGAGCGAGGGAGAGAAAGAGGGAGGAAGTGAGAGAGAGGGGGAGGGAGCGAGAGAGGGGGCAAGGGGGGAGAGGGAGCGGGGGGGAGAAGGAGAGGGAGGGGGAGGGAGAGAGAGGTTGGGAGAGAGAGAGGGGGAGGGAGAGAGAGATGGAGGGAGAGAGAGATGGAGGGAGAGAGAGCTAGGAAAAGAGAACAGAAAAAGAGCATGGCAACACAAAGAAATATATATATATATCAAGGCACTCGTAAAAGAAGCATGGTGTCACAAAAGGAGCAAGCTATATTAAATAGAGTGTGACTCTGAGTAAACTGCTGACAATGACATGCTTTCTATTACCAAGGCTGTAAAGTGTAGTAAACAGTTGCGTTTACACATGTGTCTCTGGAGTGACCAGCAACCGGCCCACATGTGTCTGAGAAACTGTGGCAGGTGGAGGAGGTGAAGGTGGCAGGAGGCCATCTTGTGCCTAAAATTAACTTGAGGGTCTCTGGTGGCAGAAAAGTGCAGTGATGTGGGGGAATCAGATTTGAGGCTGTGGTTACTGACGCATGCTTTGCATACAGATCGCTTTATATAAATGATCTGGCCGGTATATAAAATTCAGTGACTGGTTGTTCTAAAAAAAGGGAGGACAAATACAGCACACGGACAGTCAGAGACTATGACAGAAATATCAGGAGAGCATTTAAAAAGCTCAGAAGGCTAAAAATAGGGAGATCTACTAATTTACAGGAATTAGGAAGGATCCATCACTTCTGAAGTGTCATGGGGTCTGTTGCAAGTTGTGAAATTGTCCAATATGCTTTATCTGTCAAAATTGTCTCTTTTCAGATCTGCTTTATTGTACAGAGACAGTTGTTTGACTCTCTCCTGTTGCCTATGATGAGCTCAGCAGCTGCGACCAGAGAAAGTACACACTGTGCATGTGCGGCTCAAAAGACCAGAATGGTGCTCCTATGGTACTAGGTGCTGGTCCCATTGGTTGTTCCATGCCTACAATAAATTGGGATGGATCCATTGCTGGTGCGGCCACTGATGACCTCAGCAGATGAGATAGGAGAGAATACACACTGTGCATGTGCGGCTCAAAAAAACAGGATGGTGCTCTTGTGGTATTAGGAGGCGCTGGACCCATTGGCTGTTCCATCCCTACAATAACTCGAGATGGAGCCATTGCGGCTGCATCCACTGATGACCTCAGCAGATGAGATTGGGAATGCACACATACATTGTGTACGTTTTCCTAAGAACGGGATGGTGCGCCTGTGGTACTAGAAGGGACTGGTCCCATTGGCATCCCTACAATTACTTAGGATGGAGCCATTGCTGTTGCAGCCACTGATGACCTTAGCAGCTGAGACAGAAGGGAGTACACATTGTGCATGTACATCCCAAAAGAACATATCAAGATTGACTTCAGAAACTTAACGTGTACAGTCTGGAGGAAGAAGTGAAAGGGGAGACATGATTGAAACTTTTAAAATACATCAAGGGCATGCAAGAGGTTCAGGAGGGCAGTATTTTCAACATGAAACCAATAGCAAGAACACGGGGACATGACCTTAAACTAACTGGAGGAAAGTTCAAAACTAAACTCAAAGTATAATTTTACTTACAGCATAGTTGATGCTTGCATGTGCAGCCCAAACGAACAGGATGGCATTCCCTCCCATGGCAGTACAGGGCACTGGTCCCTAAAGGCTGCTCCATCCCATTTACACTTTAAACTAAATCCGGCCACGGACAGTTCAAATCTCGGCCGGTTCAGCAGGAACCAGGTGAAATGCGAATCATGTAGGGGCAAGGCTAAATGTACCCAAGTTGATCGATCAATCAACTTGGGTACAACCAGCCTGCTGGATTTTACATGCGAATATCAAGGTCTTCTCCAGGCGGAGGGGCGGCATCCCCATCAGGAGAACACAATGGCTCGGCAGGAGGGATTCCTTTGTCAACACTGTCTGTGTTGATGGTGGAATCAAGCCTACTTCTTTCCTGTGCCTTGTATTTGCAGGAAAGAAATTTGCACCATCTATGGCCTGTCTTAGCTTTGAATTTAAGGAATGATAGACCCCAGTTACAAAGAAAAGCTAAAGCTGAGAAGACAGTCGAGGCTTCTTTAGCATAGGTGGTAGAAAACAAAAATCTGGAGTTGTCTACGGTTAGGCTGGCCATAGATGCCTGGTCTATGCCTGGTCTATTTTCAATCAGCCATCAAGCTGATCAAAACAAATATCAATGGATTCCCACAACACATGCAAGGTGGATGGAAGAATCCTCCCACGCTGTGCCATTGTATTCTAGCAGTGAGATGCCTCCATTGTCAGAATATTCTGATCAACAAAAGTTTTCCAACATTCTATTGAATGGGGACAGCTATAGATGAATTGATATTTGGCCAATTCAGCAGTGAAATTCATTCCATCTATGGGCAATTTTAGACAGGACATATAATTTGAAAAGCTATAAATAAGCAACAATATCTTGTGCCTTGTTGTGATTGGGATTAATTTGTCAGATGTGAACGTTTAATAAACGTCAAAATGCAAAATTAAATACTTATTTCCACATTGTATTTCAATTCTTTCTAGCCTACTCCTATTAATATGAAAAATCTTAAAATTTGTAAATTACTCTGTGAAGATCCCGCACATTTCCTTGAATTCTGTGACACATAGGCACTATGTTCTGTGATTAGGCACTGCTGTGTCACACATATCACAGAGCCTGCCTTCTGAACTACAGAGGAGCTGAGAGGAGGAGTTTCAGGAGGCAGAGTCAGTACAGGAATCACTGCTTGCAGGCAGCAAGGTACCAAGGGATATGTGGTTCTTAGAAATGGAAAGTAAACAGCAGAGGAGAAGCTGCAAAGCAAGCAGGGAATCCAGGAAGTTGTGGAAAGAGTTGACCAGTAGACAGGCAGACAACGTGAAAGGAGACTTGTACATTGTTAAATGTCAAATATAACTATTGTTTGTATTGCTATTACAATGGTGATGTTATAAAATGAAAGTTTATGCTGTGATCATAGAACTCCTTTATTAAAAAAAAAGAAATGGGTTACAACCTGCCTGGGTGCTCAACCTGTGGCCCTCCAGCTGTTTTGGAACTACAAATCCCGTGAGGCACTGCAAGAGGCAGATGGAGGAATCCTCCCACGCTGTGCCATTGTATTCTAGCAGTGAGACGCCTCCATTGTCAGAATATTCTGATCAACAAAAGTTTTCCAACATTCCCGTTCTGTTGAATTTCCTGCTGACAGTTACAAGCATGACTCTCAAAGGCAGAGGCATGATGGGACTTGTAGTTCTGTGGCAGCTGGAGGGCCACAGGTTAAGCACCCAACAGACTTCCTTAAAAAATGAATTTTAATTGATTAAAAACATTTCTAAAGAAACTTTAAAGAGGAATTCCAGGTATAGATATTTTATGCATTGTTACACTGGTCCAGCTTGGACCAACATCCATGTTACACTCAAGTTGGACCAATGTAACTATGTATATACCATACCTGGCTGTTCCCCCTGGAAGCTGCAAATCCCTATAGTAGAAATCCCTGCTACTCCAGTGCTTCCAGGTCCTGTGCTCAGTGGCTGTCCTGCTGCAATGTGAATACAGGACACCACAGCACGCCTCTCCACCTTGTCCATTCAAGAAAATGCTTTGCATTTATTGAGAAGATGTAAATCATGTCCGTGCCGAGTGGCTGACCTCCTGTGTTCAAAGTGCAGCAGGGCAGCTGCTTGGCACGGAACCCATAAGCAAGTGGAGATGATTGCAGTAGCGGTGTCTATGTTCGTGATTTCAAGCTCCCAGGGGGATCGGCTAGGTATGGAATATGCACAGTTCCATCGGTCCAAGTAGGACCAATGTCATTATGTAAAAATATACCATGCCTAAAATTCATCTTTAATTCTTAAATACTAGCAGCTTATGGTGGCTTGAAGAACATGTATTCATCTTCAGTTTGATGTCAGTGGGACCCCCTGGACCTCAGACTCAGGCTGCACATTGGACCTTGATTTTGCCCAAGTGAAGATTAGGCCCTGCTCCTCCCCGCGGTAAAGTATATGTGAACCTTTACTTGGTAAAACAACCCATTCAGTTTAGGTAGGGGTGGAGGCTTCTTGTTACGTCTGGCAGGTTGGGGAGGGGAGCGTGGCAACAGCAGATTGAACAGAGCATAGGCACAGTCCAGTGTAAAATGCAGACAAAGAAATGTGCCGTGACAAGCTGTATGGGGGGAAGCTTGTCAGCAAAAGGCAGAGAAACAATAGTACACTGATATTTATTTGGAAGTTCTGTGCAGGAGTGCGTATCAGCTGGAGGCAAAAAAACAACAGAACACTGATCTTCCCAATGATGAGCTGTAAAGGGGACATGTTAGCAGGAGCAGGGGCGGACTGACAACTCATGGGGCCCCCGGGCAATAGGGGATCATGGGGCCCCTGTGTCCTTGCCCAAACTCAAAAAAACCTATGAAAAAGGTACCAGGGGCATCTCATGGGGCCCCCTACTGACCCCAGGCCCTCGGGCAGTGCCCAAGTTTCCAAATGGTCAGTCCGCCCCTGAGCAGGAGGCTGAAAAACAGCAGTACACAAACTTTCCCAGTGATTATCTGTGAAGGGAGGCATGTGCAGGAGTGTGTGTTAGCTGGAGGCAAAGAAAGAACAGAACACTGATCTTCCTAATGACGAGCTGTAAAGGGGGCATGTTAGCAGGAGGCTGAAAAACAACAGTACACAAACCTTCCCAGTGATTATCTGTGAAGGGGGGCATGTGCAGGAGTGTGTGTTAGCTGGAGGCAAAGAAACAACAGGACACTGATCTTCCCAATAAGGAGCTGTAAAGGGCGCATGTTAGCAGGAGGCTGAGAAACAGCAGTACTCAAACCTTCCCAGTGATTATCTGTGAGGGGGGCATGTCAGCACAAGTCTGACTATTAGAGTACAGATAGGCTGTGCTCTCAAGTAGAATGCAAAGAAGAAAACACACCACACTGGGATAGATATGCGTCTAGGTTTGGTGTGGTCAATTTGAAATAGGAAAGGGGGGGGGGGGAAGAGAAAAAGAACAGGATACTTTTTAATAGTACATGTTAACACAGACAAATATCAGAAATATGAAATGTTGGGGTAACATACACTTTGACATTTCAATGGTATGGGTCGGAAAGTATACAGTACGTATATAAAATTCCAAAACTCCAGTGGATATCCACTGTGTGCCAGGAATACTGACAATGGCATGCTGTTAAACGGTCCAGTATAATGAACATATTTTCAATGATAGCAGAGGTTGCCATGAAAACAAAATGTAAATTACCGATAGAAGCAGCTGACATTTTATGCAAATCTTGACTTTGCCTATAAAAGTCAAGACTGGCCCTAAGGCTCCATCTCCAAAGTCTCCAGTTTGATCTTTGAATATGATGAGCGGCTCCTCTGACAGGGAACCTCAGGAGTTTCAAGGGTACGGGGCCCAACTTGAGAAAAAAAGTGAAATTTCCATATACCGTATTTTTCGCTCCATAAGACGCACTTTTTTCCCCCCAAAAAAGGGGGGAAAATGTCAGTGCGTCTTATGGAGCGAATATAAAGCGGCCGGTCCGGTATTTTTGCGGCCACCATGTCAGAATACCGGGCCGGCCGCTCAGCTGTTGTCTCCTGCAGGGCCTTACCTGTTCCTCGCTCCAGCGCTGCACAGTCTTCCCGCGCTGGCTTCTGTGACAGCCGGGTGCCCACTGCGCATGTGCTGCGCTTTGTGAATGATCCGGTGTCTTCTGGGACACATGAAAGGTCCCAGAAGGCGCCGGGCCATTCACAAAGCGCAGCGCTTCTCGCACATGCGCAGTGGGCACCCGGCTGTCACAGAAGCCGGCCCGGGAAGAAGAGGGAAGGACAACTCCGCGGAAGTGGGAGCGGGTACCTGTCAAATTCAGGTACCCATTCCCCCTCCCTCCCCAAAGGTCCGCAGTCTCTGGTCATTCCCTGCACTGTGTCCGCAGTCTCTGGTCATCCCCTGCACTGTGTCCGCAGTCTCTGGTCATCCCCTGCACTGTGTCCGCAGTCTCTGGTCATCACCTGCACTGTGTCCGCAGTCTCTGGTCATCCCCTGCACTGTGTCCGCAGTCTCTGGTCATGCCCTGCACTGTGTCCGCAGTCTCTGGTCATCCCCTGCACTGTGTCCGCAGTCTCTGGTCATCCCCTGCACTGTGTCCGCAGTCTCTGGTCATCCCCTGCACTGTGTCCGCAGTCTCTGGTCATCCCCTGCACTGTGTCCGCAGTCTCTGGTCATCCCCTGCACTGTGTCCGCAGTCTCTGGTCATCCCCTGCACTGTGTCCGCAGTCTCTGGTCATCCCCTGCACTGTGTCCGCAGTCTCTGGTCATCCCCTGCACTGTGTCCGCAGTCTCTGGTCATCCCCTGCACTGTGTCCGCAGTCTCTGGTCATCCCCTGCACTGTGTCCGCAGTCTCTGGTCATCCCCTGCACTGTGTCCGCAGTCTCTGGTCATCCCCTGCACTGTGTCCGCAGTCTCTGGTCATCCCCTGCACTGTGTCCGCAGTCTCTGGTCATCCCCTGCATTGTGTCCGCAGTCTCTGGTCATCCCCTGCACTGTGTCCGCAGTCTCTGGTCATCCCCTGCACTGTGTCCGCAGTCTCTGGTCATCTCCTGCACTGTGTCCGCAGTCTCTGGTCATCTCCTGCACTGTGTCCGCAGTCTCTGGTCATCTCCTGCACTGTGTCCGCAGTCTCTGGTCATCTCCTGCACTGTGTCCGCAGTCTCTGGTCATCTCCTGCACTGTGTCCGCAGTCTCTGGTCATCTCCTGCACTGTGTCCGCAGTCTCTGGTCATCTCCTGCACTGTGTCCGCAGTCTCTGGTCATCTCCTGTACTGTGTCCGCAGTCTCTGGTCATCTCCTGTACGGTGTCCGCAGTCTCTGGTCATCTCCTGTACTGTGTCCGCAGTCTCTGGTCATCTCCTGTACTGTGTCCGCAGTCTCTGGTCATCTCCTGTACTGTGTCTGCAGTCCATTGGTTCAGAATATTTTTTTTTTCTTGTTTTTCACCTCTAAAACCTAGGCACGTCTTATGGTCAGGTGCGTCTTATGGAGCGAAAAAAACGGTAACTTTACCTTCCTGTATTTCTGGATCCATTGATCATTTTGTGTGTGTTTTTTTTAATTCTGCCAATGTACGCTCTCATTGTAGGATTAGTTTCAATCAGTCAGTTTTATAATAGATTTAAGCTCAGCTCTGGATGACTCTCCTCTTATGTGGGGGCTAAGAATACATACGACTCCGCCATCTGAAGCAGATGCACTATTCAGATCTATCTTCAACTATTTATAGGATATGTTGTCAGCTGCTAGGATTTTAAGAGGACCTGGACAATGTACTCCCCTCCCCAGCACACACAGACACACGTGAGCAAACACTTCATTACCAGCATGTGCTAAACCAATTAATAATTCACCAGCATCTGCTAGAAAATGTCCTGACTAATCAATGGACCTTCTGATCCAATTTTCATAACAGATCCTTTTGGAAGGGGAAGGGGTCTCAAGTCATACCCTCTATTTTCCCATGGTTTGCAGTGGTTTTCTTAGCCTGGGGACTCCTGGAAGCCAAGTCACAGTTTTAGAGGACCACCTGTGGTTAGATATGGGTCTAAACTTCATAACATCTTTTAAAAAGGATCAAGTAAATATTAAACCAGTTCTAATGTAACTATCACAGCCAGATACGAATCAACAAGAAGCAGATTAGCTCAGTGGTTGGTACTTTTATCACTAGGGTCCAAGGTTTGAGATCCAGTCAGGATACCATCTGCATGAAGTTTGTATGTTCTTTCTGTGCCTGCATGGGTTTCCTCTGGGTACTCTGGTTCCCTCTCACACTCCAAAGACATGCTGGTAGGTTAATCAGATCTTAGCCCATCAAAGATGGCTGGCTAACCATCTGCCCCAAATACAGATAAAGTGCTTTGAGAAAGGTGCTAAATGGTTCGCACTTCCGCCCGGCAGTACTAGGGTCATTGGTTTGAATCCCAACCACTGCACCACCGGCCTGTAGTTTGCATGTTCTCACTGTGTCCACGTGGGTTTCCTCCGGGTACTCCGGTTTCTTCCCACACTCCAAAGACATGCTGGTAGGTTAATTGGATCCTATCTATATTGGCCCTAGTATGTGTATGTATGAATGTGAGTTAGGGACCTTAGATTGTACGCCCCTTGAGGGTTAGGGACTGATGGGAATGTACAATATATTATTATTATTATACAGGATTTATATAGCACCAACAGTTTGCTCAGCGCTTTACAAAATAAAGGGAGACAATACAGCAACAATACAGTTCAATACAAGAGGGTTAGGAGGGCCCTGATCCTTGGAGCTTACAATCTAAGAGGGAGGGGCTGGTGGTACAAAAGGTAATAACTGTGGGGGATGGACTGGTAAGAGGAATAGAAGATTAGCTGAAGGCATGATAAGCTTTCCTGAAGTGATAGGTTTTCAGAGGTCGCCTAAAAGTGGGCAGAGTAGGCGATAGTCGGATAGATTGGGGTAGAGAGTTCCAGAGGATGGGGGAGGCTCTGGAGAAGTCCTGGATACTAGCATGGGAGGAGGAGACAAGGGAGCTAGAGAGCAGGAAGAGCGGAAAGGATGGTTTAGGTGAAATTTGGAGACAAGATTGGTGATGTAATTTGGGGCAGAGTTATAAATGACTTTATGTGTTATTGTTAATGTTCTGAATTTTATTTGTTGGGCAATGGGAAGCCAGTGGAGGGATTGGCAAAGAGGGATGGCAGATATGGAACGATTAGTAAGGTGGATGAGTCTGGCAGCAGCATTCATGATAGACTGAAGAGGGGATAGCCTGCGATGAGGTCGGCCAATGAGGAGGGAGTTACAATAGTCAAGGCAAGAGATAACCAGGGAGTGAATAAGCTGCTTAGTAGTTTCAGAGGTTAAGAATGGCCGTATCTTGGAGATGATGCAGGGGTGAAGTCTACTGGGCTCTAGAGCAGTGGAGATGTGTTCTCTGGAGTGACCAATCACGCTTCTCTGTCTGGCAATCCGATGGACTTGTTTGGGTTTGGCGGATGCCAGGAGAACGGCACTTGCCTGACTGCATTGTGCCAAGTGTAGACTTTGGTGGAGGGGGGATTATGGTGTGGGGCTGCTTTTCAGGGGTTGGTCTTGGCCCCCTAGTTCCTGTGAAGGGAACTCTTAAAGTGTCAGCATACCAAGACATTTTGGACAATTTCATGCTTTGTGGGAACAATTTGGGGTTGGTCCCTTCCTATTCCAACTACATAGCCTATGCTCTACCTCTGAAGAAGTGCGTGCTCACGAAACGAGTCAGTTGGAGCCCAGGACGCCGTTGACACTACGCCGCCGATGCCACGTGGAGGCCCGGTGGCCATCTTTGTATTTAAAGGGTCAGTGTGTTCACCCATACTTGGCACCATTGTGATTGTACTATGCACCCATGCTTTTCTAATAAAGTCAGTTACCTACTACACTATGAGTATTTCCCTGTGTCTCCTGCGAGGAGCTTCTTCAACCTTTACAGCCCTGAGTGATTCCTGTGTCAGCTCCTGAGAGGGGGAACTACATCTTGGCAAAGATTTCTCTGACCTGCTGGACCACATCTTCACCACACGAGGGCGCTTGATCTTCATTCTTTCCAGCTATTCCCGTGATCAGACCAGAAAGGAGAGGGGAATATTCAGGATATTTATTCACATGCGTATTACCTATACGCTTCTGGTTAGTGCGCATTTCTTCCCATAGACACCCTCCTAAACCTTGTGGACGGCCTTCCCAGAAGAGTTGAAGCTGTTATAGCTGCAAAGGGCGGGGCCAACTCAATATTGAACCCTACGGACTAAGACTGGGATGCCATTAAAGTTCATGTGTGTGTAAAGGCAGGAGGCCCAATGCTTTTGGCAATGTAGTGTATATTCAATGAATACATGATTTTTTATATAAACTAAACTATCGATAAACACTGTTACTCTGAGCAGTAAAGATATGAGCTATGAGGTCTCCATTCAAAACAGTGTTCTTAATTTTGGGTGGAGTTCACAGATATTTCACAAATACAGAGCAGGCACATATAATGGAAAGCATGTTCAGGTTTTATTTTAAACTTTAGCTCATACTGATGTTCTCATTATGATAGTCAGCTCTATTTCTGCATTGCGCTCCTCTGCCTGCGATATGAAGCATACACAGCAGCGGTCATTGGATGTCATGTCGCTCTGATTCACCCACTTTACATGTCTCATAAACACATTACTCGTCTCCCAGACTAAACATTTCTGCTGGCAGAGAATGCCAAATTAACACTATCCAGACTCCAGTACACCATCTCTGGCTGCTTCTCTACTTCCCACTACAACAATGATAAATGGAGAAACTGTCATTAAAGCTTCCTAATTCTCCTTGGTCTCTGGCTGGTGTTAGAATTAGGAGGAGCTCCAGCAAAACAGCTAAATACCCAACTGGAATACAGATACGTTAAAGTTTTAGATCACCTTTACAGAAAACTTGTGGATTAACTGCTTGTTTTTCTACCACCCCAAAGAAAGGTTAAAGTGTTCACCTTTACAGAAAAAATTAAAAAGGTGAACTAACACCATGCAGCCCCCCACGGTCCCCACTGTACTTACCTCCAGGAATGCTGAGCTGTCAGCTGACCCAGGCGTTTAAAATCCCCATTCTTATTCGTCCTCTCTGGGCAGCTCTCCTGGGGTGGACCAGTGCAATTCACTGTGCAGGCGCTGACCAATCAGAATTGCTCTGGTCCATCCCAGAAGTGCTGCACATGGGAGCAGGAGAAGAGTGAGGATTTCAAATCCCCAGACCACTGATCAGTTGTGTGGGCACTGACAGCTTAGCATCCCCAAAGGCAAGTACACAAGGGACCCATGGGTGGGGAGGGTGTACAGCATCTGTTCACATTTTCGATTGTTCTGTGAAGGGTGGTAGAAAAACAGGTAGTTAATCCACTAACATTGTCAGCAGACATGTCTGTATACATTTCTGTGATCACGTTGCAGCAAATTTTGCACCGCATGATGCTTTTGGCAGATGACACCGCCGCCAAACGTGCCCTATTCAAATGAATGTGCGGTATAGTTCACTCACACTCCATACTGGAATTGACCACATGATTAGTAGGGTGCTGCAACGACTCCCCACTGGTCACAGCGTACAACGGAGATGAAATATGTCATCAGCATGCCGTCAAGCTTCTTTCAAAGGTGCAAAGTTTTTTAATATTGTATGATCACATAGAAAAGCAACATTTATCGTCGGCACAGGGACCCATTCTTAGGCGTGGAATCACTGGGGGGGTTGTAAAGGGGACAAAGGAAACTGCATGGAGGGGGATACAGGACACTACTTTGGGGGGCAGAGGACATTGCTATGGGGGAGCAGAGGACACTATAGTGGGGCAGGAGGTACAGGACTCTACTGTGGGGGGAGGGGGCAGAAGATATTGCTATGGGGGAGCAGAGGACACTACAGTGGGGGAGGGGTAAAGGACACTAATGTGGAGGGAAGGGGCAGAAGACATTGCTATGGGGGAGGGGTGACATGAGAGGAAGCAGAGGACACTGCTTTGTGTGGGGGTAGAGGACACTGCATGGGGGGTGGGGGGGTACAGGACACTACAATAGGAGAGTGCTGTGAAGGGGGCAGAGGATATTGCTATGGAGGAGCAGAGGACATTACAGTGGGGGAGGGGGTGATGTGAAGGGAGCAGAGCACACTGAATGGGGGAGGGGGGTACGTGACACTACTATGGTGGGTGATGTGAAGGGGGCAGAGGACACTGAATGGGGGAGGGGGGTATGTGACACTACTATGGTGGGTGATGTGAAGGGGGCAGAGGACACTGCATTGGGGGGTTGGTACAAGACAATACTGTTGGGGGAGGGGGGCAGGAGACACTACAGTTGAGGGGGGTGATGTTGAAAGGGCAGAGTACATTGCTACGGGGAGTAGGGGAAACTTCACAGGGGAGGGGGGGGGTGATGTGAAGGAGGGCAGAGGACAATGCTTTGTGGGGGGTGGGGTTTTAAAGGGGACAGAGGGCACTGCATGGGGGGGGGGGGTACAGGACACTACTGTGGGGGGAGGGGCGCAGAGGATATTGCTATGGGGGAGCAGAGGACGCTATAGTGGGGGAGGGGGTACAGGTCATGACTGTGGGGGGAGGGGGCAGAGAACATTGCTATGGGGGAGCAGAGGTCACTGCTTTGTGTGGGGGGAGGGGTTAGAGGACACTGCATGGGGGGGGGAGGTACAGGACACTACTGTGGGGGGAGGGGGGCACAGGATATTGCTATGGGGGAGCAGAGGATGCTACAGTGGGGGAGGGGGTACAGGTCACGACTGTGGGGGGAGGGGGCAGAGGACATTGCTATGGGGGAGCAGAGGTCATTGCTTTGTGTGAGGGGAGGGGTTAGAGGACACTGCATGGGGGGGTGGTGTATGGGACACTACTGTGGTGGGTGATGTGAATGGAGCAGAGGACACTGCATGGGGGGGGAGGTGGTACAAGACAATACTGTGGGGGGCAGAAGACACTACAGTGGGAGAATGATGTGAAGGGGGCAGAGGACATTGCTATGGGGGAGCAGAGGACACTGTATGGGGGGGGAGGGGTACTACTGTGGTGGGTGATATGAAGGGGTGCAGAGGATACTACTGTGGGGGGAGTGATGTAAAGGGGGGCAGGGGGCACTACTGTAACACTATGTGTTCTTTATGCTGTCTTTTTATGGGGGGGCTTGATAGTTAGGTTTTTTTATTTTTGTTTTTTTTTGTGTTGTGAAGTTATATCTCAACCTCTGAAAGGTTGCCTACCCCTGAGCGATTCCATGCAAGGGACCACGATTAGCTGTGGGAGCGGAGAGCCTCCCATTGGTTTTAATGGGGTGTTGGATATTTGCTGTGCAGGTAAATGTGGAAACAAATATAACAATAGACTTCCAGCAGTTCTACTAGTTGTACATTTACTTACCAATGTCATTAGCCAATGATGCTGGATCGGATGCCCCAAATGAGGCCTGAAACTCCTCTTGAAGGCGGTACGCACGTTGCAGTAAGGCTTCCAGTTTATGGATGAATTCAGCACTTATGATATCCTGGAAAAACATTTATTGGTAAGGATGTGCTAATGTCATAAAATATTTATCACCAAGATTGCTTGCCCCCTGTGCATCCAATATTCTAATCTGAATATATACATAACTGGCAAAGAATAAAGACGAGGCAATCAGTATTTCCATGTGCACATTCTGTGAAACACTGCAAAGAACAACGATGGTGTGCTAACAGCGGATAACGATTGTAACAAATTAGATTTGAATTGACTTAAAAGTGACTCTGTTGCTAAAATAAATCTGAATATAAAAGGGTCCCCTAGATAGAATGAAGAGAAATCACTGCCCCAACACTTCTCAGTATTTGACACTTCTGGGAGTGTCAATTTTGTGGTCCCCTGCTGCTGTGAGTGGTTTGATCTGTTGATCTCTATACCACAGCTGTGTCTTGTAGTAATGGAGGGGTCTGGGGAAGAACCAAAGAACACAGTAGGGGACCAGGATCAACACCCTTCCGAAGTGTCCATCTCCAGACCCTTTCCTATTCCTAAAACAAAGTTTTTTCCCAGTAGTTATGCAGCCCCATGAAAACATGTTGAATGAGCAGAAGGGGGTCTGGCTTGCACCACTTGCAATAAAGTTGTAGCCTTTTTGTATCTTTTGTTGAATGTCAGATTCACTGCCCTATAAATATACCCCTATGTGTACACAATGCCAGGAACATAAAGGCTTCTGTCCAGATAGCTGGATTTACATTATGGAGATTTACTGGAGCACTCAGAATCTGGTGCAGCTCTGCATTGTAACCAATCAGATTCCAGCTTGTTCAATTAAGCTGTGACAAGTAAACGTGGAAGCTGATTGGTTTCTATGGAGAGCTGCACCAGATTGTGCACAATGCAGTTTTAGTAAATAAGCCCCAAAGTGTCATCCCTATGTCAGCTGGAAGTGCTGCGAGACAGGAAGTCGTGGAATATGACCCCAATGGGGACATCGAACGCAATGAAAACTTTTACTAAAAGCAGGGAAGGATTAGAGCAGCAGTTCTCAACCTTTTTTAAAACATACACCCTTTAAGTGTATGCAACATTATGAGGTACCCCGTCTAAAAGGTGAAATGTTACTTATCAATAAGAAGCCTGACCCTGTAACTATGTACACAGCCACCTTAATGAAACCAATTCACATAAGAGGTGCCCCCATCACATCAGAAGCCCCCCTTCACATAAGAGATGCCTCCATCACATCAGAAGCCCCCCTTCACATAAGAGGTGCCTCCATCACATCAGAAGCCCCCCTTCACATAAGAGATGCCTCCATCACATCAGAAGCCCCCCTTCACATAAGAGATGCCTCCATCACATCAGAAGCCCCCCTTCACATAAGAGGTGCCTCCATCACATCAGAAGCCCCCCTTCACATAAGAGGTGCCTCCATCACATCAGAAGCCCCCCTTCACATCAAAAGTGCACACATCACCTCAGAAACCCCCCTTCACATCAGCTGCACATCAGAAACCCCCCTTCACATAAGAAGTGCCCACATCACATCAGAAACCCCCCTTCACATCAGGGGTACCCACATCACATCAGAAACCCCCCTTCACATCAGAGGTGCCCACATCACATCAGAAACCCTCCTTCACATCAGGGGTACCCACATCACATCAGAAACTCCCCTTCACATCAGGGGTACCCACATCACATCAGAAACCCCCCTTCACATCAGGGGTACCCACATCACATCAGAAACTCCCCTTCACATCTGAGGTGCCCCCATCACATCAGAAACTCCCCTTTACATCAGGGGTACCCCCATCACATCAGAATCCCCCCTTTACATCAGATGTGCCTCTGTCACATCAGAATCCCCCCTTCACATCAAATGTGTCCCTGCCACATCAGAAGCCCCCCTTCACATCAGAGGTGCCACATCACATCAGAAACCCCCCTTCACATCAGGGGTACCCACATCACATCAGAAACCCCCCTTTACATCAGAGGTACCCACATCACATCAGAAACCCTCCTTCACATCAGAGGTGCCCCCATCACATCAGAAGCCCCCCCCCTTCACATCAGAGGTACCCCTGTCACATCAGATGTGCCCACATCATATAAGAAGCCCCCCTTCACATCAGATGTGCCCCCCATCACATCAGAAACCCCCATCACATAGGATGTGCCCCATCACATCAGTAGCCCCCCTTTACATCAAAAGTGTCCCCCATCACATCAGAAACCCCCCTTCACATAGGATGTGCCCCATCACATCAGAGGTGCTCCCATCACACCAGAAGCCCCCCTTTACATCAAATGTGCCCGTCACATCAGAATCCCCCCTTCACATCTGATGTGCCCCATCACATCAGAAGCCCCCCCCTTCACATTAGAAGTGCCCCCCATCACATTAGAAACCCCCCTTCACATCAGAAGTGCCCACATCACATCATAAACCCTCCTTCACATCAGAGGTGCCCCATCACATCAGAAACCCCCCTTCACATAGGATGTGTCCCCCATCACATCAGAAGCCCCCCTTCACATAGGATGTGGCCCCCCACCCCATCACATCAGAGGTGCTCCCATCACATCAGAAGCCCCCCTTCACATCAGATGTGCCCCCCATCACATCAGAAATCCCCATCACATTAGAGGTGCCCCCATCACACCAGAAGCCCCCCCCTTCACATCAAAGGTGCCCCCATCACATCAGAATCCCCCCTTTACATCAGATGTGCCCCTGTCACATCAGAATTCCCCCTCACATCAAATGTGTCCCTGTCACATCAGAAGCCCCCCCCTTCACATCAGAGGTGCCACATCACATCAGAAACCCTCCTGTACATCAGAGGTTCCCCCATCAAATCAGAAGCCTCCCATCATATCATAACCCTGGCTTCATGTCAGACATTCCCTTTCATATCAGAGTTCACCCTATCACAACAAAAGCCTCCTACATCAGACGCCCTTCATGATTTCAGAGTCCCCCATAACATCAGAGTCCTCCCTATACATCAGAAGCCCCCATAACATCAGAGGTTCCCCCTTCACATCACATGCCCTCCTTCAAGTCAGAGACCCCCGCCATCATATAACCCCCCTTCATGCCAGAGGTTCCCCTTCATGTCAGAGTTCACCCTATCACATCATATGCGTCATTCCCCCTCCCCCCCCCCACATCATATTGGAGGCTCTCTTATATATCAGAATCTCCCAACACATCAGAGTCCCCTTATCATATCAGAGTCATTTATTGTCATGGTGCGGGTGAGCCAGCCGCCTTCACCACAGCAACATATGACTGACTATCAGTGCTCGTGCCTAGCCAGGGTCCACCATGGCAACTCATGATGCTGATCCAGGGCAAACTGGATCTTATGCTCTGCAGACCCCGGGGGGGGGGGATCCCAACAAAACCCTGTTGAGGAGCATGGGATTAGAATGGGCACAGAAAGTGTGTGGATCTTTCCAAAGGGGACACAAACAGAAATTAAAAACAAATAATAATCATAATAATTGAAACCCACAACAGTACAATCAGTCTGTGTATGCAGCCAAGCATGCTAGTTATACTCACTGTGGAACCTAAGGGGTTAATCCTGCGTGCTGTGTAAAAAGGCTGCTTGATCCTGTCTTCTCTGATCCTCCCCTTCTTCAACAGTCCCCCAACTCACCTGCTGATAATACAGAGTCCTAGAAGGCACTTTGCACATACTCAGTTTGGTGTGTGTTGCTAGAGAGTTTTTTTGTTTGTTTTTTTTTAATAGAGGGAGCATCAGCACAGGACCAATCAGCACTGTCCAGACAAAAGGTCAGGGGTCACGCAGCCTCAAGGGACAGTCAGACGAGAATGAAAACTCCTCCGACAAGCTTTAACCAGTGCTCTGCTAGACACTGATAGAAGTCACAAGACTGCTATATACTGCTGATGAGACATGGTATTTAGCAGCTCATATATAGCACTACCCCAGCAGTTGCTGAGTTTTGGGTCCCCCTATAGTCCTGCAAAGTCAGGCAACACACATTTTCCACACAGACTTGCATCCAGGATACAGTAACCAATCTTTGTTTTTTGTTTTTTGTTTTTTTTTTTATTAGGGGAATTGAACTTGGATTGGGTAAGAGATATATGGGACAGGAAGGAACGACAACAGGTGACAATCTCCCTGGAAATATGTACAATTCTCTTTGGACAGCAAAAATTCTCTTCTGAGATTCGAGAGAGGTTGCGGGCTGCTTGATGGTGCATGGAGAGCCTGACTCTCATTCCGGGGGTTGTCCAGAGCGGTGAAGGTGTCTTTCTCTCTTTCGCTGTGAAAGGGGGGTGGTATTAGTGGAAGGCTCTCTCAGGGGGGTGGGCAGGGGTGTTGTTGGTCAATGTCAGGCTCTCTTCGTGGGGAGCACCCGATTTTCGTGTTGCCTAGGGCAGCACAAAACCTAAATACACCACTGCTCTCACTTCATCTTCCACTGGAATTCTCCCGCTGCTGAGCAGGCTCCACCACATTTGAAGGCTGCCTGGCCCATGTCAAGCCTCCTGCTTGGGGATTGGCCAAGGTCCTTCATGTGTGCAGGCCAGCCCCTCCTCACCCCTGCCCACTGCTTCTTGAATCTTCTCCAAGATTCTAGAGCAGGGGGGAGGTATCAGGGAATTGGCCTGCAGAGCCTCTCAGCTCTGACCTGAATTTGACTCCCCTCTGATTATCACCACAGGCTGCAACTCAGGCTCTAACAATTCAGCACTAGCTCCCCCTAGTTATCTAAGAGGGTGCTGCATATATTTACTAAAATAATTGCATTTCCATGTTGTGTGTACTGTGAGAGACCAGATATAGTGAATGCAGGGTCCGGGGAGACCAGATATAGTGAATGCAGGGTCCGGGGAGACCAGATATAGTGAATGAAGGGTCCGGGGAGACCAGATATAGTGAATGCAGGGTCCAGGGAGATCGGATACAGTGAATGAAGGGTCTGGGGAGAGCGGATATAGTGAATGCAGGGTCTGGGGAGAGCAGATATAGTGAATGCAGGGTCCTGGGAGACCAGATATAGTGAATGCAGGGTCCTGGGAGACCAGATATAGTGAATGCAGGGTCCGGGGAGACCAGATATAGTGAATGCAGGGTCCGGGGAGACCAGATATAGTGAATGCAGGGTCCAGGGAGACCAGATATAGTGAATGCAGGGTCCGGGGAGACCAGATATAGTGAATGCAGGGTCTGGGGAGACCTGATATAGTGAATGCAGGGTCTGGGGAGACCTGATATAGTGAATGCAGGGTCTGGGGAGACCTGATATAGTGAATGCAGGGTCCGGGGAGACCTGATATAGTGAATGCAGGGTCCGGGGAGACCTGATATAGTGAATGCAGGGTCCTGGGAGACCAGATATAGTGAATGCAGGGTCCGTGGGGGGACCAGATATAGTGAATGCAGGGTCCTTGGAGACCAGATATAGTGAATGCAGGGTCCGTGGGGGGACCAGATATAGTGAATGCAGGGTCTTGGGTTTAGTACCACTTTAAATCTGAAGTTTGGCAAGACTTGTCCTGTAGGTTATGATAAGGTTTACTACGTCACGCATTAGTAGAGCATGTGAAGGGCTGAAGCCTTACCTCTACATTTTCCTCAGCAATAGCGTCTCCTGCCCCCAGCCTGATGGAACTGCAGCTGGCCTCATCTTCAACCTGCCTATTCCGGAAAGTGAGTGCTTGCTCCCACCGACGCAGGGCCTCTTCAAATAGTTCCATTCCTTCAGCACAATGAAAGACAAAGGAATTATAGAAAATATAAAAAAATATATAAACATCTCAGCACATCTCCTGTACTAAAGAAGGATCCAGGAAGCCCCATCTGAAAATAGTAGCTTCTGGCTGTCATACTCAATGGTACTCTCTAAGTCACCAAGCGTTACTGCCTTGTGGTGCCATTCATTTTGAATGGTGCCCCAAAGCCACAAGGCAACGCACCTGTGGTGCAGGACATAGTAGTGGGTTACATTACCAAAAAATGGTCTCAGCCAATTTTCTGCATTTTAAAGGTGTGCTGGAAACCCATTTATTTAAATTGGCTGCCCTAACACAATGCACATTAATGCGCAACATTACATGCTTTACTGCACTGCAAAGAGGTAGAAGGCCCCTGCAAGGAAATCTATAATGGTATGAGGTCAGATGTATTTTAAATTTTGTCTTAACTTTATATGTTGTCAAAATGAGAAAATGCAAAGCATTCGCTGTATAACCCACGTGCCGAGCGAGCGACCTCCTGTGTTCAGTAAACAGCAGGGCAGCCGCTTGGTACGACCTGGATTCTAGTGGAGAATACTAGAGTAGCGGTACCTACTACAGTGATTTTGAGCTTTCCATTCGAATCTCACATGTATGGCACATGCATACTTCCAGTACATTGGTCCAAGCTGGACCAATCTACTTAGGTACAATTTGCCACACGTAAACCTCAGCTTTAAAGTAAAAACTCCTGTAAAAGGATTAAATCCTTGAAATGAAAGTAAGCATATCATTCTATAGTGTGTTCTTTTCTCTATCTAGAGCACTAAGTGTCATTTCTGTCTGCTGCCTTGTTCCTCTGCTATCAGCACAAGTCACATCTGACAAATTTTCCTGACACCAAGTAAAAAAAGGTGACAGGGGAGGGACCTCCAGCATGCAGTCTGTCATTGAAAGCTTGAGCTCTGTTCCCATTTGATGTTTGAAAGAGGGTGTGTCCCTTCCCTTCAATCAGCTTTCACTGAGTTCTGCAGATTTTAACTTCAGTTCTCCACCTCCTGCTTTCTGAAAGCTCAGACAAGCTGTATAAATGATGTAATTTGAACAGGTGTAGAGAAGAGAGGGCTACAGATAAAACAGGTACAACTTAAGTGGGGAGATTTGTTTCATCATCATAGCACAGTTTGGACCATGTCTGTACAGTGCTGGACCTAATTGTACAGCATACCCATCAAATAGAGGTTCTCTGGAGTGGTGACTGGGATGTTTACAAGCTTCATCTCCTCTTCATCAGTCTTATCCCAGGAGTTGGAATTGATGCAGGCACAGCTGTGACAAGAGTTGACACTTCTGACCTAAACAACAAAAAAAAGTATAAATAAAAACACACTTACACACACTGATCAGTCATAACTTTATGACTGCCCGCCTAATACTCAGTAGGCCCCCCTTTTGTTAACCCTTTGATCGCCCCAGATGTTAACCCCTTCCTGCCCAGTGTCATTAGTACAATGTCAGTGCTTTTTATTTTTTATTAGCAATGATCACTGTATTAGTGTCACTAGAGATGTCAGTGGCAGTTAGTCAGTTCCCACACAGTGTCAGTTAGTGTCAGAATATAAAAGAAGGTGCAGCGCTTATATATTAAAACATGCAAGATATAAAAAATGCAAGATATAAAAAATGCAAGAGTTAGTGTCAGAATGCCTGCCTTACTATCGCAATCGCACTATAAGTCACTGATCACCGCCATTACTAGTATAAAAAAAAAAATTCCAGTATATATTCACTACCATTTGTAGACATTATAACTTTAATGCAAACCAATTAATAGCAGGATACATTTTGGCCCAAATTTATGAAGATATTTAAATTTTTAAATAGTTATTTTTAGACGGGTAAACTTTAGATTTTAAAGAGACCCTTTCACCTAATATAAAAATGTTGCAGGTTAAAGCTCAGAAAAACCAGGTTCTTCCTAATTTTCAGTTCTTACATGCAGTGTTTTTCCTCTGGGATTACCTGGATCTACCCCTACTGCTGTAATTTTTCACACATTGAGGTGTGGTGTCTGCCCATGAAAAAAGAATGGGCTGTCTTTGCGCAGCGTGTTTTCTGTGTTGATTTAATGCATGTCCATTAACACAGAATACAGTGCGGCAGGTTCTTTTTTTTTTTTTTTCGAAAAAAGTAATGATGAATTTTTTAAAAGCAAAAATGAAAATACACTTCTAGATAAGTTTCCACTTGTGGAATACCAGACCACTTTGAGACTTACTGAAGCCAAACTCTGCTGAGATCCTGAATATTTACTGTTCAATCCACCATTCATTTGTAACTGGGAACCCTTCTCCTTTACTGAACTCAGAGACAGCGTCAGATTCTGCTTACTACTCGAACAACTGGAATCTATGGAGAAGAAGAAAGAGTGATTGTAAGGGGAAGAAAGGGGAAAAAATAAGAAGGGAAAAAAAGGGAAAAAATAAGAAGGGAAAAAAAGGGGGGAAAAAAGGGGGAAAGGGGGGGGGGGAGAGGAAGAAAGAAAAGAAAAAAGAAAGAAAGAATAGGATGGGAAAGAGTGAACCATAAGAAGAAAGATAAAGAAGGAGAAGGGCAGGCAGAGGAAGCAAGAGAGAAAGAGAGAGAAAAAGAAAAAGGGCAAGAGGGAAAGGGAGAAGAGGGAGAAGGAGAGAGAAGGGCAGAGAGAGGGAAGAAGAGAGAGGGAGTAAGTGCTGGTTCACTCCAGGATCGCATAGGAATGTGTGGACTACAGAAAAAGTAGAGCTTGCACTACTTTTAAAAACACACTGCACCAACTTGTACGGTATTGTAGTACCATGCGATTTGGTGCCCACAAATGTACTGCATTTGCCATCTGGGTTTGGAGTGCAATTAACAAATCAGATCGCAAGGGCAGCGTGTTCACCATCGGTAAAGGAAACACACACAAAACGCACCTTTCCCGCACCGCATTCTGGTGTGAACTGGCCCTAAGGGGAACTGAGAGAGAGACAGGCAGACAGAGAGAGAAAGAAAGAGCAAGAAATATAGAGAGAGGGAAGGGCAAGACGGGGAGGTAAAGGAAGTAGTGTGGTAGACAAAGAAGAATGGGAAGAGAGAAGAGTGCAGAGACAGAAAAGGGGGGGGGCAGAGAAATAGAGAAATAAAGAGATAGTAGGAGATAGAAGGAGTAATAGAGAGAACCATATTAGATTTGCCAATATACCATTCAGTGTTCACCTAAATAGAGAGATGAAATACATACCTGTGAACGGTTTATTCCGTCAAAGGATTTGTAATCCAGACCATCTAGTCCAGTGATCAGTTGCAGCCCTGCCATACAACATAGCCAGATACTGGGCCTCCACATTGGCAACACAGTCTGGTCCAGAACACATCCTCATCCTTCTGGGTGGACAATGAAGGAGCAGCAGCAAACAGTTGACCCAACAGTCTGCTCTCCCCTTCTGTCCTTGAATTCACCCTCCATAGATAAGTTCCATCTGCCCATTCACCCCTATTCTATAAGACAGAGGTGGGCAACTGTGGCCCTCCAGCTGTCATGGAACTACATGTCCCATGAGGCATTGAAAGGCTGACAGTTGCATCATGACTTGCAGAGGCATGATAGGACTTGTAGTTCCACAACAGCTGGAGGGCCACAGTTTGCCCACCCCTGCTATAAGATATGACCAATGGGGCACTCCTATTATAGAGAGCGATGCTGGGTGTGGCCAAATCCTAGGGGCAGAAATGAAGAAAGTTGAACCCCTAAAAACAAAAAGGAAATTAGGATGTCATAGGGCCAAAATAGAGGCTTTTCTGCCAAAGAAATCTAAAGGTGATCTACATTTAAACGTTTATAGTAG